>NW_027272606.1:0-530567 GCF_040938485.1 Diadema antillarum | reverse complement strand
GATTATATCGTCTGTATTACTTCAGTCAATCAATTTTCCTTCAACGTTTTTGTTACCCCAAGGTTCCACAATTATGTTTTCTCAATTCACTTTGTTGTCATAATGCAACCTTATTCTATGTTACCAAAGAAAGTGAAATGTTTGTTCTTTACGAAAAATGAATAAAGTTTGAATTGAATTGAACTGAATTGATTAAAATGCGAGCGATCTTGAAAAATTTTGTCATTTTACAGTCTAAAAACTGCCGTTTGTAGCTATTTCTTTTCGCTTTGGAAATTAAGGAGGGGTGGCGCACCGGGCGCAACTGCTGGCAATTAGTGGCAACAACGTCAGGAGAATGGCATAACGATTAAATGCGAGCGAACGAAGCGAGCGAGCTCGAAAATTTTGGCATTTTACAGTTTTAGAAAATGTCGCTTTTAGCTACATCTTTTCGCTTTGAAAATTAAGGGGGAGGGGGGGGGGGGTGCACCGGGCGCAACTGCAGGCAATTACAGGCAGTAACATCAGGAGAATGGTAAAGCGATTAAATGCGAGCGAGCTTGAAAATTTTGACACTTTACAGTCAAAAAAACTTCCGTTTGTTGCTATATTTTTTCGCTTTGGAAATTAGGGGGGGGGGGGGAGCACAGGGCGCAACTGCTGGCAATTACTGGCAGTAACATCAGGAGAATGGCATAACAATTAAATGCGAGCGGGCGGAACGAGTGAGCTTGAAAATTTTGATATAGTAAAAAAACTGCGGTTTGTAGCTATATTTTTCGTTTTCGAAATTAAGGGGGGGGGGGGCACACCGGGCTTAACTGCTGGCAATTACTGGCAGCAACATCAGGAGAATGGCATAACGATTATATCGTCTGTATCACTTCAGTTAATCAATTTTCCTTACAACGTTTTTGTTACCCCGAGGTTCCGCAATTATGTTTTCTCAATTTACTTTGTTTTGATTATGCAACCCTTATTCTATGTTACCAAAGAAAGTGAAATGTTTATGTTCTTTTCGAAAAATGAAATAAAGTTTGAAATGAGTTGAATTCCATTGAATTGAAAAAATGCTAGCGAGCGGAGCGAGCGAGCTTGAAATTTTTTGACATTTTACAGTCTAAAAACTGTCGTTTGTAGCTATTCCTTTTCGCTTTGGAAATTAAGGAGGGGGCGCACCGGGTGCAACTGCTGGCAATTTAATACTGGCAGCAACATCAGGAGAATGGATAGTGATTAAATACGAGCGAGCGGAGCGAGCGAGAGTGAAAATTTTGACATTCTACAGTCCAAAAACTGCCGTTTGTAGCTATGTTTTTTTCACTTTGGAAATTAAGTGGGGGGGGGGGGGGGCGGTGCGCCACTGGTAGTCAAGGATGTCGGTTTATGTTCATGATTGGGGGATGTATGACCAGCGAGGGGGCGTCGAAGTGACCAAGCTGGGGAAGGATGTCCAAAATCTGCACTTTAGAGCATCCCCTAATTGTTTGTGTTTGTGTGTGTTTTATACATGGAAAAGTTGGGAAATAGCCCAGGTCAAGTCTTATTATTGGCAATGCAAGGCATTTTAATACAGGCTATAGTATGTAAAGCAACACTCGGTGATTAAGCTTTGATATAACGAAGTGTAAGGTACAATCTACATCACATTGCGCAACATTGCAGCTACTCTTTGCCGTTCGGATGTTCTGAGTACACTGCTCCATCCTGCTTGTCATTCAGAATGCCAACCAGGAATCACGCTGAATCACGCTGAATCACAATCTTTTATCGGCTCCGGGCTTTTTGAACAATATTATACACTATTGATGCCTCTTTAATTATGGTTGAAAGAAATCTTAGAGAAAAAAAAAATTTCTTGCTCACCGTTTCATTTCAATTTCAAAAGCAGTTTACTTGAATTGATTTTTTTTTAAACCAGCGGATGGGGGGGGGGGGGGGCAGTTACGCCACTGATTGGAGACCTATAACGGCGGGGTATCTCCCTCCCATGCAACGGTGCTTTTGCATTTTCTGAATTGATAATCCGTTGCACTATGAATGAAATATACCTTACGTATACAGTACGGGCGATAGATAGTAAACACCAAATTTCAAGCTCGCTCGCTCCGCTCACTTGCATCTTATTCAATTCAATTGAATTCAATTCATTTCAAACTTTATTTCATTTTCCAAAAAGAACATAAACATTTCACTTTCTTTGGTAATATAGAATAAGCTTGCATAATCAAAACAAAGTACCTGTAAATTGAGAAAACATAATTGTGGAACCTTGGGGTAACAAAAACGTTGTAAGGAAAATTGATACACTGAAGTGATATAGATGATATAGTCGTTATGCCATTCTCCTGATGTTGCTGCCAGTAATTGCCAGCAGTTGCGCCCGGTGCGCCCCCTTTAATTTCGAAAACGAAAAATATAGCTACAAAGGGCAGTTTTTTGACTATGTCAAAATTTTCAGGCTCACTCGTTCCGCTCGCTCGCATTTAATTGTTATGCCATTCTCCTGATGTTACTGCCAATTATTGCCAGCAGTTGCGCCCTGTGCGCCCCGTGCGCCCCCCTTAATTTCCAAAGCGAAGTAACGGAAGTACCGGAAGTAAACAAACGGAAGTTTTTTTTTACTGTAAAATGTCAAATTTTTCAAGGTCGCTCGCTCCGCTCGCTCGCATTTAATCGTTATCCCATTCTCCTGATATTGTTACCAGTAATTGCCAGCAGTTGCACCCTGTGCGCCCTGCTTAATTTCCAAAGCGAAAAAATACAGCTACAAACGGTCATTTTTTGACTGTAAAATGTCAACATTTTCAAGCTCGCTCGCATTTAATCGCTTTGCCATTCTCCTGATGTTACTGCCAGTAATTGCGAGCAGTTGCGCCCGGTGCGCCCCCCTTAATTTTCAAAGCGAAAAGATGTATCTAAGAACGGCATTTTTTTTTAAAACTGTGAAATGCCAAAATTTTCGAGCTCGATCGCTTCGCTCGCTCGCATTTAATCGCTGTGCCATTCTCCTGACGTTGCTGCCAGTAATTGCCAGCAGTTGCGCCCGGTGCGCCACCCCCCTTAATTTCGTAAAGCGAAAAGATAGAGCTAAAAACGGCAGTTTTGGACTGTAAAATGTCAAAATTTTCAAGATCGCTCGCATTTACTCATGCCATTATCCTCATGTTGCTGCCTGTAATTGCCAGCAGTTGTGCCCGGTGCGCCCCCCTAACTTAGCACGGTGCTTAACTACGAGTGAGGACTCCCCGCGGCTTGTGGTTAGAGCGCTAACAATAAAATTACTCGTGGCTCGAAATATCGAGCAAACCTCGAGGTTAGCTAACTACGAGTGCGTCTTCACGGTCCCTAACTACAAGCTCTAACCTCGAAGTTTCCTAACCTCGAGGCTCCCGTCTGAACTTGGGAATGTCTTCAGTAACTGCACGTTTCCCCGTGCTGCTTATATTACTTTTATTCAGCCTTACCTTCAGTTTTCTATCCTTCTCTTTCTTCGCTGCTTCAGCGTATATTTGGAGTCGATTATCAAAAAACTCTTCCAATCTTTCCCTCTGTTCATCTATACGGTCACTGTGGATGGCAGAAATAGATCTTATGAAGAAACTGTCCAGTTTTGAACAGTTTCGGGCTAAATACGGCGTTTGTTGTAATTGTTTTAGAGTATTTTTTTAGTTATTCATGCAATCCCCTTAGAGTGGAAAAATATATTGAAAAGAAATTTGCAAATGATAATGAAATAAAGACGCAACAAGAAGATACGATATATGATTTGCTTAAAAGAATTAAGATATGTCGATATATATATCGAATATTATGTGATAGGATATTTCAACCATCAAAATCAGAAGGAAATGGGAAGAAATGTTTAATCAAAACTTAGATTGGACTAAAATATTTATATAATATTGACTGGTCCTGAGGGAGGTACCAGAAAATATTGCCGAAACTGAAAGCACATTGCCCGAGTCGAATGTTCCTTATACATCTATTCTGAATCAAAGACTTCGTTATTTCCAGTATAAAATTTTACGCAGAAATATTGGTGTTAACAAATTACTTTTTGCAATGGGGCTATCTGACACACAACTCTGTACGTTTTATTTGAGCTCCACAGAAACAATTGCACATCTGTTTTGGGAATGTGACGCTACTCAAAGGTTTATTGCTCAAATGCAAGAAATTATATTACAGAATAAAACTCAAATTACTAAAAGTTCTTTTATACTTGGTTCGACAGAAAATCCAAAATGTTACAACGTGGTTTATTTGTACGCAAAACACTTCATATTTTTGTAAGAAATAAAAAATAATCGTACATTTTAGCCAATTAATTATTTTTGTCAATATTTTTCAAGCAAGAAAAAAATTAGATGAATACATGTCTGAGAAAACTAAAGGTTTTGTATCTAATATTTATTAGAATCGCATTCACACATTTGTTTCGCAGTGGCTTGTCAAATTTGGATCATTTGTCTTTATTTACTGTATGTGACTTTTATTTTGTACCTGAATGTTTATATGAATAAAATTTCTTTGTGAAAAAAAAGAAAGAAACTGACCATCACTACATCACAAAATCATCTTTGCATTTATCTGCTTTGAGTTTGTATGTTTATAATTTTGAAGATGACACCACCTACTTCTGTTCCTGCTCTATTTCTGCCAGCATATCATTCAACTCTTTGCCCACTTCCTTCCTGATCTCAGTCTCCAGGTTCAGCTTGTCTGCTCGCTCCTCCACCAACTTTTGCTTCAGCATCTCGATAGCGGCAAGAAGCTTCTGCTGGACCTGTGGTTGGACAGAGACAGGAAAGTGTCGTTGTGGGGCAATGTTAAAGAGCATATTGATGCATGTGGGGCCGATGTGTTTTTGTACGTTACTTGTAAGTATAATGAAGAGGGGAAAATACAACTTTACAAAACATTTCATCCACAATAAATAGACTTGCTGAGGACTTTTTACAGTTATCAAAATAATAGCTTAACCATTGAATAGGTACAAAAAACCAAATCATTGGCGATAGTTTATTCAGTAAACCTTGCGTAGGTCGACATCGCATAAGTTGACAACTTGCTTAAGTCGACATGGTAGAAAAGTCCTGATTTTTCCCTTTGTTATTTCTTGAAAAGTGCCACAGTCTTGGTCGACATTAATAAGTCGACAACTTGTGTACGTCGACATGATTTTCAGTGCCAACTACATTAACCCTCTAGAACCCAAGGTATTTTGACCCTTGCCGGGCCCAACGGGGGGGGGGGGGGGGGGGGGGGGGGGGGGGGGAGGGAGGCACATACAACTTTGTTATGGTTTGATTTTTCCTCGTCATATTTGGCTCATGGTTAGAGCAACTCATACTCTACATGACCATATACTTGAATTTTTTCAAGGTTACCCATAGAGGGCACTATTTACATAAATATAAAGAAATACGTAGGAAATTACATTAAAAACACGATGTTTCTGTATAATTTCTTTATCCCCAATATATATGACTATTCATATAGACCAATATTTCTTATATTTGCCACAAATGATATGCAAGCTAGAGGTCATTATTTGTTATTGCTGAAATATCTCAAGGTCACCACATGGGGTGTTATTCATAACAAAATAAAGAAATACATTAAGAGACCTGTGATGTATTGTTTTGGGATAGGTGCATGCAAAGTTATCATGTTTCATATTCCCATAATATTGGAATTTTAAGTGTGCAGATCGAAAACGTGAGAAATGAATGACATTAGAGGTATAACTTGGGTGAAGGAATCAAAATGACACAAAATGAACGGCAATCTTTGGAAAATACTGTTATTTTCAAGTATCTGTATGATATCTATTGTTTTATGCTGTTGTCACAGAAAAACTAAGAAATGATAGGAAAAAACATTTCAGGGCCATGATTACTTCACATTTTGCTTCTTTAGCAAATTTCAGTTAAGAAACGCCCATTTCATACATTATGATATTGTTAATTGGAATTGGAACAGAAAAATACGCAAATTTGACTGACATTGTTGTCAGTTTATGGTTGCTATGGCAACCAGCAATATCAAATACACCTAAATTACATATTCAATTTCAAAATCAATTCAAAGTTTATTTCATTTTTCGACAAAACATATAAGTTACACTTCTTTTGACAACAGAGAATAAGGTAAACCGGACATTATGTATCGAAAAGAATGTAAAACAATTGAGGAGGACCTTATAGTAATCATACATTGTAGTAAAAAAAACAGAAGTGATCGAAATAAAGTACATGTAAAACTTTGCTTAAAGTGCGAAAAATGGAGAGACCCATTAAAAAGACAGAACTTGTAGAATGTGGGCCCCTCTGGAATAATAACATCAATGGAAAGATTAATTAAAGCATCATAAATACAAAAGGAGAGAAAAAAAGGGGGAAGAAGTCTGGAAACCCGCTGAGAATTAGATTCACAGATAAATACACTTACCATCATAAACTAGAACAACATAGGACAAGACTAGACAACAGAACAACTGCTGGAGAAAGGGCTGTACGGGACAAAACGGGATGGACAAGACTAACAGACTGAACAAACATGAAACAAGACTTGACAACAAAACAACTACTAATATTGATTTACACATTTATTTACAGCTTATTTCTCTTGTCTTCTCTCCTCAGGTCTACACTTCAACCTTATCTTAATTTCTCATTTTTGCATTTCTCCCACAGGAACCTTTTCAGGATTTAATTTTCCTCTCCACTTTTTTTTCCTCCACAGCATTTTATTTCTAGGATCAACAGTAGCTCCTTCTAATTTACGTCTTGAATTTCAATTTGTTCTTTCTTCTTCTTTTCTTTGCACCCCCCCTCTCTCTCTCCCTTCTCTCAACATATTCTCATCTCTCCTCTACTTACCCTTCCTTCGAAGGATCATTCGTCCTTTCTCCACTGATTCCGCTTTCCATAGCCACACTGTTCGCCGACTTCGATCTTCTCTTGGTTTCATGAATCTTCACTGCTCTCCCCTATCTCCATGATTCTCCAACATTCAACTCCTTCCTCTTCCTCTTCCCTTCTATTTCATATTTTCCCTTCTAACGATGTCCGAACATCTTACTTGATTCTCACACTATTCTTCCTTGCCACTCTCTGTGTTCCTTTCTCTACCGTCTCCACTAATGCAACTTCAACTTCCGGCCCATTACTGTCCCCCACTCTTCACTTTTTGCCCTCCTCACAACCCCCATATGTCGCTTCTCTCTTCATTTCTCCTCTTTCTAGGCTCTTCTGCCAAACAACGACCTGGGTAAGGACTACATACACATGGTGTCACCGCAAATCTTTCTCCCTCAAAACAACTACTGAAGAAAAGGCTGTACGGGACAAAATGGAATGGACACGATTAACAAATAGAAGACAAAATAGCAAACAGAAACGCACAACAGAGACGGCGATCTTCGACAGAAGCGTGTCAAGAGAAACAGATGATAGTTGTGGAGGAAAAAAAGTGATATTGTAGCGTCTGAAAGGAGAAAAGCAAGGAAATGAAGGGACATGTGAACAAGAATAAGACAAAAATTCAGGACTCACACCCGTAAATAAAATGGAATGTCCCAGACCCCTTCACAAATTCGTACCAAAGATACCAAAATAAATAAAGAAAAAATTGATTGAAAATGATGTAATTTGGCAAGAAACTGAATAGCTGTAGATATTGAGTATGAATTCCTCTACAAACTGCATTTTGGTTGGAAGATGAAAGCTTTTCTGATGGAATTTGAGGGGACTATATTTCATTGGGTACGTGTACGGAAAATAGGTGATTTTTTTTTTGAGTGACAAGAACTCTTAGTCTGGCTTTGCGGACCCCTGGACAGAATTTAGACTGAAGAATCCACCCTGAAAATTTGATGGATGAAAGGGTATATCTCACTTATCCAGGTTAGTGAAGGTGAAATACTTCATTTCTCCCAGCTATTTTACATAATTTTTTTGAAATTTCAGTGATTTTTAACACACATCCCTATGGGGAAATATTTATGGGTGTGAGCCCTATAGGGCTCACACCCGTAAATACAATGGAATGTCCAAGACCCCTTCACAAATTCTTACCAAAGACACCAAAATAAATGAAGAAAATTTTTGATCAAAATCAATGATGTAGTTTGGCAAGAAACTGAATAGCTGTAGATATTGAATATGAATTCCTCTACAAAGTGCATTTTGGTTGGAAGATGAAAGCTTTTCTGGTGGAATTTGAGGGGACTATATTTCATTGGGTACGTGTACGGAAAATAGGTGATTTTTTGAGTGACAAGAACTCGTAGTCTGGCTTTGCGGACCCCTGGACAGAATATGGACTGAAGAATCCACCCTGAAAGTTTGATGGATGAAAGGGTATATCTCACTTATCCAGGTTAGTGAAGGTGAAATACCTCATTTCTCCCAGCTGTTTTACAGAATTTTTTTAAATTTGATTTTTAACACACATCCCTATGGGGAAACATTTATGGGTGTGAGCCCTTCATGTCTTTGATTCTTTTGGCGAAAGCATAGATGGCGGCAGACATCCAAAAGATTACAATTTATTCTTCAAAGAGGAGAAAATGTGAGTAAGTCTGTATGTGAGAAAGGAGGCCAAAAGGCTAGTTCTGTACTGTAGAGTTATACGACTGCAATAGAAAGGACTTCAGTCTCATCTTGAAAGAATGTATGGATGGGGCGTTTTTTATATCATGATTTAGAGAATTCCAATAATTTGGGCCTATAAAGATAAGTGTATTTTTAGCAAGGATCGTGCGTAAGAGGGGTAAATGAAATTCATTGGAACGCCTAGTGGGATATTTATGAAATGATTGTTTTTTAGGAACATAGAATAAAAAATAGATGGAAGCAAATTGTTGCAATACTTGTACATAAATTGGCCTAAATTATACAAAAACAGATCTTTAATTTTTAAGAGCTTATTAGAAGCAAACAACGTGTTTGTATGAGAACGTACAGGGGAATGGCAGATAATGCGGAGGGCTTTCTTTTGCAAGAGGGACACTCTTTCAAGTAAATTCTGATGCGTGTTGGGAACATAGAATCAAAAATAGATGGAAGCAAATTGTTACAATACTTGTACATAAATTGGCCTAAATCATACAAAAACAGATCTTTAATTTTTAAGAGTTTATTAGAAGCAAACAACGTGTTTGTATGAGAACGTATCTGAACGTAATATCATTGTCAAGGTATTTTTGTATGATGTATATCTATTTTTCCATCGCTCAGTTTTTTCCAACTTATACTTATAACACAAACGATTTTTCCTATCAATTGAACGAAGGATTGATTTTGAGATCTAAGGTAACCTGGGTATTTTTTATAATCTGTTTTTTGTTTTGTTTTGGAATCACATCATCTAAATGGTGATTATATATTTCCTTGAAATTACGAAGAGTATATTGATATCATCGCTGCCAGACACTCCTGACCAGTCAGCATTCTTGAGAGCCACATCAAAACTAGCTAACTTTTCGGGTGAAACTCTACAACTAAACAAAGGAAATGACAGAGGTTTAATATTAAATGATGTTTTAAGAGTAAAATAAGTCATTATTGGAAAATGATCAGTCATATCTGAAAGAATTATGAAAGAATCGGGGAGGGGTAAAATATTACAAAAAAAGTTATCAATGAGAGTGGCAGAACGATCTGTAATACGTGTGGGTTTGGAGATAAGGGGGAGAAAGGATGAGGATAGAAGTGTGTGAAGAAAATCACTAAAGATATTATCATGCTCAGACTTCAGCAAATCAATATTGAAATCGCCGAGCAAAAAGCGATCTTTATTTCGGAAAACATGTGACTTTGCCAAATCTGAGAAATACATTAGAAAATCATTAGCATTTGAGTTAAGAGGTCTGTATATAATGCCTACCATAAGATTTCTACATCCTGGGATGAGAATTTCTATAAACAAAGATTCAACAGCATTGTCCATTCTAGAAATACCTTCATGGACAATAGTTTCAAAGCAACATGATATGTACAATGCAACACCCCCACTATTCTCATCAGGCCTATTATTCACAAATAAATCATAACCATCGATTGCAAAAGAATTTCCTGCATTGGAAGTTAAACATGTCTCACTTAATCCGATAACCGATAGCGACTGATTTTCATCAGATTCTAATAAAAACTTTAAATCATCAAAATGTTTATTCAAACTCCTTATATTTAAGTGTAATAAAGAAAACGTATCCTCAGAGAAGTTGTGAATCATATCTTTGTATTGATTCACTGTGATATAATTGCACAACATATTTTGATTGAGATCATTTCTGAAATCATGAGGCAATTCACTAGCTGCTGTATTCAGGCTTTCGGTACCAAAATCATCATAAGGGGTGGGTCGTGTGCTGGTTAGCCCGCTAACAGGGTCAGAGTCTAAGCTGGTGTTCCTAAACAATTCAAAGAAGTCATCATTCGATACGGAATTAAAAGGAGCATTAAGAAAATTAGCCATGATTGAAGATACGAGACAAGATTACAAAAGTCTGCGATATCAGCAAAACTATGATGTCGTAGATAAGTGGATGGTACAAGAAAATGACCAGTCGCCAGAAGGAGGCAATACACTGGAGTAATCTATAAGCGTAAACGACGTCAAAATCACGATAAGCAGAAGATCGCTGCGGAGAAGAAGAACGTGAAACGAGAAAAAGCAGAAAAAGGTAAGTGAGAACGCACAGAGGCATTAACAGAGAGTGACATAGAACACACACACTACAATAACAAGAATAAATCAAGTGTCTCTGTGGGCTTCCGAAGCAATAATACACAGAAGCAAATGGCAGAAGCAAATGGCAGAAGAGTAACATGATACATAATTATGGCGTTTGACGAGTTTGTAGAAGATATCAAATTCTATTACGTAATACTCGTATAAGTCTTCAGAGGTTAGCATTCCTCAGGTGTTTAAGGCAGTGAAGTCACATAATGAAATTCAAAGTAGGTAAAAATTCCAAGCAGTCCCAGTTGGCTATAAATACCCGTGTCAGTGAGCAGCAAGCATCTTTTTCAAGTGTGACGGCAGTGAATTATACCAGGGAGGTGAGACACCTCCCTGATTACACATCTCAAACTCCAATGTCTAGTGATCGGGAAGACGACGCTACCTCTCAGCCCCCATCCCCGCGGGGAGATCAGGGCATGGAAGGCCGCCTTGAAGCTCAACTAAAGAAACCTTTCATCTATCCGAGATACTCTCCCGCTTCATGGATAGGGCAGCGGCACACCGTTGTAATGACAAACGGCATGCGAGCCATGCCCGCTGGTGCAGGAGAGCTCCTCCTCCCGGCGACTAGTCCGGACATGCGAGCCATGTCCGCGGGGACAGGGGCGCTGCCCCGCCCATCGAAGACTTCAGCGAGCTAGCCAACCCCTTCGGCAGCTCATCAGACGACGATATACTCATGTCAGCCTCCTTCCCGGCAAAACTGACTGCGTTGCCCTGTATGGGTGGCCTTGACTCTGCCCTTGTGGTTATGGTCATTTTGACAACTGAATTGATCCGGATGCCATGCCCTACAGCCAAACTCTTTCAAAGCCTGGTACCAAAATTGATATTAACTTAAATTCTGATCTTATTTGGGCCAAATTTAAAAACTGGCTGATTTGGTAATGAAGGCAGTCACACTGCCACATCAGAAGGTAAGTCTCTAAAAAATCGCGAAGCAAATGCTCAATTGCCATCGAATGCCCAAGCAGTTCTCGCACCAAAAATCGAGAGCAAAATTGGGCGATCCTCCTTCACGAGGACTTGGGTCTTGTGAGCACCCAACTTCTACAACAAAATGTAGTGAAGGGACTTCTACCACATGTAAATCTTTTCTGAAATTCACAGATCATGCACGGATAATCATCCATGCAACTGACACAACGAGAATTAAACAACTCATGTCACCATCGATGGCCTGACACTCCCGCGCTTTGCTTATCGTATGATCTGAGCATGCACCATCGAGGTATCTTGAAACCCCTTCTCAACCCTTCTCAACAACACTTGCGCAGCAAGTCGATTCCACTTGATAGAAAGTTGTTCAGAAAGACATCTGAGAAAAATTGACAAGTGTCACATAAGCATACATCATGGGTCATGAATGTCTCTACGCAAGCCAGCAAAATGAAAAAAAAAAGAAAAAAAAAGATGAGTACTGTCCAAAACCGTTCATTGCTGGAAATCTCAAGCTTTCCAAAGATGACTGGTCAAAATAATTCCTGATTCTTGGATATTGGCCACAATACTTTGCTATGAAACCAATACACGTAGTTTCATTTCAACCCCATACCAATAAATTTTTCCTCTACAAAGTGTACATTCTACCGAGGAGGAAAAGGTAACCCATGAAGAATTGTCTCTTAAGATTCTCGCAAAGCAAGCTATTAGAGAGATTCCTCACATGGAGTATCAACTCTAACCTAGCGCTACCAAAGACTGGCGGTCTAAGTCCAATCATAAATTTGAAAAACAAATTTGTAAGATTCGAACACTTCAGAGTGGAACAGTTTCGCTTGATTAAGGCTTTAATTTTGCCCCTCCAAAGGGTGCATATTTATCGGTACCCGTTCACCTTGTTCACCAAGCAAAGTCTTTCGAATGGAAATAGTATTTTTACTGCATTCCTTCAGTGCCTTCTATCTGGCCTTAATTCGACCCCACAGAGGCCACGTTTGCACATAGAGATATGAAAGGTATATCTCTAACCAGGTAATTAAAGTGCCTTCTCTTTAATTCCTCCAATCCTAAACTCTGTGTTCCGATCAACTCTTCACGAGTATATTGAATGCACAGAACACCTCCAACGAGCAAGTTCAGAAAGCAAAGTCATAACTTCTTCAAAACACCCCAACAAATCGGTGACGACAAGCATCTTGGAGCGGAGACTGAAAGCCAGTCCTTCGCAGCTGCTTGTATAAACACTTAAAATATAAATAATAATACTGTCAATGGCTATACGTATACATCCCTGTACACTGTACTGACTGCTGCATACAAATTATGTATGTATTGTTGCTATGGGAACATGTACCGAGTTTGTACTGTCTTCGAGATCAGTATGAAAGGGTACCACAGGACGTACCTCGTGTTCACATACATAAGGATTTGGGAGCACAGTCATCCCGCGTTCATCCCAGACTCTCAAGGATGCCAATATGAAAGGGGTACCACATTCTCAGCTCATAGCTACAGAAGCACCGCAACTTCTAAACTTTTGCACATTGAGTATAAAGGTCTTAACGAAATCTTGTATGTCCACAACTGACTGGACGAACGCTGATACATTTTGAACCTTCTATCTTCTAACAATTGATTCCACATTAGTTCAACAATTCTCAGTTCTGCTGAGTTAGAAAGAGACATGTAAATTGTGATAGTATGTGTATACCTGTATATCAGTATCTCAATTAAGAACAATATCCTAATACGAGTCAGATAAGACACAAGACCATAAATCACGTTACGTCGTGCATTGGAAAATGGCGACACATTATTCGGCCACTCGTTTAGGAGATTCGGTCCACCAAACTGATGAATTTAAACTCTGATATCAACCCAAAATGGCAATGGAGTTGCCTCTAATCATTGCTGCGATATTACTTTGCCGAGTATGAACTGGTTAATGTCCAATTCTTCCTTCAAATGTACACGAATTAAGGAACATGATTATGATTATGTCTTGATTGGAAAATCGGTACAAGAGGTCCATTGTATTTGATTTGTCTGTGCGCTATCATGCTTAATCCTGCTCCAGTTAAAGCACGCAAGGTATCAAAATTATATCATACTCAATGCTATGCCTTGCACCTTATACTAATAGGTTCTCAAGCAAACTTTGCTCGAGTTCTTCTCCTGTTTGCGACAATGTGTGTCACCATCGATAGACACCCTCCACGCATGAGGTGTCATGACTAAAGTTTCAACCTTGTGAAAACTGTCCATCATCCTTCTTTTCCTCTTGCCCTCACTCATGTCACTAGACTGACTTCTGTACGGAACTTTGAACATGCTAACCTCTGAAGACTTATACGAGTATTACGTAATAGAATTCCTAAATTATACAAGTAATAAGAAGTATAATTAGAATTCTATTAGTAATAATGAAGTATAAGTCGAAGAGGTTCCCACCCAGCATCTCATTTAATCGATACTCTTCAGTTCTGAACCCTCCCTTTCCAACACTGTACAGAAGTCAAAACTGCTGGGCCCTACTGTATGCTGATGTTCTGCTTATCAATTGCTTGACATGAGATGTCCATACGTATAAGAATACTCCGTACCTTTGGAACAGCAATGATTGTGCTTTATTTATTGCTTGTCTGTATGATGAGAAGAACCAGTGAGCTAATTGTCTGCATTGCACCCAATACTGGTGTTGCTGGTCTGTCTAAAGCCGTATTCTCTTTGAAAAGATGCTTGCTGCTCACTGACACGGGTATTTATAGCTAACTGGGACTGCTTGGAATTTTTACCTACTTTGAATTTCATTATGTGACTTCACTGCCTTAAACACCTGGGAAATGCTAACCTCTTCGACTTATACTTCATTATTACTAATAGAATTCTAATTATACTTCTTATTACTTGTATAATTTAGGAATTATACACCTTTTGGTAGAGTCTGTATACCGCTGTTGTATGGACACCAGATAGCGCATGGTTATTGAAGGAAACCCATTCAACCATTAATGTACATGATCAGGGAGATGTGACTATTAACGATCAATATGACAAGGTAGCGCTACAAGGGCGCCAAAATAACATCTGACTACTAATAAGTATGTCCACTCGGCGAGCTGAGCGACCACTTTATAGGCATGTCAGGGGAGTACAGTAGTTGGACAAAACAAGTACATTTAAATGTGAGCAGGTGCTCGTAATGCTATAGAGATATCATAACAGCATAGAATGTGGACAAACAACATTTCAAATGCATGAGCATAGATTAGCAATACAAGTTGAGATTGGATAATATGTCAGGTCAGTGAACATAGTCTGTGGCGTAGTTACTGCATAATGAACTGTCATTGAAATGCCTTGTGGCAAGTCACAGTCAGTTTTTTTTAAATGTTATTGTTGAACTTGGAAATAAACTTTACACTCAAATAACATAATAGTTCACAGAACGCAAGAGTGTTGTCTACAATACTTCTTTTCTTCTTAATAAACTTAGGAGGAAGCGATAAGTTGGCCAATACCATTTTTGTACTTTGTAAAAAGAGGAAAAATACGACAAAATTCTAATGAATTTAGCAGAGTTCTCGCCGCTCTGATGATAAATAACGGGTAATGCGTATTTAACATTTCCTATCATAACAATGCATGGCCAGTATTAAAGCGTGTGATGAAATAGCGCCACGAGTGGCTCCAAAATGCAAACAACAGATTATAACCTATCAGTGTATGCTAAGCAGCCAATTTGAATTACCAGTTCAATTCACCACCATGTATAAGGCAAGTGGCTAGTGAAAACCGAGCATGTGAGTATATGCTTATATCAACAATTCAACTTCAAAAGATGATGTCTTACAAGACTTTAAGCTATCACAATGCCAGAGTAAATCAAAATACAACAAGTACAACCCTGGGAGGGCTTGCTTGTTAATTTTGTTTGTAATGAGATTATGGTAAAAGGTTTATCGGCCTGTGCCATTTCTGAAGAACTTTCATCGAACAGTCAGAAGAAAGAAAGAGGGAAAAAATAGAATTTAAATAATTCTAACAGAATCCGTGTCACTTCTTATACATACAAATGGGAAATAGTGCTAGATAGCTTAAACACATCTTGTTGTTGACCATCCACAAACAACGTGATAAATTGCATGATATAGTTGCACTACAAAGGCGACAAAATAACAGCTGACTACTAAATACCGGTCGTCTCAGTGGACTGAGCAACCAATTCAGGCATTTCCGGCGAGGAGCCGGTGAGACCAGTATGCGTTTATATGTGAGCAGGTGCGACAGAGAATCATAGCAGCATCAAAATGTGGACAAACAGCAGCTCAAATGCATGAAGCACAGATAAGCAGTAAATGAAAAGATTGGATAATGTGTCAGGTCGGTGAACCTAGCCTGTTAAATGGTTACTGCTTATAAATGAACTATCATTAAAATACCTTATTACAAATCAAAATCAATTAATTTTTATATCTATCTTATTTTGTTATTATTTTTTATAATAATTAGCAATTTATGAATAAACTTTAAATACTCACGACACAATGATCAAAATCAACTTAGTAAGTAAAACAACCAATTAAAATTATCAAATCAATCACTACTAATGCCAAAAAACATTAAAAAACATTATCTTAAATATTACTTCTATTCTTTTCTTTTCTTCTAAAAAACAATGACAAACGGTGGATCGACTATTGCCATCTTTATTACTTTGAAATATTAAGGAGAAAAAGCGAACAATCAAACAATATTCTAGTAGTTTTAACAGAATCCTTGCCGCTGTAATATAAGTTGCGGATAATGCGTGTGAGACATTTTCACCCACATAGCAGCACATGATCGGTTACCACCATGTCGTAAAATGCGCAGTAATTGGCTCCAAAAACTCAATAGGCTAAGAAGACAAATTAGACTACCAATTCAAGTCAACAGTATACATCAGGCAAGTGGACAGTGAAAAATCTTCTGAGCATGTACTCATATTACAAAAGACGTAACATTATAAAAATGTAGACAACCAGCAAATCGAATGCTTAAATGTGCTCATTGCAGAAAAAATAAATTGTGAATATTACAAAAATGCAGGGTGGGAAATAATAATTCAGTGCATGAAGCATAGGCCTTAATTTCATAATCAACTGTTCTGTGATCATTAGAATATAATGGCTTACATTATAAACAGAACTATCACAGTGTCAGATTGCTTTAAATTGTGGATTATTTCAAATTAAATTAATGTTAGGCGGTCGTATTTCAACCTGTGCCATTACGGAAAAACTTTCATTATACAGTCAGAAGTGAAAAAACCCCAGAGTTTAAGTAATACTAGCAGAATCCATGCCATTTTTATATAAAAGGGAGATGATGCATGAAAACTTAAACAGATCTTCTAAGTGTTGTTAACCCTCCACAAACAATGTGATATATTGTATTAAAAGGGCACCAAAATAACAGCTGATTACTAAATACCGGTCGTCTTAGTGAGCTGAGCGACCAATTCAGGCATGTCAGGCAAGTAGCCGGCCAAAACCAGTAGGCCTATGAGCCATCAGTGGAATACCTTGTATGCAAATCATAGTTATTTTCCCCCAATAATTAAACTTAGAAATAAACTTTCAACACTGACAATGACAGTCATAATAGTTCAGAGAACGCAAGAGTGTTGTCTAAAATATATTTTTTACGGCATTAACGGCAAGCGGCACGTCGGCCAATACCATCTTTCTTTCTTTTTTTAAAAAAATAACTTTGATAATAAAAAAGTTTTTTTGAATAGTTTCAGCAGAATCTTTACAGCTCTGGTATATTGATAATGAATAAAGCGTATGAAACGTTATCAACCATATAGCAGTGCATGACCAGTCACAAACTACTTAATATGTGACAATATTGCGCCACAAGCGGCTCCGAAGAGAAGACGACACAGACTAACTATCAACTCAGTAGGCTGAGCAGCCAATTACAAAATCAGTCAGTACCATGTATCAGGCAATTATATATACAGTGAAATCCAGCATTGGGGCATGTGCTCATATTACAGAAAAGACAGTTATAATATCATAAAATTTTATATCCTTATTAAATGACTTTTAAGAAAAATCAGCAGAATCCACGCCGTTATTGTATATAGCGGCGGATAACATCTTTGATTGTGCTTAAAGCATTTTTCAACGTTAATGTATTTGACCAACCACGAATCGTGTGACGAAAGTGGTATCAAAAAGGCAACGACTATAAGCCATTGTATGCCAGCTCAGTGAGCTGAGCGGCCGATTCGTTACCAGGGTATCAGGAATACAACAGGTGCAAACCAGTACATTTATATACGAGCATGCTAGATACAGAAAAGGAAAAAAAAATGCCGAATCGTAAAAACGTGAGCATTTAAACGTCAGTTCGAAAGCATGAAGAAGAAGAAGAAAAAAAAAAGCAAGCAATAAGAAGGGGGAAACAGTATTTCAGTAGTTGCATAAAAAACCCTTTTCCAATCATTAGTGTACATGCATATTGGCATAAAACAAATTCATGAGACTAAATCTCGCTGCAAGTGGCGCCAAAATGATGATAATAGACTATATGTCAACTCAGCGAGCTGAGCAGCCAGCTTAGGTCACACACTGCATTAGGCTGCGTTCACATAGAAGTATACTATTCGGGCATTCGGGGCTCGTTTTCGAGGGCACGCGAATTAGTGTTGAATCGAACGACAGGATTTCCTCACACCGGTTCACGTAAGAGGGCACTATTCGAAAGTACCGAATAGCTGCGAATAGTATAGCAAAGTGGGAATCGAGCTTGTTCGATTTTCTTGCAGCGTATACCGTCTCTCGTTTATGAAATAATGACAATTTTGGTCTGGATTTGCCCTTTAGCAAAAATAAGCACGTAGACTGACATTCTGATGCAGTTTAGAAATTGTTGAATTGATTTATTTGTCATGGCACTGAAAACATAAACCCAAACATGAGACCATGATCAACATCAAAGCATCTGAAACATGGAATTGGTAGAATTAATTACTGATCAAATATTATATACATTATATTATACTTATCAAATATAATGTATACAGTTTAAACAGACAGAAGATGACAGTTTTCCTACTCAGTGGCGGATCTGGGTGCATGGAGGCGCACCGGGCGCACCCTTTCTATTCTTTGTTAAAACAAAGAAATAAAAAGAAAAAATGGAGAGGGAGGGCATGCGCCCTCCCCCTCACAGAATTCCTGGATCCACCCCCTGCTACTCCCATGCTGTGAGACTCTAAGAATCATTTTACACTGAAATAATTTTTCAGTGCAGTAATCTTTATTTGTGGATACAGTGCGCTCCCGCTATGACGAACGCGGTAAGAATTTTCGTAACAACTAAGTAAAAATCAAGTCTCAAAACTCTCATCTATCTTTCTATACATTACTGTTCTCTTTATAATAAATCGATTTGTCGATATAACAGTGAAAAAAGCTGCCGGTCCCGACGACGTTTGCTATAACGGGGTGCTTTCTACTGCTACTATCATTCTTGTGCCACTGATATGTGTCAGTATACCAGAAAATGTCCATTCTGAGATTATGGGTGGGCTTTATCTTTTACCAGGAATTTTACTAATAATTGTAGCAAATGAGGACAGAAAGATAGACACGATGTCTCGTTATAAAGTTGTGCTGGCCATAATATAAATTTGGGTTAAATATGTTTAAACTTACGTTTGCATGCTGAGGGAGGTTTATTTTGCAGGAAAGGAACTAACTGACTATCATAGTCGCTTTACAAGAAACTGTATAATGTACTGCTTTTCCCCAGAGGATTAACTATATCATGTACATGTGCTTTCTGCTGTAACATTTCAAGGCAATACAAGTAGGCCTACATGCTTAGAGATCAATTTTTACCAGAAATATCTTCTCTAAGAAATGCATGACAACATTACTCCTGGACCAATCCACCGTAAGTGAAATGATGCGATGGATATCAAAGTTTTTACAATAATTGGATTAAATTCCAATACTTTTGATTTCAAGAATGTGATCCATCATGGTATGTAAGTGCATGGGATCGTTGTGTGATTTGCCAGCAAGACACCGTTCAACCTTCAAAGTGTCTCGTGAAGAGTTCAAGGGCAAGTGGTAACAAGATGTCCAGTGCTGAACAGTTCCGAGCCATTAATGCTGTTCCAGTTGAACTCTGCTTTGGGAGTGAAGAAACTGTTGAAAGCTTTGTTACACACTCAGCTCAATGGCACAAATCAAGGTTCTAATCGCACCCATCAAAGTTCTAATCGCACCCATCTGGCATGAAAAGCGGGGAGTTTGCCAAACAAGTGCTGGCAATTTTGGAATTTGAATTCGTGAGTGTGTGTGTGCGTGTGTGTGTGTGTTTTCCTGAAAAATTGCAGGAGAACTCTTACTCTAATGAGGAATCCGTGCGCCAAATTCGATGCTTTTATCCGCAGTGTATGAAGCAAGACGATAAAAAAGTACGCAACAGAACAAGCGAACCACCACTTTTTAAGTTGAGGGCCGCCCCCCCCTTGCCCTACCCCTCCCCCAGCCGTTCAGAGACTTTACATTACGCAAGAATATAAACAATGCTCCTACCGCAATGTCCAAATTTAAAGCAAAAACAAAGATATATACGATTATTGTCATCGTATCATCTATCTATAAGTATATCACATGAAAAGTGAGGGGTTTGCCATAAATGTCGGCCATTTTGAAATTTGATCTTGTGTGTGTGTATGTGTGTGTGAGTGTGTGTGTATGTGTGTGTGAGTGTGTGTGTGTGTGTGTGTGTGTGTGTGTGTGGTTAGTCTAACACTATTTCCTAGTCCTCAAGGAATCCGTGCGCCAAATTTTATGTTTTTCGATCCCCCGCGTGTAGAGCAAAACGAGAAAAAAAAAGCACGCAAAAGAACAAGCGAACAACCATTTTTTAAGGGGGGGGGGGGGGTCCCGCCCCTATTGCCCTACCCCTCCCCCAGCAGTTCAGAGACTTTACATTACACAAGAATATAATGCTCCTAACGCAATGTTCAAGCCAAGGTTTTAAAGCAAACCAAAAATACAAAAACAAATGTAATATATCGTCATCGTATCACCCATAGGACATGAAAAGTGAGGGTTTTGCCAATTAAGTGTCGGCCATTTTGAAATTTGATCTTTCTAGTGTTTTTAATAAAAAAAAATCCCGGAGGGCTCCTACTCTAATATTGTTTAATTGTCCTGAAGGAATCCGTGTGAAAAAAAAAATGATGCTTTTATCTGCCGTGTAATGGTATAGTCCCTAAGCGACCTATTACTTACGCAATACAGTATATATATCATATTATAAAGAAATATAAAAATTCAGCATTTTCACCCTAGAAATAAAAAAATTCCAGAGGGCTCCTACTCTTATATCAATGAGTAAGTCCTAGGGGATCACCTCTCCAAATTTTGTACTTTTATCCGCTCTGTAACGGTAAGCCCAAATTTTGACATTAAGCGACCTGACTAAATAGCTTGAATCGAACGACAGGATTTCCTCACACCGGTTCACGTTACGGGCGGACGTCCACTTGGGCGCGGACAAGCCCCGGAAGGGTTGCGGAAGCAAATTTTGTTATTTCGGCATCCTGTCCGCGACAGACGCGGAATAACTTTGTGAATCGGCTTGTCCGAGGACATTCCTAGGACTGTCCGCGGACTGTCCGCGGACTGTCCGCGGACTGACTGCGGACATTCCTAGGAATCACTCCGGAAGAGCGCGAAATACCTCGGAATATGCTAATCGTAGCCGGGCAGCGCGGAAACATCTAGGATTACACTAGGAATGAACGCGGACAATCAGGATGCCTTCCGGACAACACAAGTTAGGCATGCGGACAAACTGCGGACAATACCAGGAAAATGGAAAGGTATAAATTTGGCGCTGACTTTGACTTTGACTTTTCCTCATTTGACTGCTAGCCGTCATTGATGCTCCTTGTTGTGCTTCCGCAGTAGCGGCTGATATTATGTTAATATGATTGGTCAATATTATTTGATAAATGTGACCACCAAAAGTCAAAGAATAGGATTGTCTGCATGTCGACTGACGACTCATTTTTTTTTTATTATTTGTCTCATCTGGGAGAACAATTTTTTTCTCTGCCTACAGTCACATGGATGATATTCGCAAACTTTTTGTACCATATATATTATAAATATATTTTATAGTATACATACAAATGTAAATGTATATACATATATATATATATATGTATATATATATATATATATATATATATGTATATTATTATAATCATGTTGATAAGGTAGTCCACGTGTGGGCAAGATAAAAAGATAAGTAACAAAACTGCAACAAAGTTCATGCTGTATTCACCAACGATTTATTTCTTCACAAGAAATAAACCGTTGGTGAATACAGCATGAACTTTGTTGCAGTTTTGTTACTTATCGAATATATATATATATATATATATATAGATTATATATATATATATATATATATATATATATTCTTTATTCCTTTTTTTTAGACCTGTGCTTTATCCATCGTGAAGTATATACATTTTTGTCTGATACTTCTGTAGAGCATGCCAAAATGATCCTAATCATTAAATTTGTTTTTCTTTTTCTGATTTTTACCCTTGTGCATCTCTAACCCTCTCTTATTTTGATCACTTTTGAACATTTTCAAGTCCGAGAATTTTTTTTTTCATGCTTAGAGCTTACTAGCCTATTGTCAATGAAGTGTAAAAGTGGTGAAATATTTTCAACCTACTTTAATTTACTTGTTTTTTTTTTTTGGGGGGGGGGTTCAGCTGGGCTGTCAAATTGGACAATCGAGTTTATTTGTAATTAAAACAAAAAGAGAAGAAAATATAAGGTAATAACAACTACGAAAATCATTCAGGTAAAGAATATTTCTGAAACGATTTGTGATGCTTAATGTGTACTTAAATATATACACTCAGCAAAAACCAAAACAAAAGAAAGACAGAAATTTAACACTTTTTCGAGTTCATGATTAATTGCTTTTTCTCTCATTTCACTTGAATTTTGAAGTGACAGAAAATTCTTCATTTTCCTCCATCATCTTTAGCTTTCATTGTTATTTTGGGCTTCAAAGATATTACATTGTAATGAGACCACAGGTATATCTTTGCAATTGAATTCATGCTTTTTAGTGTGATGAATTTGTCTTTTGTTCTAATATGTTGTATCATTAGAAAGCATTTACGTATGAATAACAACTTGTTCATGTTTATATAATACATTAACATTTAGCCAAAAATTTTATGCTTTTTTTTTCTGAGTGTACTTCCACCTACTTTTGTGATTTTTCAGCTGGGCTGTCACATAGGACAACCTAGTTTGTTTGCAAATAAAGTACGAAAACAACATAAAGGAAAATGTACTATAGTAAGTAATAGGAACCAGGAAAGTCACTCAGATGAAAAATAATTTCTGAAAAGATCAAATCAAAACAAACTTACTAGGAAGTTAGGGTTCTGATTTCACTTCTTTCTGGTTGCTTTTGGCACAGTCTCTACTATCTTCTTCTTTGCCTTCTGGGACCGGAAATTCCTTAGATTTACCTGTTCTTCATCACTAGACGAAAGGTGTGCCTTTGATGGGGATATTTGCATGGGGGCCTCGCCTCCCTTCTTACTCATTTTGCGTTTCATTAGCTCGCGGAAAGTGTCGACATTTTCGTGTCTGGATCACAAAATTTCCGCGTCGGTTCCGGACACTTGCATATATAGATCCGCATCGGCTCCGCGCTGTCCTAAAACATTCCTGGTGTCTTCCGCTTTCATTCGGGAAGCTTCCCCACACCGCGGGATTCTTTCCGGAGCGTATGCGGAAGGAGCGGAAGGGTTCCGGACAAGCGGGACATCCTCAGGACATCGTCAGGACAAGTCGCCGAAGGTGTCAGGAAGTTCATTTCCGCGTCCAAATTTTGGTCTCGATCAAAATTTGGACGCGGAAATTTTTCTCTCTCCCGAAGGTGCGGAAACGCCCGGACATGATTAGGACAGTGAGCGGAAACGTTCAGGAACGTGCGGACAGGTTCCCGAAGGAGTGCGGAATACCAAATTTGCATTCCGGGGCTTGTCCGCGTCTTGTCCGCGCCCTAGTGGACGCCTGGTCTTAAGAGGGCACTATTAGAAAGTACCGAATAGCTGCGAATAGTATAGCAAAGTGGGAATCGAGCTTGTTCGATTTTCTTGCAGCGTATACCGTCTCTCGTTTATGAAATAATGACAATTTTGGTCTGGATTTGCCCTTTAGCAAAAATAAGCACGTACACTGACATTCTGATGCAGTTTAGAAATTGTTAATAAGATTTGCTGGGATGTAGGAGGAAGAAATCCTCACTGCGTGGGATGGTGAGTTGACGGTGCTGGTGATGGTGTACTGGGTGCCCGAATAGCGAATAGCGAATAGCGAATACTGAATACCGAATACTGTATACTTCTATGTGAACGCAGCCTTAGGGGAGTTTATTGCCCCAGTCACACAGTGCTTTACGATGGATTACGTCCGCCGCGGATAGATACGAATGAGTGGACGCAGGGGGACGCAGCGTGGACGCAGGCATCCGCAGGGACGTATGTAGACGTAACTGTCCGTAACTCATCCGTAAAGAAACGCAAAATGACGTCGCCGAACCTGCGAAATTTTGAAATGTTCAAAATTTCGCAGAGGGACGCCACGGACGCAAACTCACGCAAGTAACCGTAACCAAACGTAACTATCCGTATTTGAACGTAACTACCCGTGGCTTGGACGCAGACCATCCGCAAAAAAAAATACCTTCCGTCCGTTTGCGTTCGCTTACGTCCACCGTAAGTATCCGAAATTAACCGCAAGTTAACGTATCACAACAGTTTCGTCCGCTTACGGATATTTACGGACAGCTACGGATGTTGCGGACTATACGTCCTTCGACGTTTTCCGTTTTCCACTCGCATGGGAACACAGAGACTCGTGGGAAGGCACACTACTCCTGTTGCCAAGCTGCAGCGCCTTTACCTGAAGGAATGCTACAACACAGTCGGAGCGGTGGAGAGGCAGAACTGCATGGTCAAATTATGAAATTTCTCCAACAATTAATGGTCATTTTAAGTGGCACCCATATATCATGTATACTCATGACATCGGTTGACTCTTGGTGCTAGCATTGCTAACTTTTTTTCTTGTACTCTTCGAATGTACAGTTTTCGAAAAAAGCAATATTTTGGGTAGGGGATGGGGTGATTTCTCTATAGTCTTACCCATGCACTTTACGCTCCATCGAATGTGTATTGCATCTTTTTTAATAATAATAATAATAATAATAATAATAATAATAATAATAATAATAATAATAATAATGATAATAATAATAAAGGACATTTATATTGCGCAGCTACTATAATGATATACTCTACTGCGCATTACAAAATGACATGCATACAAGAAATTCAAACAGAAAATACATTACTTCAAGAGATGACTTGATATTGTGCATGGGTGTGGGAGGGGTGTTTGAAAGTTTTGATGTCTTTTTTTTTCTGTAAATTTAATAAGCATTGCTTTATCATAAATATCTCCTTAACTTAACCCAGTAAGCCATGAATATCGCTGAACAACGACAGCGTAACCACAGTTTGTCTATTCCATGACTGCAAGTAATATTTTCTTACTCTAATGTTTAACTTTTCGATCTATATTGTATTTTTTTTGGTATTACATGTATAGTGATGTTATATGTGACCCTGCACCACAAAACACACAAAAAGTCGCCACACATGAAATTTTAGTTGAGAGCGTATTCTGAAAGAGCAGACTTTAAGCTTTAAAATAATGTATTACTCAAATCAAATGGACTCTCCTAACCTATCTAAATAGTGGAAAGAATGCACACACTCAGAAAAAGTGTAAACTGAGAAAAGAGGCTCTGAAGTACAGTGTCTATTCAAGCGCTTAATCTTTATCAAGCCGTGCTGGTTGTGCGATGAATGGGACAAAAAACAAGATGGAAACCACCGGAGTAACAACAATGAGGGGATTATCAGATTAAACTGAAATTAATAATAATAATAATAATGATAATAATAATAATAATAATGATAATAATAATAATAATAATAATAATAATGATAATAACGATAATAATAATAATAATGATACTACTCCTACTACTACTACTACTACTACTACTAATAATAATAATAATGATAAGGCCTTATTTATCCAGGGTAGCCAAGTTCAAGATCGGCTCGGTTGACCCATTTCACCTATTTTCAGTCCTCACACAAAATCAGTGTGTGCGACTTTTTGTTCGTTTTGTGATGCACGGTCACATATATTCTTTACATTTATGACGTTTATTCATATTTGAGTTGCACATACAAAATTCAAACTTCAAGTTTAAAATTTCATATATCTTTTATTATTGTAAAGCAAATTAAAGGATTACGATTTTTTCACAACTTGTACGTAATTCAATTTCAGTTTTCCCCAGTGTACAATGTAAGACAGTCCAAAATGTGATAACCTTGCTGTCATAATACACTGACTTAGCAGGAATCGTAAGAGAAAACCAAATTGTCCATAATTATCAATAACAATCTGTAACTATTCGTAACTATCCGAAAATATCCGCAACTCTCCGCAAGTGTTCAGAACTATTATGTGCCAATTCGTAAGAATATCAGCAAGTGGACGCAAGTATTCGTATCTGGTCGTATCTGTCCGTATCGCCCGCATTTTTTGCCCGCATGTTTTGTACAAATTTCTGGTGACGGCGAAGGATCCGCGGGGGTCCGCGGAAAAATGACTTTTTTGGACGTAACGCCGGACGCAGAGCATTATGTGACTGGGGCTTAAAGTCGGTCAAAACCAGTATGTGAGCAGGTGTATGCTCATTTGCGAAAGAAATCTGTGTAACTATCAGAGCGTGAACAAACAGCATGCTTAATGCACAGTTTAGCATATATACGTTAAGACTGTAATATCAAATAATAGGTCAGGCTGCAGGGGCGTCACCAGATTTTTGTCAAGGGGGGGGGTGTGCGTTTTGACATTTAATGTAACGATTATTATTATTTTTTTTTGGACAGACATTTGGAATTTAGGAAGCTCTCAATCCCAAGACTTGTTAGTGTTTCTAAAGGGAAATCAAGCGGGGAAAGGGCACCGGCGTAGCTAGGATTTCATCTTATTTGGGGGGTGTTAGTATGCGAGGGAGCAAAGCGACCGAGTCCGAGCAAGCGGAGTGAGCGAGAGGGGGGGGGGGGGGGGGTGGGAAGATGTAGGAGGGGGTGTTCCCCTCCCACGGTGAGAACTGTTTACATTTTGCTTGTTTTATCGACTTGAAACAGTTCCACTCGTTTAAGGTAGCAGTATATTTTGAGGTAGATTATTATTTAACAATTTGTCTGTAGAATAGTATCATCCCAATAAACTTCCTGTTTTAGTATTTTACCTGAATATCATGAACGCGACCAAGCAGGAGCGAGCGGAGTGAGTGAGGGGGGGGGGGTGAGTGTGTGGGCGGGGGTGTCCCCCTCCCATGATGAGAACTTTTTGAATTTTTATGTTGTAAATTGTGCAATTTGATGCAGTTTTTTGCGTGTTTTATCGACTTGAAACAGTCCCACTTGTTTAAGGTAGCAGTACATTTTGATGTAAATTGTTATTGAACAATGTGCCCATATGATATCATTTACATAATCTTCTTGTATTAAGTCTTACACTGATGTCATGAACGCGACCGAGCTCGAGCAAGCGGAGCGAGAGAGAGAGAGAGAGAGAGAGAGAGAGAGAGGAGGGGGTTGTCCCCCTCCCACGTTGAGAACAATTCGCATTTTGATGTTGTAAATGGCGCGATTTGAGAACTGTTTACATTTTGCTTGTTTTATCGACTTGAAACAGTCCCACTTGTTTAAGGTAGCAGTATATTTTGATGTAGATTTTTATTGAACAATTTGTCTATAAAATAGTATCATCTAAATAAACTTCCTGTTTTAATATTTTCACTGAATATCATGAACGCGACCAAGCAGGAGCGAGCGGAGTGAGCGAGGGGGAGGATGTGGGAGGGGGTATCCCCCTCCCATTTGTGAGAACCTTTTGCATTTCGATGTTGTAAATTGTGCAATTTGATGCAGGTTTTTGTGTGTATTATCGACTTGAAACAGTCCCACTTGTTTAAGGTAGCAGTACATTTTGGTGTAAATTGTAATTGAATAATGTGCCCATACGATATCAATAATAATCATAAGCTTCTTGTATTTATTCTTACACTGATGTCATAAACGCAACCGGGCCCGAGCAAGCGGAGCGAGCCAGGGGAGGGTGTGGGAGGAGGTTGTACCCCCTCCCATGATGAGAACTTTTTGCATTTTGATGTTGCAAATGAAATTGAAACAGTCCCACTTGTTTAAGGTAGCAGTACATTTTGATGTAGATTATTATTGAACAATTTGTCTATAAAATAATATCATCCCAATAAAATTCTTGTTTTAATATTTACATTGAATATCATGAACGTGACCAAGCAAGAGCGAGCGGAGTGAGCGAAGGGGGGGGGGGGGATATGGGAGGGGGTGTCCCCCTCCCATGGTGAGAACTTTTTGCATTTTGATGTTGTAAATGGTGCAATTTGATGCAGGTTTTTGTCGTGTTTTATCGACTTGAAACAGTCCCACTTGTTTAAGGTAGCAGTACATTTTGATGTAAATTATCATTGAACAATTTGCCTATAAAATGGTATAATTTGAATAAACTTCTTGTATTAATTCTTACAATGAATATTATGAATGCTGTCTGTTAAGCAATCAAACAGAAAAAGTATGCAGACGAGGGTGTACATAAGGAGCATTTCTCCTCTCACACGAAGGTGATTTTGTATTTTCAGACCTGAAATTCAGCGATACTTTTGATGCATTACTTGAATTTTTTTCCAGCCACCTCCCAAAAATAAAAATTTAAACGAATAGGTTTTTGGTTTTTTTTTTCATTGAGGTATTAATGGCTCTTATTCCGAGTATGCATCATCTCTGTGTTATGTACAAAGTATAGTGAAGTATAGAGTTTAGGGTAGAGTTTAGGGGGAGGATGTGGGAGGGGGATTTTTTAGAATTGAAATGAAGCGATCTGAAGCACACTTTTTTGTGGAAAATTCGGAAATTGTCATTCCCCTTATAAAGTGTACTAATTCTATAGAATGCACAAGGCAATGGGAGGGTGGCAAGATACCTCTCCCATCCAAATCCCCGGACAAAATCTTTTGCTATGCCAGTGGGAAAGGGTTAATTGAAAGGAGATAATATGATATCCCTTCCCCCTCGACGGAACTTGAAGTTAAGTGACAGATCTGGTGCACACTTTCGATGAAACATTTGTAAATCTGTCAATCTATAGGTGTATTAAGTCTATGGAAAATAGACCGAACGGGTGTGGGAAGCGATGTCCCCCTTTGCATTTTTAGAATTGAAAGAAAATTTTTCATCTCGGGAATTACAATTATGTGGGGTGGGACAATTAATGGTGCGTTTGTCCCTCCAATATTATAGGGTTAACGTTTTTTTCTGTCAAAAAGCAAGAAAAATCTTCTCATCTTGGGAATTATTGATTATAGGGTAGGAGCAAAATTATAATATGCTTACCCCTCTAATGTTTTTATGGGGGTATTTTTTTTTTCTGTCAAAAAACAAGAAAATCTTCTCGTCTCTGGAATCATGGTAGGGGGTGGGCAATGATATACTTGCCCCTCCATTTTTTTAATGAGGCTAAGGCTCGCACTTGGGCTCGCATTTTCAATATGGATTGGTCAGAAGTAACGTGCTGTATATAGACCCTGCATACTTGTAAGAAGCACACGTACATGCAAACGTGTACGTGCCCCGTACAAAACGGATGTACAGTACGGTCGATAAATACATGTAGTAAACACTGTAGAAGAGTAGTAGATAATTATGTATAAAATCAGTGCTGCCAGAACCCAGGGTGCGAATTGTTTTTGCCCACGAATTTTTTTCCCCTGGTGCAAATTGAAAAAATAAAACGATAAAAAGCAAGAATAATTATTTAACGTCCGGCGTTGAAGTCGCTCGCAGACTGAAAAGGTGATTTTTTTAAGGGTCTAGAGGAGGGGGAGGGGTGCGTTTGCACCCAACGCACCCCCCCCCCCCCCTTCCTGGTGACGCCCATGACGTGTGGACCGAAATCGTAAAAAAAAAGCGACATAAAAATGTAAAAACGCGAAGAAATTCACATTTTACCTCAAATTTATAGTTGAGTGACCCGCACTCTCGTCATCGTCAATATTTATGCATGTTTGAATCACATTTCGTGTCTGAAATTCTATGATATCCCACTCACATACAGGAAAAATGGTGAAGATTCCAATAGAACCAAAATTCACAGATCGATATCGGAAATTAGTAGCTATCGTCCTCAAACAAGAACGATGCGGAATAGTTGTAGCCCGTGCATTCAGCTCCCTTAAAGGGGAATACTGAAGAAATAAAATTATATATGACGTCAAAGAATGGGACACATAGAACAATTTGTCGTTTACATCGTTTAAAATGGCCTTTTTGAAGTGGAGTTAGAGGATATTGAAGATTTACACCTATCACCCCCTGAATCTAGGTCACAGCGTAAATTTCGAGGCTTTGCTGATGACGTCATGGGGTGAAGGGAATCGCGCAAGGTCTCGAGCGCCGCAGGCCCCCGCGCGCATAATGCATGCATTGTATTATACAAGTTGTTGTAGATAGTATTTGCATATAAAGTTTTGAAATTTTGTTTTTCGATAATGCACAACATCGTACGTTAAGGCCAGTGATGATCAGGATGATTTCTTTGTGGAATTTGAATGTGGAAGCGATGATGAACTGAGTAATACAGTATACACTAGTTATGATAGCGATGATGAAACTAGTAATGATGACCCGGGTGAAGTTGGAGAGATAGATGTTGATGACGACCCGCACGGCGGGGCGCAGGAGGGAGACGCTGTGGGCGAGCTAGTGGGGAAGGCCCAGGGCAGTCCGGTTGAATTGAATTGAATTGAATTGAATTGAATTGATTGCTTTATTGTCCACAATGCGAAAGTGAAAATGCGCCTTCCACCAGCGTTACACACAAGAGATACAAAAAGATAACAATTGTTCATTGGACACATGCGTCACAGATTACAAATAAGATGAAACATAAATGTTTTGCATTACTCGTTGTAGAAAAATTAAATAATAACCGTTATATTCATAATACATATTACATATATCTCAGCGGAAGGACTTAGTGGAGATTGGCAGTACGACCCCTTGCCACATGGCAGGCCAGGGGACAATGTTGGTGACGCAGGACAAATGCCAGATAGACTTCAAAATTTAGATTGATAAGAGTTGTTTTTTTTTTCCGAACTGAAAATGATCCGAGCTTAGTGCTGACTTGAACTCGTACTTCAGAGCAGCAGTAGGCCTAACTGAACACAGCCCAGTCGCTGTAAGTAGCGCAGCATCTGGCCGGGCTACGCATTATCATATCTTATCACATCACACTCACTCCGTACTCCCGTTCACAGCTCATCAGCATTCTATCTCGCTAAGTACCCTCACAAATTCACTGCACGATCCATTCATTACTTCACAGAGTCCATCAAAGTTTTATCACTATCGATGAAAATCGCAGTGCTCTGTATCGTTTATTTTATCACCAGATAGGCCGGCCGGCCTAGTCAAGACTTCGACTTCAAGTTAGCCGATGCCCGCGCATTGCGTGGTATCTAGTGTTAGCGATCCACGTACGCCGAATGTTTCGCGAGGTTTTTTTTTTTAATTTTCGCCAATTTCGCGAATCTGGTGTTTTTTGCGAATTTAAAAACACGAGGAAATATTAACTCTCTTTCCGTTTATATTTCCCCCTTCCGTAGAGTACTCCACAACCACGAATGTAAGCACTCGAAAATTATTTTTGACCATAATTTCAAAAGTGTGCCTTTATATGTAGTGACCAATATATCATTTAAAAGGTAATAATTTGTACTTTATGACAGAGACCCGTACTTCAAAATCTTCAAAGATGGACTTATCGGTTTTTGCAAACAAACTCTTCATATATATATATATATATATATATATATATATATATATATTTGTTTCTAAATGACATTAATAGTCTGGGTGCCCAAGGCTGAACCTTGTTTTACCGTCCACCAAATGTTTCTTGATGGTTTTGCCCTATTTCTGAGGTGCTGAATCCGAATCCGGATGATGCAACTCTTGCATCCTTGAGGATTTTGAGATATTCAAGATGGCCGGCAAAACGGCAGCCAAGACCGGAAATTCCCATGTATTTCCTTCTAAATGGTGAGAAGTTCAAAACAAGTTATGGTTCTCAGTGACTTTGGGGTTGCTGAATCCGATTCTGGCTGATGCGACTCTTGCATCATTGAGGATTTTGAGATATTCAAGATGGCCGCCAAAATGGCCGCCAAAATGGCCGCCAAAATGGCCGCCCAAACCGGAAATTCCTATGTATTTCCTTCTTAATGGTGAGTAATTGAAAAAAAAAATGATAGTTAGAAGCTATTTCAACGGTGCTAAATCCGAATCTGGATAATGCAACTCTTGCATCGTTAAGGGTTCTGAGATATTCTAGATGGCCGCCAAGATGGCCGCCAAAACCGAAAATTCCCATGTATTTCCTTGTGAATGGTGAAAAATTGAAAACTATTGCTGGTTTTACACTATTTCGAGGGTGCTGGCTCAGAATCTTGATAAAACTTTTGTATCCTTAAGGGTTTTGAGATAATAAAGATGGCAACCAAAATGAATGCCAAAAATGGAAACTCACATGTAGACCCCCTTTTCCTTCTAAATGGTGTGAAGTTGAAAACAATTGATGGTTTTACTCTATTTTGAGTTTGCTAAATTTGAAGCTGCAGAGTACACCTCTTGCATCCTTAATGGTTTTGAGATGTTAAAGATGGTGTAATGGTGTAAAATTGAAAACAATTGGTGGTTTTTTAGAGGGTGCTGAATCTGAACCTGGTTGATGCAACTCTTGTGTTTTGGAGGGTTTTGAGAATTCCAAGATCACCGCAAAAATGACTGTTAGTATTGTAATTTTTTAGAACACTCGACATTTTGTTGGAAGAAATTGAAATCCCAATGTTAATTTTTTTTCTAAATGGTAAAAATTTGGAAATAAATGGATGGTCTTACCCCATTTCGAGGGTGATGAAGGTTTGAGATTTTAAAAATGTCATGCATAAACGGAAATTCCTTAATGTTTTCTCATAACTTGTGAAATATTGTGCTATAACTTAAAGCGAAGGTTAAAAGCAATAATCCGTATTTTTGAATTCATCTCGGTTGAGCAAATTTGTCAAATCAGCCAACAATTAATGGCATCCAAAATGACTTTCACAATGTTATTGTGATACTGAGATATTCCGATATGTCTCAAACGGAACTTTAACACGTAAAGGAAAAATAAAGGATATTGACATCATACTGAATCGTACAAACACAAAGATAAGACTGAAAATTTCTTTATGCACAATTGTTATAAAGTAATGCCTGTGGTAATCCATAATGGCTCCACAGACTGATGTGAAGTTAATCCTTTTTGGCTATAAGAGTAATATTAGATTATGGCCTGCTGGTACTTGGTGTTGAAATTTGTCTCGTATTGCTATGAGTCTCGCCGCGTACTCTTATGAAACTTGCGGAAAAATCTGATTACGTCACAAGAAATGGTTGCATTCACCATGACCACTACAGTAGATATCAATATCAGGGTAATTTCAAAAGCACTCTGCGTAATCATGATATTCGTAGGACTAAGTACTGGACTGTCAATATCAACTACTACCTGACATGTTGTCGTTTGTTTGTTTTTGTATTCTTTTTTACGGCGCGTTTCCTGTAATTTTTCCATCCCCTCGTGCGTATATGTGATATTGTTGCTTGGGTGACAAGACCCTGTATCTGAAACTTTAGTGAAAATGACTTTTTTGAATAAACAGTCAGACAATCAGTTAATGATGTCCTGTCCAAACCTTAGCTGTCTTACCCCTAAAATGAAGCTACCATCATGACCATGGCATGTCAAAGGAAAGGTTCTCTCATTTTTTTATAGTGCTTCGGGTGCCATGTTTGTTTGCTTTTTTGTTTTTGTTTTTGTTTTCTCCTGAACATGTGACATTTTGTAGATACGAGGTTTGAACGATGTACAATTGAGCCAAAACAACGCCAAATTTCGAAAGTAGGAATCACTCAAAATCATTCATCTTACCTAAAAGAGTATAATTTTATTATACTGGGATTTTTTCCTATTCACCGCGGAAGTTTACCATGTCAAGAGCAGCGAACGTCCGTGAGGAATAATACTGCACATACAATTTAATACTATTTGACATAGCATTCAACCATCTGATTCAGTTCAGAATCCTAATGAAATATCTTAAGGGATATATGTATGTGTTTTCTTAATAGGCCATGGGGTGAAGCTGAAAAAGAGGCTTAGAAAATGGGTTTCGTTCCAGCAACACTGGCACTACTTTCTGAATGCGGAAATGTGATGTTTTGTACATCCTAAATATACTGTAAAAAGTTCTCCTCGAAATATCCTGTAGTTTTTGCGAAAATCCATATTTTATAAACTGCGACCAGCAGCCCAATACACATATCGTAATGGGGCTGCGGATTGTAGCATTTAGGATTATGACAGAATAGTATCGCGGACAAATGTCAACCTTAAATCGAACAAAAATTCTTCAATTTGAAGACTTACAAGTAAGGTTGAAGTATTGACAACAGGGTTCGTGCAAGGTTTGGTTCTACAAATAGTCATTTTCTGTTCGAATTGATGACTTAATATGACTTGGTCGAGAGGAATCTGGGAGAGCTACGCAGAATTGACGGTCAGCGCAGGCGCACACATCACTGCGCACAAATTTCGAATCCATTGACTGGATGTAGATGTCTGTGTGTGCATGCGTTGGCCGTCAATTCAGTGTAGCTCTGCCAGTTTCCTCTCGACCGAGTCACATTTAGTCATCAATTTGAACAGAAAGGAACTATTTGCAGAAGCAAACCTTGCACGAACTCTGTTATCAATACTTCAAATTTATTAATAAGTCTTCAAATTGAAGATTTTTTCCCGATTTTAAGTTGATATTTGTCCGCGATAAAACATCCGTCATGATCCTGTATGCTACAGTTCACAGCCCCATGACGCTATGCGTATGGGGCTGCTGGCCGCAGTTATGCGTATGGGGCTGCTAGCCGCAGTGTAGTTCCCATAGTGTTTCTAAGCTGAAATACATATGCACATTTGTAAAGCACTGCTTTTAGCCATATACCTAGAAAAAAAAAGTGAAGTTTTGGTTTAATAGTTGCATTATATCTCATGTTTCAGTTTTTCCTGATGCTGGCTATGCAAAGGAGGACAAGAGCAAAGTGGTTCGAGACCGTATGAGAGAGAGCACTGACTGACCGTCAGAGGTCAAGGCAAATGCCTTATATTCTGTTCAAAGACATGTTATTAATCAAATGACTAATCATTCAAGGCAAAAAAGAAAGAAAAAAAATCAGTGCGTTTGTTTGTGTGTGTGTCCGCGTGCATGTGGGAGAATCTTATTGTACACACACACACACATACACACACCCTCACATGCACACACACATACGCACATACATAGTTATGAAGATTCAATATACCCAAGTGTATTAAAATATTATTCTACATGCCTTTGCCATTTATCACATCAGCATCATAAAAAAGATTATCATAAACATGAACACACACAATGATATAATACATGTATTGATCAGTGCATTACACATACACAGGTGCATAAAAACGCTGACATATTATATACACTCACACGCACACATACAAACTCATTTACACACATGAGACATTACTATTAAACAGATCATATTGTTTATCAGTAAACATGTTTTCATTTTCTTCTTCTTCTTCTTCTTAAGAAGCTTTAATATACTTAGATCACATAGCAATCACGTTGTTCATGAAATATTATACAGTACCTTAGAAAATTTAATCTTCATAAAATTTCCTGAAGTTTTCATTGCTATTATTAGGTTACAACATGGTGGGACACTACCTCCTTTCATGTAAGATAGCTCAAAATGATAATCAGTCAAATTTTCTAGTTTTAATAAATTTCCTGGAACATTCCATGGTCCAAATATCCTTGAAAGGGTGTAAAAGTTTTGAAAAATGCCAATATATAAAATAAAGGCAAAATTATAGTTTACACATTCATGAGTGAAACCTGTTGGATTCTGTATTGGAGGCAATGTGTACCTGAAAATCTTGGAGAGAATAAAACAGGTTTGGCATTAAAAATTATGATAACATTGCAATCAACTTCCAATATCAGAGGATCTGTGCAAACCTGACTCAACTTATGCACAATTTTCATTTGGCTGGTATTAGTTTTGGCAAACTGATTTTGTACTCACACCTACATTGTACTGACCTTTCTACATGAACATTCTGTTTCAGTATTAATAATAGTTACTTTTTTTTCCCCCAGAGTGGGAGAAACAAATTTTAATCGTAGCCATTCAGTTTTATGAAAAAACCACACTTAGGAAAACATCTTTGTTCTTAGAATAATTCAACCCTAATCAAATCATAATAGTGGGCAGAAATGTTTGCTAAAGGGCGAACAATCACATACTGAGGCAAGGAGTCAAAACATGTTGCATAAACATTGGAATTCAAAATACAGGAAGCAATGTGTACTACAAAGACATTTTATCATGCACAACTTTGGTAAGATGTCAATTCTTGAATATCAATCACATTGACCAAAGCATTGGTGCATATACAGTACATTCTGTTGTTTCTGAACTTTGCACTGAAGTTCTTTGTGTATGTGTGTGAATGTTTCAGTGGTGTATATATATATTGCTCCATTTTATCAAGGACAACTTATAGTAACATGACAATGTTTTCATGCTTCAATATCAATCATATTAACCTATTTCCCTTGGCAAGTACCGGTAATGAGCAGGTTGACTCTGTTGCAAATGATGCATTTTACAGGCGACACAGCAGAACCTGAACAGCTTCCAGAAGAAAATCTTGATCTTGCTGTGAGCGTCTTAGGGGAGGAAACAGATGCTCCTGCTGACGGACCAGGCTCCTCCTTCAGCTTTCGTTTCCTAGCGAGATTCAGGCGTTTGCTATCTATAAACCTCTTGTAGCACGTTTCATGGAATCCTATTTAATACAATGGAGAAATGAACAGCAATGATTAGCCGTTGGATTTTGTTAGGGGGAAAAAAAGGCTAAACGCTAGAGGGAGGGGTTGAACATTACACTCAATATATCATTAAATGTACAGTAGACTATTGACTGCAAATATATTTGAATCTTGTAATTACCAATAAGCCCTAGTACTATGCCAGGTAATCATTAACACCTCATGATCATTGTCATCATCAACTACTTCAACTTGTACTTGCAGTGCAATTACTGATTTTAAATTACATCTACAGCTTTCAGCACCTAATCACATGCAATATCAATTATCATAATTATGAATACAACTGCCTTATCATCATTAATACTAGTAATCCTTGGCCTTTCACTATCACCACCACCCACTGCTTTATAGTTTGGCACAACATAATGGTAATCATATGTTTTAGGGAGTTTAATTGTTGAAATTATGTTATTGTCATTGTTGGTTTTTTAGACCTATTTATATCAAATATTAATAAGTTAATTTAATGAGATGCTAAATGTGTGTTTTGAGGGGAGATTCGCCAATTTCGGGGTGAGAGAAACAGGATGGATATTTAATATTAATACTCCATGGCCATGATTATGAATAGAATATAAATAATTAGAATATACATTTACATGCACTTTAGACCTTTTTCAATCCAGTCCTGTGTGTCAAGGTTTTTACAAAACAATATCACTGATCAGCTACATCAACCTACAACCTGGACTGTACATAGAACAGCATGTAAAATTACATCTAGGCTACATTATAACGGGGCTATGCCATGCCAAGGTGAAATTCAAGATAATTTATCTAAAATGTAACAGACACGCTAACGGCTAAGCTACTGCATTAGCGCCCATTATAACATACACAAGCAACGTTCATAACATAGCTAACGTTGTACTTGTACGTAGTCATCATGGTCATTAACATTATGCATATGAGAGAGACTGCACTGCAGTGTCGACTGCTACGACTGTACGCACGTAAACTAACCTGTAAATTATCCTACGTAGGTTGCAGTCAGTCCCCCTGAGCAGCTGAATCACTTCGTTCTGGTCTGCGATTTCACGGTCTCCCCCACTCAATTTGATCCACTCTTTGGCACACAAAATAGGTTTCGTCTATCTTAGGTTTGTCATAGCCGTGAAATTTTCAAACTTCATCGATGTTACATGCATAATAACGCATCTTAAAAGTTTCGGCAGAGCAGACGACGTAGACGCGTCGACAGGCTCACAGGGGGCGGCCATTTTGACTCGTAAACAATAATTCTCGATTCGGATTGGATAACATACATCACATGATCGTTCGCGAATGAATATCGTACGCGGCAAAGTGTACATATTCAGCTCCTCAGTGACAAAAAAGTTCACTGTTTCCCCCTAAATTACCAAAATACTGCAGGAGGGTTTGTGTCGAACTTTTTCCTATAGCCTTTTTGGTTATTTGTTTACATGTAGCTGTGGAGAAATTTTAGTGCCGCAGTTGTCGGAACGAAACAAGCGAAAAAACCAGCTCACCCCATGGCCTATAACCTGTACGTAATGGTAGACAACTGATGATTTCACCAAATTCGTTATTTCTGTTGAAATATTACTCTTTCACTAAACACTTTCTCCAATTTACGCGAATTTTACAAAAACACAATATTTCGACCTCTTATTTCACTATCCCATAATAATACTTACTCCCAAATAATAAGATGCTTTTTCAAGATGTATCTGATCTAGGCAGTCTCTACAACCCAGCAAACAAAGCATAGTTTTCATCACGGAGGTTCGCATATAGCTCACGGACGTTCGCAATCAACAAAATATTGAACAATGCAGTGGTCTGAAGTTGGAAACGCATTCTATTCACACCAAACAGCGATTTCATGTCGAGAACAAATACCTCTTCAAAATCACAATTATAACCAATTCTCAGTTATCAAAGCTTGTTTATCTTTTCATGTTGAGGAATTAAAAAAAAAACCACTTTACATCTCTCGGAGATGAACGTACAAACGCACATTAAGTCTTACTGACGTATACTCCATCTGATGAAACACTACGCCTTGTCGCTAGAATGTGTCATCGAGCTAATCAGTGAACACTGTAATTAAAACAACTACCATTTGTAAATTTACACTTCAGGTTAAAGCAATCAAATGAATTAAGAAAAAATGTAATGTCATGTCTTGTCGGTTGTAAGCAGGCCATCGGTATGGCCTCTGAAAATTAAAAACACACACATTGCCTTCATTACCACTAACCAAATAAATTGGATGATGTTTTCGACAAAACTATTTATAATAACTGAAAATCGGTTATTAACCCAAGTCCGTATGGTAAAAAAAAATGGAAGAAGATCGCACTGAGAGTTGACTGATTTCAAAAATTTAACGCTCTCATATCGCGATAAAGTGTATAATATAGCCTTGAGAACGAATATATTTATCAAAATTATTCGAAATTACGAAGTAAATATTCAGGTCCTTAATTTGTTATTTATGTCTACAATGCGAAATTTGCTTGTAACCACAATAACGAACACGGTCATAGGTGCATATGACAAAGAATTGACAAAGAAACACAAAAGAAATTGGCTCCGTGTATCGAAATGCAAAGTTTAGCTGCGGAGGGCCAAAGCTTCACGTTTCATTGTGTATAACAAGAAATCCCTCTGTGTTTCCCTCTTGTGTTACACACTGTTATCACCGAGGAGAATTGTTGATATTATATGCGTCAGAAATGATATAAGGTTCGTTACTCCGAAGTTTCGTCATAACAAAGCACACCAAATCCATACAAACTCAGATGGATATCTGTGACTTCGATATTATGCAATATGGTTTGTTATGACGAATATTTTGTAGCACGTATGTTATCGGAGGCTCGTTATTCATACGGTTTGTCAATCAGAAATTGATTCAAGATTCGTACAATCACGAAGCTTTTTAATCGGTAAAAATGATAGGAATCTCCGAAGGCTGGTCGAAATGTTTTCTTGTTGATTGGAACATGAGATAAGGTTCATAATTAATGTGGAGAAACAAGTTAACAACCTAAGCCTCCAGATTTTGAAACCGCATTATATAGTTTTCACCTAAACGAATATCAGGCCCATATTCCACATTTAGAATAACGGACCTTATTAAAGAATATTGAACCATAATATTGAATTTTCGGATTAACAAGCTTTCGGAATTAGAACATTTTAAATGAAGAACGTCATGAATTAACTACGAACCTTTTTTTTTCATTTTCGGAATAACAAACTTTTGGAATATTGAATCCAGTGAACAAGGGACATTCGGAGTAACGAATCTTTGCAAGAGCGAACGTATAAAAGTGCGACCTCAAGCATTAATGATCACTTTTTTAACATGTGTTTTCAAAGTACCCACAAAAGCACAAACGATCTCTCTGTCTCTTAAAAGTAAACTTAAAAAAAGATTTATGAGGCAGAATGTAAATTTACATTGATTTTTATTGATGAGTGTAAAAACACCATGTCGTGATAAAGGGAGGATTTGCGTGTTTTCATCACACAATAATAGTACATTATTTTTGTTTGCTTTTGACGAAATTTCGATGAATGGAAAATGAACAAAAACAGCCTCTTCAGAGGAACTCGGTATAACGGGAGTGCTCGGGCAATTCTTTTCTCTATGTGTCGGAGCTCAACCCTTCCTCAGTTTCTTCTCCTTTTTCATTCAACTTCGTCAAAGTTCTTTTGAAATTTCTACGTTTACCACATGCCCTTTACAGACTTCTTCCGTCATTTCACCATTTTCGTTTTAATACATTCTGAATGTGACTTCGTAACACTTTTCGGACTTTTTTTTCTTTTTGGTCGCAGCATGTTCAGGCTACTTAGGGAATGAGAGAAAATCGTTGTGAAAAGAAAAATTGGAATGTATAAAGGCATAGAATATTATATGACAATTACAACGAACGTCCGCGATGGAGACGAAAAATAGATGTGTTCTGTTTGAGATATCAGCTACCTTATTCAAAAGATATACACGGGGAGCATCTGTCACTGAAAAGTGGCACTGTTCCTCTATCTCCTACTCTGCAATTCATGGACTTATTCTTCCAACGAACATCCGTAAGCAAAACTTTCTTCTTTTGTTATAACAGGAAAATTGAATGCTTAACGTGATTCACTTTTGTGTATGAGAGACACAGTGATTTACTAATATTTCGAGTAGGCACATGGTAGGGCCTAACATTAACTCATCGTACAGTGATATTCATAGGCGTACCCAGGATTTTTTAGAGGGGGGTGTTTAAGATTCGATCTATTATTCATTTTAACTGAAAATAATTGATTGACAGGAGAAGCGGGAAGGCTTTGGACGTGTGGTGGAGGGAGGGGATGAGAAGCGGGAAGAAGCTCAAAGGAGTTTTGCCGATGAGCCTGAAAAATGGTAATGATAACGATAATATAATAATGACAATAACAATTATGATAATAATATGAATTCAATCAATTCATCGTGTATTGTCCATATGGGTATTTGTTCTCTTTACATGTAACTCAATGGAAATTACATATTCAGAAGATACAGAGACATGTAGACATAAAAATAAAACATGCAAATTATACGAAAGTGACATTAACAGGAAACAAGGAAAAGGAAATGTCAGATTTAATTATTTCATATTTATCTTAACTATTTCTGTCATTCTGTTGAGTATCATTATTATTATTGATTTATTATTATTATCATCATTATCATTATTATCATCATAATTATTTTTATTATAATTATCAATCATTATCATTGTCATCATGTGGTGATTCGGACATCGGCATGATCGGACGCGTTTGAACTCTGCTCTCTATTTCATCGTTTCCGTGAAGTGTTAACTCTGAAAAATGCATCGATAAAGGACTCTAAAGTCATTCCTGCTTCTGTTGACTTATACTGACGGTAACACTCATATATTTCTCACTCTTATACTGTCGAAATATACATTTTGTTTGAGTGATTTGCATATCTCAACACCTGGCAGCGCACCCCATGAAATCGGCTTAGTCCCATGTACTTCGATTATATGGTTTCACCTGCGACGACACTATGAGGTCGAAACGGGGACAGACTGAGGACGCTGCCGCCAGTGACCTTGCCAGAGATATTCGTGAAGAGGTGTCTAAGGCAATTGAAGACAATCGTCAACTTCTTGACACTCTCATAAGTAAAGTAAAAGACTCATTGATCGAGGAAATCACCACCGTCATTACGTGGAAAGTAACTGACAATATCAAGGAGCGGTTCGAGTTTGATCTAGCAGAGAGAGATGACAAGATCGAAAAGCTCGAGAAGGAGATCGACAGAATGAAAGAAAAACAGGATGAAGCTGAACAATATTCTCGGCGAAATTGTTTGATTATTCATGGGATTGAAGAAAAGGACAACGAAAGGACGGATACTCTCGTCAAGAATCTGTGTTCTGACAAGCTGGATGTTAAGCTTGGGGGAAACGACATTGACCGATCCCACAGACTAGGAGCCAAGAAGGGGAAAGTAAGAGGAATCATTGTGAAATTCACGAATTATGCAGTGCGTGATCGTATATATCAATCGCGGAAGAAGCTGAGGAATCTGGATGGAGTCCCGATTTTCATTCAGGAGAGCTTGACGAAGATGAGAGGGGACCTCTTCTGGGAAATCAAATCAAACTTCAAACAAGCAGTGAAACACATTTGGACACAAGATGGCCGAATTCATGTACGTACACAAGACGACCGACGTCTTACCTTCGTGTCCAAAAACCGACCTCAAAAAGTTAAGAACTCCTAGCAATGGCTGAAAGGAAACGTCTCTCTGTCATGTTTTGTATAGAGCTGGTGCCGTATTGTTAAAATCTTGCTTGCCCAAGACCAGATGATCTTCTTGTGTAATCTGTCAAATGCCACTCTTGTACAAGCATGTCTTCCAATGCAATTACTATATTTAGCTTAATTAGCCTAGAGGGCTTGAGCGTCCATTTGTATGGCAAGCATTTTGGCTTTTCTTTTGTATTTGTGTTCTACACATGAATAGCATCTACCTCTCTACTAAAGTCTATAATCCAGTTGTTACAATGTTTTGACCTGCTTACAGTGGGGTCCTAATGACCTGCGTGTTGTAGTATGCCTTGACCAGTTTTATGCAATCGTGGCTGCTTTATCTCTTCTTGGCATCTTTAGGTAGGTCTTGACCTGTCTGTAGTTCCAATGTTCTATAATGTCTTGACCTGTGCAGGGCCATTTTCCTACTTTCTCCTGTTTTTACCAGTGTCACAGCCATTCGTTCAGTGCTACTTCGTAGTCTTTCTCAAGTTTTCATGTTATATGCTGCGTCAAATTTCTTGTGATATATAAGTTGTTTTAGATAATGGCCGCAGTTCAAGACGCATGCATTCACCAGTTATGCGGCTATATTATTTTGATGTATTGCTTATATGAGTCAGATAACTTCATTCATATTATATCGACACTTCACGGAACATGTGATTTTCAAGTTTGTATCACGCGCATTATTTAAAACTTTAATTTGTGCAATTTTTATGTCGATTAAGTAGTTTCTTTGATATTTTTTTCTTTTTCTTTTTCCGACTTTTTTGGCCTTTTTTATCAACATTCGTCTTGAATTTGAACTGGCAAATATGGTTACACAATATCCCTGTGTCTTATGTAATCTTGCTGTAACAGCAAATCAAAAAGGTCTTCTATGCACATCATGTGATCAATGGGTTCATATTTCTTGTAGTAATGTACCAATAAATTTGTACAATGATATATCTCATCAGTTTATTGGCTGGGAATGTCCTCGGTGTATTATGCAACATCTACCATTTTCTGATACAGACATTTGTAATGACAGCCAAATTGATCAATTATGTAGCCCCAAATTGTTAGACACCGATGTTCAACCCCCCCTAAACCAAATCTGGTATATTCAAATTTAACAGGCAAAGGTTTGAAGTTTGTTCAATTTTGTCAAACATATTGATGAAATACGTTCAATTTTGTGCTGTAATGATATACACGTTTTTGCTTTAAGTGAAACAAGACTTGATGAGTCAATATATGATCGTGTAATAGAAATTCCTCATTACAATATAGTTAGAAAAGATCGTAACAGATCTGGAGGTGGGGTATCATTTTACATCCATGAGAGTTTAGAATTCGAAATCATAGAAGACTCTCCTATGTCAGGACTGGAAGCAATTGTTTTGATTATTCGTCCTAAAAAGTCAAAACCTATTGTGATTGTCAACTGGTATCGGCCTCCAAACTCTAAAAGTGATCTTCTTGACCAATATGAACGTTTTTTGGAATTCACAGAAAGTCTTGAGTGTCACCTCATTATCATGGGCGATATAAATCTTGACATTCAAAAGAAGGCTAGTGATTGTACTACTAAACGATATATACGGATAAATGATATATACTCTCTGAATTTTGTTAACACTACTGAATGTACCCGAATCACTAATGAATCTGCATCGCTTATCGATCATAAATATGTTAACGAACAGTATTGAAATGATAAAGTCTTCTGGTGTTATACACAATGGTGTAAGCGACCACTCAATGAGCTACCTTGTATGGAAAGCCCATCAAACTCAATCAGGCGTAAATTATATCACTTACAGAAAATCGAAAGGTGTTGACATTGAAATGTTCATGTCAATCTATCTCAGATGAATTGGATTGTGGTTGAGGAGGAGAATGACATCGATCAAGCTACTGCAAATTTCGAAAAGCTTTTGTTTCACGTTGTTAACAAGCATATGCCTCTTAAAACTAAGAGAGTGCGTGCAAATAAATCCCCATGGCTTAATGATTCGATTTTTGTTCTCATGAAAAAAAAGAGACTTAGCCAAAAGAAAAGCTATTAAGTCCCAAAACGAAAACGACTGGAAAATGTACCGTGTTCTGAAAGACAAAGTAACCTCCTTGATTAAAAAATCGAAAAGAAGCTATTATACTGAACACTTAACCAAGGAACAAAACGCCAGCAAGTCTTGGAAAATACTGGCTTCATTATTACCAAAGGAAGGTTCCAATTTCCAGCCTCCATACCCAGTCAGTGCCAGAGCATGGCAAATCAGTTTAACCACAATTTCGCTAATGTTGCGACTGGACTGATCTCTGATTCATCTGAGAATGAGCCTGAAAATTGTAATTCAATTACTGATACCTGTGTAAAAAATCTTTTCAAACTGTGTATTGTTAGCGAAGAAGATATTTTACAAGAAATACAATTATTAAAAGATAAGAAATCTGAAGGCTTAGATGGTATATCTGTACATGTTTTGAAAATTTCTCAGAATGAAATTGTTAAACCTATAACATTTTTGATTAATAAATCCATAACCCTTGGTATCGTTCCCAAGAAATGGAAGGTTGGTAAAATTATTCCTTTACATAAAAAGGGTGACAGATCGATTCCAAATAATTACTGACCAATTTCTATATTGTCATGTTTATCCAAAATCCTTGAGAGAGTCATACAAAAACAGTTGATTCAGCATTTGAATCAGAATAATATACTCACAATAGAACAATCGGGTTTTCGTCCGAATCATTCTACTTCCTCAGCACTGATTAAGGTCAGGGATACATGGTTAAAAGCCATGGATGAAGGAATGTATACAGGTGCCGTATTTGTCGATCTTCAAAAGGCTTTCGACCTGGTCAATGTGAAATGCCTTCTCAATACAATGCATAGAATAGGGATCAGTAGCACCTCGCTTAAATGGTTTGAAAGCTATCTCTCGGATCGGAGGATTGTTGCTAGTATAGGGAATTGCTTTTCTGAAGAATTACCCATTGGGCTGGGGGTGCCTCAAGGATCTATCTTAGGTCCCTTGCTATTCATTATATTTATCAATGATTTACCTTCTGTATTTGACTTTATGTAGCGTATATTTGTATGCGGACGACACAGTTTTATATGTTTCTCATAAAGACCCGTGTACGGTACAATCAATTTTGCGATATGAGCTTCTGAAACTCGACAAGTGGATTTCCAAAAATAAACTTAAAATCAATTATGAAAAAACTGTGAGTATGCTCATTGGGAACCGTCATATGATTAAAAGGTATTATAGATTGGATCTTAGCATAAAAGGCCTTGTGATAAATCAAGTACAGAGTGTGAAATATTTGGGCATTTATATCGATGCTGAACTCAAATGGGATGTTCATATTGATCATTTGTGTCAAAAGGTGGGTCGCATGATTTCATTTCTTCGTCGTTTACGACAATTTATCAGTAGAAAATATTTAAATTTGATATATCGAACGATTATCTTACCTCATCTAGATTATGCAGATATTATATTTCAATCATCACGTGGGCAACTTCTTGATCAAATACAAAAACTTCAAAATAGAGCAGGAAGAATCATTTTAAAGATTAAACCACAATCTCATTTTTCCGTATCATCCATGCATGAAATATTACAGTGGGAAATTCTGAAATCTCGTCAAATTCGTCACGTTCAAATTATGATGTTTAAAGTTTTGAATAATTTAACACCCAGTTATTTGCAAGAAAATATATAATATGTTGATAAACCCTATCATTTTCGGACACAACAATCTTCCTTTACCAAAACCTCGAACAAATAGTTGTAAACGCACATTTTTTAATAGAGGTATAAAGTTGCATAATAGTCTTCCCAGTTGTATTCGTAACTGCCCAACAATTGTAACATTTAAGCGATTATTGTGAAACAATTAGACTGAATAAGACTCAATGGTGTCTATTTTATGAACAATTCAAAGATTTTTCATGTATGATGTTTATGTATCAATCTGTATATCGATTTTTAATTTGAATAAGAAGATAATATTGAATATCATTATTGTTATTACAAGACGATACTACCCCCTTTCCTCCCACTTTTTTTTCTATATTTTTTTCTTCTTCTTTTTCTTCTTCTTCTTCTTCTTCTGGTCCCCATGGAAGACCAGTGACTCTACAACAGTGTCGCTGAATATGGGTTTTCCAGCCGTTTCCACTATCTCATCTATCACTTTGTCTTTGTTATTGCTTACGTTCTCTGTTTGTAAACTCACACTCGTACCTTTTAATGATGTTAATTTTCTTTTGTTTGTATAGTTTGTATAACATTGCATTTCTGTAAACTGTGTATATTTGTAAAGTTATTTCTTTGTATGCATTTTTATGACGGGAAATAAAACCAAACCAAACCAAACCAAACCAAACCAATTATTATTGTATTGTATGGTGTTCGTAGTGATCTCATCTGAAATTTCATTGTTAACTTTACTTCTCTTTTTTTCACGGTATAGAAGTGTGATTTCGTCACCAAAATTCACTATAAGCCTATAAGATAATTCCATCACCTAGGCTATCAGCCGAATATGACTCTGTTTGGGCACTTCGTTTGCCGTCTGTAACCATTCTGCGAGCGAGCGACCGACAAGAAACTTTCACTTCGTTTGCCGTCCGTAACCATTCTGCGAGCGAGCGACCGACAAGAAACTTTCTTTTCTTTAAAACGTAGATTCGTCATCAAAATACAATAATTCATTTTTATTAGGTACATCTTCATGCCGCATTCGAGGATAGTTACCCAAATAGTATGATATTCAGGCATCACGCTACTGGAAACCATTTTCTTCCTAGATTTTACGAGCGATAAAAAATTGGAATTTTGTATACTGAGAACAGGTTCTAGTGTATTGTTTCTCCAGTCTCATGATGGTGTATATTTTATCGGCATCTTCCGTTCTCATAGTGGGTATGATAGGAATAGGCTATTGGTCACAGGCCATTATCCTCTGAAATTAATCTATTTTAGGTCAACCTCCGCCCGATTCCTTGCAGTTATATCATATACTAAAATTCTTTAAGTAAAATACTAATATGACATTAGATAGAGACATGTACACACATAATATTATGCATCATATACAATTTAATGCTTGAATACGGCGTGGCCCAAAAGAGTGCTATAAAACTGATTATAAATTGCGAAAGCATGAATGAACGAAATAAATTATTATCTTTAGGTGTTAGAAAAGGAGAGACAACTCTTCGTAATTCACGCAAACACATGCTTTGGTTCAAAGCGTTACAATGGGATGTCTAGTATTCCACTATACGCTTTCAAGTCATACTCTGCACCGCTCTAGTTGCAAGGCGAAGTTCGGAGACGAAGAACGCATTCACCTTTCGTTGAATTACAAGCTTTAATTCCCCGCAAAATTTTAAATGAAACACTTAAATTGATTAACAGTAGTTTAGGAAGGAATTCAATATTACAAACATGTATTTCTAGTTTCTTCGTAACTTCTTGGCGGTGCCGCGCATGACTTCGAAGGAGAGCAGGAGTTGTCTCTCCTTTTCTAACACCTCCCTGATTGAATGCAGCAATTAGGAATTCGACTGACAAAGGTGCGAAATTGGCCGGGCAAACATATACATATAGTTGATAGAAGAACACTTCCTATTTTGAAACCACAATCATCAATTCTCGTGCAGGCGTTTCGATTCTATAGTCATTTTTCCTGAAAAAAAAAAAACGACGGCAAAGACTGATCACTACTGTTTGTGAGCTACTCAAAAAGGTACAAAAAATGCATTTAGTTGTATTTATTCATTTCATCTGTTTTCAGTAGCTATTTTTGACGCATTCGTTATCAGTTTTTACGGCTTCACTATCGCTCAGTCAAGTAGGATATCAGTGCCCAAAGTTACAGATTTTGTAAATCATAAATTTTCATGGAGTTTAAAGCGCCTGCACGAAGATTGATTATCATTTTGTCAAATAAAATTTGAGGTGTTCTTTCTATTGAATAATGTAATGATTTCATTCAGTCGCTCTCATCTTTTCAAATAAGAGACAGTTTTGTATCATTCTGTCTGCCGGGACACCATGTATAATATAATAGGATCGTTACTATGCATTCAATATTTCCAGTGGATGTGAAGAATAGCAAATCTAAGTTTGATGTCTGATAAAAAAAGAAAGTGCCTTACATAATGAATAGGTGGGCTGAAATTAATTTGATCTAAAATGAAACATAGACCTACATGCCCATAAATGCACCATTATTTATTATACAGCTTTAAAAATTTGACTGTTCTACACCCCTAATGAGTCGTGTTATTTTGTCATTATTGCATTCATGATTAAAGAATGAAAAAGTGAATGAAAAATATGTATGTATTCATTGATAAAGTATAGGCCCAAGAGTGTCTAAAAGAAAATACATGTATCATTTCTAAATTCATGAATTGTGGTGATATGTGGAACATAGTACATTATTATGAAAATAAAACAATATATCATTTTACACTAGCAAAAAATTATAAAAATCTTGGTTGTTTATTTTCTTTTTGTCAACTTATCCCAGCCAATCGATATCCCAGGTAAGATGCCCATATGGTACCCATACATGGGCATACTCCGGGCCGCGAATATTTTTTTTTTCGTACATGGAAGCGCTACAGGACATGAATTATTCATAAGTTTAGCTGAAAAAAGTGCGCAGGCGCGGATGGCTTGGCCAATTTGTACAGGATGAACGGACTCGCATACTGTACATTACTGTGCACATTGTACATTGCGGGTGCACGTACGTGCTCGCTATTCAGTTTACATTCGATTCGTAGTTCATGAGCGCCCTACGTAACAAAGCTGTGTTTACAAACTGATCAGTTATAATTAGAAGTAAAATAGGTTAGGTGATATGTCAGCGTGATTGTATCAGACGTACTAGGTGTTTCAAAAAACATTTTCCACTTTTGATTCTTAATAATTCAAAAACTATATATCAGATAACACTGTCATTGATATGAATGATAGCTGAATAATGTACAATTTGGTTGAAGGTGGTTTAAATATGAAAGCATAAATAAGTTTCATGAAATCCATGATTAGACTTTGCTCTATTTTCAACCCTCTGTACAAAATTTCACTTTGCACAGGGGTCAATGGTGTGTATGGGAGTGTGTGGTTAACACCCTGACAATGCTCCTGAACAATGGCCAGGGTTTGAATGCTTCATTATTCATTCATGAGAAATTCCACTATCACAGCTAGTCTTTATTCAGCCTCTGACAGTATCTGTGTAAAGTAAAACGCCTGTCGATACTGTCGTTGAGTCGCGTCAGTGCTCTCCCTACTTCTGAAAAACAAAATTACAATGAATACCTTCTGTTCTATTGTAAACGTGGTGACAGGAAGTAAAGAAAATCAATTAGAGCATACACTTGTGTGTATGGAGCCTTGAATAAATCTAATCTGAAACAAATCGCCCCAATGATAAATGCTGCTGAACTCTTTACCAAAAATGATCTCTTTTTATCGACAAAGCGAAAAATTTGTCAGACTATTTAATTAGTAGACAGTTGTATTAAAATGAGGAACTTTAGATCATTTATGCTTATTTATATCCCAAATTTAGTAATATGTCAGAAGCAAAATTTGAAAATGATTGCCAGCTGGAATGAAATGTGGTGTTTGCAAGCACTTTACCGTGCATGAATTCAGACCAGCAGTGCCCAGGGCAATTCACATGAATTATTGATTAAGCATTCATGTGCCAGGGAGTGCCAGACTGACGCCTAGTCAACAGGTGGTTCAGGCATGTCCATTGTTCAGGGCCATTGTCAGCACACACTCACATACACATCATTGGTTCCTGTGCGAAGTTCAATTTTTGTACAGAGGGTTAAAATTTGACCAAAATGTGAAACCTTGCTTCAAAATCAATCTTAGATTTAATGAAACTGATTTATGCTTTCACGTGCAAATTGCCTTCAACCAAATTTTACACTATCCAGCTATTACTCATATCAATGACAGTTTTATCAAATGAATAGTTTTTGAAATATTTATGATCAAATGTGGGAAATGTTTTTTGAAACACCTAGTACAAGGTGATATGTCGGATGTGTGTGCAATGTGATGTGCTATCGCAAGCGAGTTATTTTCCTGCATGTTCACTGAGATCGGACGAACTTCGTGAGTGCTGTGAGATGTTTACGCTCGAACGTATGTACATGCACACAGACACACACACACGTCTACACACACACACACACATACACAGGTACTACTACTACTAATAGGTAGCTCGCTGCATGTGTACACGTAGGGCTGTGCGAGTCTCACTAGTCGAGTCCGTTCATTGTGTACAAGTTGGCCAAGCTGGCCATGCAAGGCCTTGCGCTTGCGCACTTCAGTCTTTCAGCTCAACTTATGAATAATTCATGTCCTGTAGCGTTTCCATGTACGAAAAAAATATTCGCCTCCGGGCCACGTGAGTCATCTGGGTTGGGGTGAAACCCATATGTATTTAGCATCAGACCCATATGGGATAACCCATATGGGTTTTTAAATAGGACTACCCATGTGGGCTCCATAATGGAAATGAAGTGGGCAAACCCATCTGGGTAAGATTGTTACAAATATGCCCATATGGGTTACACATGTGAAAATAATGGGTAAACCCATCTGGGCGAGATATGAAGATACCCATGTGGGTTTCATATGGGTATAAAATGGGGAAAGTTATGTGGGTAAAATATGCAATGCCCATGTGCATACCACGAGAATCTACTGGGTGAACCCATCTGGGTAATAAGTGTAAATATCCATATGGGTTTCATATGGGAATAAGCTGGACAAACCCATCTGGGTAAAATAAGTAAATGTCCATGTGGGTTACACATGTGAAAATAATGGGTAAACCCGTCTGGGTGAGATATGTAAATGCCCATATGGGTTTCATATTAGTATAAAATGGGCAAAGTTATCTGGGTAAAATATGCAATATGCAATCTACTGGGTGAACCCATCTGGGTAATGAATGTAAATATCCATATGGGTTTCAGATGGGAATGAGCTGGGCATACCCATCTGGGAAAAAAATAAGTAAACGCCCATATGAGTTTCATGTGGGAAATAAACGGGCAAACCTATCTGGGTGAGATATGTGAATATCTATATGTGTTTCATATGGGAATGAGCTAGGCAAACCCATCTGAGTAAAATAAGTAAATGCCCATACGAGTTTCACATGGGAAATGAATGGGGAAACCATCTGGGTAATACATATAAATGCCTATATGGACTCCATATGGGAAGTAAATGGATTAACTCACCTGTGCAATACGTGTATATGCCCAATATGGGCTCTATATAGGTATGGAATGAGCAAACCCATATGGATGAGATATACAAATGCCCATATGCATACCATATGGGATACGACTTGGCAAACCAATCTGGGTGAGAAGTGTCAATATACATATGGGTTTCATATGGATATGAAGAGGGTAAACCAATCTGGGTTAGAAATGAACATAATCATTTTTGTGGGTACCATATCGGAATGAACTGGATAAACCCATCTGTGTAAGAGCTGAACATATCTTTTTGGGTAACATAATTATGGGAAAGAACTGGGCAAACCCATCTGGGTAACGGATGAACCTATCTATGTGGGTACCATATGGGAATGAAGTAAGCAAACTCATCTGGGTAAGAGCTGAACATATCTTTGTGGGTATCAGATGAGAATGAACTGGGCAAACCCATCTGGGTAAGAGCTAAACATGTTTTTGTGGCTACTATATGGGAAAGAACTGGGCGAACCCATCTGGGTAATAGATGAACATACATGTATCTATGTGGGTACCATATTATTAGAATGAACTGGGCAAACCAATCTGGGTAAGAGATGAACATATCTATGTGGGTACCCATATGGGAATGAACTTGGTAAACCCATCTGAGTTAGAGATGGACATATTTGGGTACCTTGTGGGAATGAACTGGACAAACCCATCTGGGCGGGGGACCAACATATTTATGTGGGCAAAATATTGGAATGAACTGGGGAAACCCAACTGGGTAGGAGATGAACATATCTATCTGGGTACCATACTGGAATAAACTGGGCAAACCCATCTGGGTAAGAGATGGACACATCTATATGGGTCCCATATTGGAATGAACTAGGCAAACCCATCTGGGTAAGAGACGAACATATCTATTTGGGTATCATACGGGAATGAACTGGGCAAACCCATCTGCGGAATAGATGTAAATGCTTATATAGGTTTCATATGGGGCCAATCTGGGAAGAACCATCTGGGTAAGATATGCAAACGCCAATATGGGATTTACATGGGAATGAACTGGGTAAACCCACCTGCTCATCAAACACACCCCTACCTGAAAATGGAACTGACCCAGAATTTGAAAGAAGGGTCCAGTACATGACCGTAATGCAGTACAGTATATGCATTGGCATTAGGACTGAATGATCTCCTTCAGTACAGTCTGATGATCATCTGTCTTCACCTCATTTTAAGTAAGTAAATAAACTTATTTTTGTCAACATATTGTATTTAATGTAGAGATAATAATAACAAGTTATTGAAAAAGCTAATCCTAGGTCAGCAAGCAGGGCAACAAGCATATGTGAGTTGGGATGATATGTGAGCACGTTGCCTCACTGGATCATCCATTGAATATCATACATGTTGATAGAGCGGTGTATTCGAAGGTTATAGGCCTGCTATATGTTATATGATTTTGTTTAATTCTTATGTCAATGTTGCTTTATAGATTTGATTTGAGGTTTAATCTCGTACTGTGGATGTATAGAAATTAATGCTGTATAACGCTCAACCTGTCTAGCATCATTTAATTTTCATTGCAATATTTCATATGCGGTAACAGTATTTGAGAAAGCATTTATGCATACAAAGTTTTACAAAATGATTGCAATAAGGGAAACACTAGCTGGGAACTGTATTGAAACAAAGGGAGCTGCTGGAAAGCACTCAGTGATGTTCACTCATAGTTTAGAGTATACATTATGATGATATCAAATTAGAAATTATGTTTTTATAATGTTTGTAATATTCTTATAATATATATTATAATGTAAACAATAAAAGATAGGCTCGCTATTTTCGGGTTCATCACGAAAGCCCGTGTGGAGAATAAGTTTATGTACAGTACTGTGTAATGGTTCGGTATGAACACATCCCTTACAGTTTAGTGGTAGTACAGTTGTGTTGTATTCAATTCTGAACCATCTAAACACACCCACACCGTGGGGTACTAGTACATAGAGGAGCTGGCTAGGTCATTCAACCTCCCCAACTCCACAGCATCTCTGTAGAAGGCTGTGGTCAGTTGTTTTGGTTATAAAGTCACAAAGGTCACATTTTATCAAGGAGTCTCACCTTCCTGATTCCATGAAGAAACACCAATTCTCAATGAGTGTTACCTAAAGCTTGGCTTTAATACTAGCTTCACTCTATGTCCTGACAACTGGAGAGCACAAGCATTTTTGCAGTTACCAAATACTAAGCGTGTGAGAAATAGTCTTAGCTTCAGAAATATCACAGTTAGTTTTAATGTGACATGCATAAAATGTATTTAGGAGTGAGTGAGTGAGTGAAGCCTATGCAAACTGCAATTTTCATGCTCCTATATTATCAGATATGTGTATGTACATGCGATGCACGTGACACTTAAAGCACACGTACTGTATATACGTTTCACAGTATAGTAATCAGTATAGCAGTGGCATTTGGAAATATATGAAAACAAGTATATATAGGCCTACTGATATTTGTGTCATCATATATAGCTCTAGTTGGAATATTTTTTTCTGTCTACTATAAATGTTTATGTTGATCAAGTTGTATCACTCCTTCTCTAAAGAGGTAATTGATAAGCATAATGCATTCCCTCTTATGACAGAAGAACAATAGTTTGGGGTTTTAAAGGCTATCTGTATTGTTATTTCTCAAATGACCACTCGTATGCATCTTTTTCTTATGAACAGTATTCTTTTCTCTATGTCTGTCTTTTTGTTTACTTAATCAAATTATACTAAAATTTACTCAAATTATAGGTTCTCCTATAAATTGATTGTCATTTACCATTTCATGGATAATCAAAACTTTGATCCTTTGATCTTCCTGGGTTTGTTTTACAATCAAATCAATGAAGAGATTCATTACAGAACTAGAGGAGCACTCTGAGAGCGCGGACCTCCGCCAAGCATGCAACTCATTTTCACCACTGATCTTGTTCTTCCGTAGAGATATCAGTGATTTCCACCCATACATAGGCCTACTTATAGCATTTTGTGCTGAAAGCTGCCTGATTTCCCAATATAGAAGCCTTTGTTACGTCATAAACCCTCATCTACACGGCGCGCCTCACCCCAGCATAAACTAGAGCACGCACTTTAGTGCGCGCAGGCAAACCTCAAATACGCGCAGCCTGAACTCCAAGTTCATTGACCCTACCTGCTAAAATATCAAAAATCCTTCATAAATTCCCCCAAAATTCTCGGATCACTACCAAAAGTTAATCGTTTGGTACCTGTGTCATTCTCAACCTTTCCTGCAAGTTTCATCCCAAACCGTCAACTACTTTTTGAGTTATTTTGCGCACGGACAAACTAACAAACCAACGGTAACGAAAACATAATCTCCTCCCTTGGCGGAGGTAATAATTCCTATGTAATGAGGTGTAAGTTGATATCTTTCTACTCACCCTCAAGCAGTGACTTTAATATGCAATGTTCTAAATCGTTCATCCTAATTCGTAATTGTTGTAATTTCCTTTGCTCTGGATGTATAGCTACTATATTTGTCCTTTGACAGATTTTGTTTTCTTGTTTCACAATCAAATCAAGATTGAAATACGTTGCAATTGCAAAAGATTTTCTGGTGTATAATTCGATATTATTTCCATTATGAAAACCAATGGTAAATACATGCACAGCGAAAATATTTCTGTCCCCCTCTTCCTCTTTCTCTTCCCCTTTGAAACTTATTCATTTTGATAATTTTTAAGTACGTACATGACCCTCTAGTTATGAAGAAAGCAGAACAAATCCTATAAGAGTTGGCTAAAAATTGTACACTGAATTTTTTCAACCCAACGTACTATGCATTCCTTTATACAGTCATGTATTCAAATAATGTTGCATGCCTGTATCTCTCAATAATTGAATCTGCCAATATTTCTGATGAATAACATTGTGTATTACATTTTATATAAAGATTGTAATTCCATGAATATATATTTCTCCCTCTGTCATTGCGGATCTGGTGAAGAGAAAAGATTGAAAAACGCAGCAATTAAGACTTCACGCAGAACATATTTTCAGGTCTATACGATAAAGAAATCAGAACAGTGTAATAAAACAGCTGGATGGACAAAAACAGCTTCGTTTTGATGTACAGGTTCACTGAAAATTAGATGGCAACACCAAAATTTCAAAAGTGCATCATTTTTTTACAGAATTGCGCAATTTTCTTCAAACCTTAGTGAACTGTTCTTTTCATATTGCTGCATGTTTGGTTGGGGTGCTCCCCTTACAGAAGCTGTTAAAGAGATCACACCATTTCTAACTTTTACGCTTGTTTACCGAGTAATTATATGAATGCCTATATCCAGCTGAGGGACACAGGTCAACAGATTTCAATGAGAACAATGCACAAATAAAGCTACTTTGAGAGTAAGATTCTTGATCTATTGAGCACATTCATTCTTAAGTGAATTGAGGGGAATGTATACTTCTCTATGTGTAGCTCAATGATGGTAGTGGTGGGAGGAGGTATATATGTTTACATGATATTTATGTAGCTTACGAAGATGTGCCACTTAACTAGGGCTGTTCATCGAAGAAATAAACACAAAGTCTACGTTCTAAGCGGACTGCTCATAACAAAGGTTTGATGTCAGTTTTCCATCAACTCAACGTGCCAGTGTCTCCTGTCATTGCTGCTGGGCAAGCTGTGGTTCATCATAATGAGGTAGGCCTATTCCATAACGGTTAAAGACACGATATGGAACAACTTACCGCTTGCAAAAATATTAGCCACACATGTATTATCCAGATGGGACCCAGGGTGTACGTACATTGTATATGTGCCATCTTGGATCGCCCATATGGGTCCTATGTAAATCTTGGGTGCAAATTCCTAGGGGCCCCATGTATGCATACCCATGTAGGACCCATGGTGAAACCCCATCTGAAGCCCATATGGGAAACCCACATGGTGCCCACATATATACCACATACATTACCCAGATGGGTCCCTTTGGGAACCCATATGGCTCATTTTGGATCGCCCATATGGGTCCCATGCAAATCTCGGGTGCAAAATCCTAGGGGCCCCACATGGGCATACCCATGAGGGACCCATGATGAAAACCCATCCAAAGCCCATATGGGATAACCCACACAGTGCCCACATATTTACCACATACGTTGCCCAGATGGGTCCCACAAGGACCTCAATTGTGTCATTTGGGATCGCCCATATGGATCCCATGTAAATCTTGGTTGCAAAATCCTAGACGCCCCATATGGGCATACCCATGTGGGACCGATGATAATATCCCAGCTAAAGCCCATATGGGAAAACACTCATAGTGCCCACATATTTACCACATACATTACCCACATGGGCCCCATCGGAAACTCATATGGGCCATCTGGGATCGCCCATATGGGTCCCATGTAAATCTTGGGTGCAAAATCCTAGGGCCCCATATGGGCATACCCATGTTGAACCCATGATGATTTCCCAGCTAAAGCCCATATGGGAAAACCCTCATAGTGCCCACATATTTACCACATGCATTACCCACATGGGCCCCATCGGGAATTTACATGGGCCATCTGGGACCGCCCATATGGGTCCCATGTTAATCTTGGGTGCAAAATCCTAGGGGTCCCATATGGGCATAGCCATGTGGGACCCATATTCAAACCCATATTGGCCCCATATGCAACCCATATGGGCATGTTACCTGGGATCAAGGTGGACTTCAAGCAATGTACATACAACTCTAAAAAAACCGCTTATTAAGCAAAGCGAATCTTCGTAAAATTAATAAAAGTTAAGGAAGTTACTGAGCAATTATGAATCTACGTTACAACTACTGTTTTAACGTGTCAGCGTAAGAAATCGATTTTATATCAACGTAACCAACTTCAACTTTGAAATACTGAGTAGACAAGTTGAGCAAAATAATTCAAGAAACATTTCTCAGTTTATAAGTTAAGTAAATATTCTAGAAAATTTCCTTCCACGTTACATTCATATTGCCAGAATACCGAATTTTTCTCAGTTTCAGTTGTGTTTCCTTTCTTTCTTCTGGTATTTTTGTCTGGAGAGTGTAATTCTGCCATGTCTGCTGTTTAGGATTTGTTGTCTTTTCTCTCTTCGTGGCCCTTTTCTTTTCTTCAGTGGGCCAGGAGTGGCTGAAGATACTGACGACATTTAACTTTTAACGTGACCAAGGACTGCATATATTTTTTTCTTAATACCTGAACAATAAATGAGTGCTAAGAAAGTACGTCTGCACCTGCTGCAACCACTGTCAAAAAAGTGCTCGGTATTTGATCGAGAGCCGGTCGAAGCATGATCGAGTTTAGTCGAGTATCAATCGACAGCAATCCTGTATCGGTCGTGCAGAGGTCTAGTTGTTCATGAAACTGATGAATCCTGGATCGAGATGATCTGAAATCAGTCGTGTAGCATTCGAGTATATCTCGAGATGATCGGGAACTGAGCTCGGGAAAAAATCCGTCCCGAAAACACTAGATTTCCATAGGTTCGATTCCCGATCAGCTCGATCTCTTCTCGATCACTACCCAAGCTGTTGATGTTCGGGCTTCCTACTTTTTTGACCTGGTCGGGCTCGCTCGGCATTGGTATTCGGGGTCGATCTACCTTGATCGGCATCGTTCCTGCTTCCTTCCCGATAATTTTGGACATGTCCAAAATATTCGAGTAGGAAGCCCGAACATCAACAGCTCGGGTAGTGATCGAGAAGAGATCGAGCTGATCGGGAATCGATCGTATAGAAATCTAGTGAGGTCGGGACGGATTTTCCCCTGAGCTCAGTTCCCGATCATCTCGAGTTATACTCGAATGCTACACGATTGATTTCAGATCATCTCGATCCAGGATTCATCAGTTTCACGAATAACTCGACCGCTATACGACCTATACAGGACTGCTATTAACTGATACTCGACTAAACTCGATTACGCTTCGACCGGCACTCGATCAAATACGGAACACTTTTTGACAGTGGTTGCAGCATGTGCAGACGTACTTTCTTGGCACTCATTTATTGTTCAGGTATTAAGAGAAGTGACATGCAGTCCTTGGCCACGTTAGAAAGTTAAATATCGTCAGTATTTTCAGCCACTCCTGGCCCACTGAAGAACTTAAATAGGGCCACGAAGAGAGAAGAGACAACAAACAGCAGACATGGCAGAATCAGACTCTCCAGACAAAAATACCAGAAGAAAGAAAGGAAACACGACTGAAACTATAAAAAAAAAAAAAAAAATCGATATACTGGCAATATGACTGTAACGTGAAAGGAAATTTTCTACATTAGTTACTTTACTTATAAACTGAGAAATGTTTCTTGAATTCTTTTGCTTGCTTGTGTGTTTCAAAGTTGAAGTTGGATACGGTGATATAAAATCGATTTCTTACGCTGACAAGTTAAAACAGGAGTTGTAACGTAGATTCATAAATGCTCAGTGACTTACTTTACTTCTATTTACGTAGATGTTACACTTTTGCTTCGCTTGACAAGGTTTTGGTTATTGAGAGTTGTATGTACATTGCTTGAAGGCCACCTTGATATCGATTGGCTGGGATGAGTTAACAAAAAAATAAACAACCAAGATTTTCATCATTTTTTTGCTAATATGAAATGTTATATATGCTTTATTTTAATAATAATATACTCTATTCCACTTTTCAGCACACTGCATGAATTTAGAAATTAATATGATACATGTATTTTCTTTTACACATTCTTGGGCCTATACTTTATCAATGAATACATACATATTTTTTCATTCACTTTTTCATTCTTTAACAATGAGAACAATCATGTCAAAGAAAACGACTCATTAGGGTTGTAGAACGGTCAATTTCTTTCAGCTCTTCGATGCATTAAAGGGCTTTTTACACTCGCAAATTTTTGCTTAGTCCCGTACCAACGGTGGGGCTGGGGGGGGGGGGGGGGGGAGGGGGGGGGGGGGCTTAGCCCCACCGTTGGTACCGGACTTTCCTTAGCCCACTTTCTGTTTACACTTGTTTTTGCGAAAGTGGGCTAGCCCCACCTATAATCCCGTACTATCTGGCCCTGGAAAATAGCAGGGGTAGCACCGCAATTGCGGTGCCAAGCAAACGAGTGTAAACAGAACGAAAAAATAATCTGGGGCTAAGCGACGGAGACGAAGTCCGTCCCCCCACTGACCAATCAGAAACGAGGTAATCAAGCGCTGCCGGTGCGTGCGTGTACTTGTACAGTGCACAGCGTATTCCGGAATATTCATGTGGTTTCGAAAGTACGGGGCTAAGAAATACGAGTGTAAAAAGGTCAGTTTTCTCCTTAGCCCAGGACAAGAGCTTAGTACGGGACTAATTGGCGAGTGTAAAAAGCTGAAAAAATTGGTACGGGACTAACGATAGTCCTGGGTCAGAGAAAGTACGGGGTTAAGAAACACAAGTGTAAAAAGGGCTTTATGGGCATATAGGCCTATATGTTTCATTTTAGACCAATTTAATTTCAGTCCACCTATCAAATACACTTACGAAGCATGGAGGTGTAACATATATATATATATATATATATATATATTTTTTTTTTTAATGAGACATCAAACTTACATGTAGATTTGCTATTCTTCTAATATAATTATCATATTAGTAGAAAATGGGCAAAGAAAATGGGATTCCATCGGGATTCGAACCCGAGAACTCCGGATTGCTAGCCCGGCCTCTATCGACTGAGCTATAAAGAGAGACCTAGTACAGTGTTCTTCCCATAAACCCTTAATTCTCAATACTCGAATGGTCAGAAGCTACAGCAGTGTGTTAGTGTGTGACACACACGCGCACACTTAAACCTGGCATAAACCCGAAGGATAATTCCACTTGGGGATAAATGCGAGGGATCACCGAAGCGATGCAGCTTTTTGAGTATGTAACAAATAAATACAGAATAAACTGACCAGAAAGAATACTGTATATATTTTTAGTGGAAAAATGAGCAAAGAAAATGGGATTCCATCGGGATTCGAACCCGAGAACTCCGGATTGCAAGCCCGGTGCTCAACCGACTGAGCTATAGAAAGCCCTGGTTTAGGGCTCGTCTCAGAAACTCTTAATTCCCAATGCTTGGATGGTCAGAAGCTATCAGTGTGTTTGTGTGTGACACACACGGGCACATTCAAACCTGAAGGATAATTCAACTTGGGGATAAATGCGAGGGATCACCGGAGCGATTCAACTTTTCGAGCATGTAACAAATAAAGACAGAATAAACTGACCAGAAAAAATATAAATCATAAGTGAAAAAATCAGCAAAGACAATGGAATTCCATCGGAATTGCTAGCCCGGTGCTCTACCGACTGAGCTATAGAAAGCCCTAGTTCAGTGTTCGTCCAAAAAAAAAAAACAACAACAACAACAACAAACAAACAAACAAACAAACCTTAATTCCCAATGCTCGGATGGTCAGAAGGTATAGCAGTGTGTTTGTGTGTGACACACACGCTTAAACCTGGCATAAACCCGAAGGATAGTTCAACTTTGGGATAAATGCGAGGGATCACCGAAGTGATGCAGCTTTTTGAGTATGTAACAAATAAAGACAGAATAAACTGACCAGAAAGAATATAAGTCATTAGTGGAAAAATTAGCAAAGACAATGGAATTCCATCGGGATTCGAACCCGAGACCTCGGGATTGCTAGCCCGGTGCTCTTTACCGACTGATCTATAGAAAGCCCTAGTTCAGTGTTCGTCAAAAAAAAACTACAAAAAAAAACAAAAACAAAAACAAAAACAAAACCCTTCATTCCCAACGCTCGGATCGTCAGAAGGTATAGCAGTGTGTTTGTGTGTGACACACACGTACACGCTTAAACCTGGCATAAACCCGAAGGATAATTCAACTTTGGGATAAATGCGAGGGATCACCGAAGCGATGTAGCTTTTTGAATATGTAACAAATAAAGACAGAATAAACTGACCAGAAGGAATACTGTATATATTTTAGTGGAAAAAATGAGCAAAGAAAATGGGATTCCATCGGGATTCGAACCTGAGACCCGAGAGGTGTTCTTATATATACTGCAAATATTGGATGCATGTGAACGAACCTATTATATCATACATGGTGTCCCGGCAGACAGAGTGCTACAAAACCGTCTTTTATATAAAAAGATATGAGCGACTGAATGACGTTTAATCGTTCCATTATCTAATAGAAAGAACACTTCAAATTTTATTTGACACGATGATAATCAACCTTTGCCTTGATCTCCCTGAAAATTTGTGATTTACAAAATCTGTAACTTTGGGCACTGATATCCTACTTGACCGAGTAATAGTGAAGCCATAAAACTGATAACGAATGCATCCAATATAGCTACTGAAAACGGATAAAATGAATGATTACAACTGAATGCATTTTTGTACCTTTTTGAGTGGCTCACAAACAATAGTGATCAGTCTTTGTCATCGATTTATAGACCAGCGCAGCAATTTTTGTCGGAAACTTTATCTTGCAAAGTTGTCAAAGTTGTCCCTCTGTCAAGAATGGCTAGGGTGGCAAAAATATCAAAAATGCAAATCACAAGTTTTCAGGAAAAATTACTGTAGAATCGAAATGCCTGCACGAGAATTGATGATTGTGGTTTCAAAATAGGTGTTCGTCTATCAACTACTAAAGATAATAATTTCTTTCGTTCATTCTTGCTTTTGCAAATAAGAGTCAGTTTTATAGCACTCTTTTGGGCCATGTCGTATACAAGCATAAATACTGAGATGCTGAGTTGTCTTTAATAACATAACGAATAACTGTAATCAATTCTTCTATCACTCGATCAGTGTACGAACCTGCCGACCCATTCGATGCAAGATCTTACACAGATCGAGTCATGTCGACCTGGTCTAAGAAGTCTAGTAGAAATCGAGTATTGACCGTGAAGTGATCGTGTATTAATTGTGTGTAGATCGGGATGTTCGAGTAGAGATCTGTGTGGTTGTCGAGGAGAGATTCTGGAGATGTCGAGAATGGTCGGGTGTGGATCGTAAAAGATCGAATAGCGGTCGGGAAGGGATCGTGTTGAAGGACGATCGATCATTTGGTCGGGATTGCTCTGGTAAAAATTGGTGATCGGGATTGATCTCGCTTGATCGAGTTGATCTGATCGGCAGTGGGAACGGGGTATCAACGGTGAACATAATTATGCATAATATATCTTCGCGATTCGGCCAGAAAGAAAAGCGGGGATCGGGAATGTCTACTGTTTGCGCGTCAGCTTCGCGCGCGGTGCAGTAACGTAGTATCAAGACGTACTGTACACGAGTTCTTTAGTGCGTATAATATTATGTAACTCCATAATTCATCATCATCCACACAAACATTAAGATAAAACAAGGAAGAGAGAGAGAGAGAGAAAATGAACACAAAAGAAAGGAAAGGCGGAATTCAAAACGGAAATAAAAGCGGTAAAGACAGCTTTTGTTTCATTTGTCAACATCTAAACATTGCTGAAGAGGGGTGTTGAACAGCTCAAACACCTCCCTTTTGCCCAAGGGAGGTGTTTGAACACCATCAAACACCCTCATTTTGGCAAAGGGGGGTGTTTGAACAACCAAAACACCCCCTCGGTACGCCCGTGTTTGTAATTATGACAGATTTCCTTTCTCGGACCGAACGTCCGTGAGCGAAATTTTCAGTACCTATAACAGAGCAAATTGTCCCCAAAACCTCATCAGAAAAAATTTAAATGCACAGAAATTAAAGATTACGCAAAATTCCAGATTCCTATAGCTTGGTTTTCCGGGTTAAGCTGTATTTACATAACTAGAGGGAATACAAGGGTAAAATTGCAAGCAAATTTTGAGCTGTTTGTTCATCATGATCACATACTGCCTTAAAATTTCTGAAACGACTGCTCTAAGCTCGTTGTTTACTTTGCAAAACTTTCCTTTTCTTTATTTGAACTGAAAGTTTTACAAAATAAAGGGCACTTTAAAGACAAGTTATCCCTATCGGTTGGCTTGTTTACGTCACCGACGTTCGCTGAAATTGTCACGGACGCTCGTTCTACCACTAGGGTCATGTTCCAGGACGGATGACTAAACGATAGAAAGCACGTAGCCTTCCTAACTCTTTCAAAATTTTGAAGAGATATTTTCAACGCAAATTATATGAAATTCGACATCCTTTCAACTTATAATGTATTTTTCATCGAGGATGTAGGAGGTGCATTTTCAGAGAAAATATTCAAAATTTGTTCGGTTTTCGGTAAATCGTAATTCGGTAAACTGCAGACGAGCCCCAGTTCGCTCCAAACATGGCATGCGGCTCGTCGGCTGGAAAGCCAGAGGAAAAATGTACCTGAGCCATCAAAGGATGATGGTGCCCAACTCGATAAAGTTTTAATCATCACGGACGTTCTTTTTTTTCTCGGAGTTTCGTCTAAAAATGCAATTTCTTTTCGCATTTGACAAGGGATGGACAAAAACTCAAAACATACATATTACCATGTGGCTAGATCTTAGTTGATTACAACACAGAACAATATCGCCAATAACGTGCAATTGGCTACGATCTTTATTAGTAAATAGCGGACGCACGTCCGTGACGGAAACTGAGTATAATCTTGCATAAAAGAATGTTACGTCCCATGTATAGTCAGTAGATGTACAATTTTTGCAACATATGTACATTAGGTAGAACTCCAAATTTTCGTATACATTTACAGTTTGGACAACAAAGTAGAATTTGCAGCAGCGATAGACAAAGAAGTATCACGGACGTTCGTCTGTTTAGGACCTTGATATTTCAATTGTTCTCTGTAATTTTATACGTGCTCCTAGAGTTCTTATAATTTTGTGGTACATAATATGTCGAGATCCAAAACGCGGTCAGATAATACACGTCACGTACGTTATAATGGCACATCATTGGTTTGAAAAATTATTGTGAAAATAACATTTTATCGTATTTTTGCGCTTTAAGTCTTTGTAAAATGCAAAATATCAGTCAAAAGTAAACCAACCTATACATTTCCTGAAAAGAAATTTACCAGGCTTTGAGATGACATGAAAGAAACTGGTTTCTTGGATCATCCTTTTGTGTTCTGAGGGAAAGAGTGTCACAAGGTACGAAAATTTGCAATTGTACATCGTTCAAAATTCTCACCCATATATATATATCTATATATGCTCAAAGTTTTCACTATATATATATATATATATATATATATATATATATATATACATATATATATATATATATATATATATATATGTATATATATAACATTACACTATATTGAAGAAAAATATGAAGCATAACTATAAAAATGTCTAGCTCGTGTCTTCAACAATGTCATCAAGACCACTAATATAAACCAATATTAACCAATGTGAGTGTGCATGGATGAAACGATTAAAACTGTTCATAGATTTAGACAGGTAATGTTGGAAATCTCAGTAAACTTCTCTGCATCACTATCACAATAATATCTTGTCCCCTGATTGTTAGTGTTCAAAACATATCCATGACATGTAGATGAAAGTGTACTCTTTCAACATATTCAACCGCATCTGTAGTCTTACAGGATTCTTTGCTGGCACAGCTGTATCGCACCAACTCCATGCAAAATATCCGGTATATAGAGCTGTTTTCACTGTACAGTAAGTTCAAACTCGGATAAAAGAACTAAAATATGCGTTCGTTTATCAGCAGAGTATAGTTTGGTTTAGATTTTGCTATTGACGAAAACCTGAAATAGGGTAAACCATAAATTGTTATCAATTTTTCGTGGCGAGCATTTTGGTGGGTATCTTCAATATCTCCAAAGTCTCAATGATGCAAGTATTGCATCGTCCAGATTCGCATTCAGCGCAGTGATCGAAATAGGGTGAAATCATCAATAACAATGTTCTCACTTTCGAACTATCAAAATGGAAATACGTGGAAATTTCCGGTTTTGGCGGCAATTTTGAAATTGGAATAGGATAGAACCATCAATTGTTCTCAATTTTGAATCATTGAGAATGAAATACGTGGGAATTTCCGATTTTGGCAGCCATTTTGGCGGCCATCTTGAATATCTAAAAATCCGCAAGGATGCAGGAGTTGCATCATCCAGATTCGGATTCAGCACGCTCCAAACAGGGTAAAAACATCAATTCTTTTGAATCTCTCACCATTTAGAAGGAAATACATCAGAATATCTCGTTTTAATTGGCAGCCATTTCGGCGGCCATTTTGGCGGCCATCTTGAATATCTCAAAACCCTCGAGGATACAAAAGTTGCATCATCCACTATCGGATTCAGCACCCTCGAAATAGGGCAGGAGAAGCAATTGCTTTCACTTACTCACCATTTAGAAGGAAATACATGGGAATCTCCGGTCTTGTCGGCCATTTTGGCGGCCATCTTGAATATCAAAAAATCCGCAAGGATGCAAGAGTTGTATCATCCAGATTTGGATTCAGCACCGTGGAAACAGGGTACAACCATCAATTGTTTTCAATTTCTCATCATTTAGAAGGAAATGCATGGGAATTTCCGGTTTGGGCGGCCATATTGGCGGCCATCTTGGATATCTCAAAACCCTCAAGGATGCAAGAGTTGCATCATCCAGATTCGGATTCAGTGCCCCCGAAATAGGGTAAAGCAATCAAAAAACATTTGGTGGACGGTTAAACAAGGTTAGGCCCAAAAAGTGGCTTTGGCACCCAGACTATAAACTACATGTCGTCGGTCTTTAATATGCCAAATGGTCTTTAAACCTCTTGCACTGTTATTCCAAAAGGTCCTTAACACTATAGACTTTGTACACTATTAGTGCCCTTTTGGCATAACAGGGGAAGTTTTTTAAGGCCCGTTTGGCATAAGGCCGACGATGTATTGAATGCAGAGAATTGATCAATAATCTTGACCTGGTTTTGCTGGTGGTAGTTTACTAGTAAACAATGTGGCTGTGACAGATGTATGGCGTACGCTGAGTATCATAGGCCGTGGGCCTAGAGGGAATTTAGGGCTTGTTGCTTTAAAAGTCCACAAGCACAAATAAAATGCACAATTTGCACATGTACCATACTGTATGTACACAACAAAGAGTCTGTGCAACCTGTTTGCATAGAAGTAATTTTCCAGGCAGGCTTTCTAGCATGTTGAGAGTTCCGTCAATCCGTGTTAGTTTAGACGGTAGTATGAGACTATAAAGATTACCATTTAAATGCTCACGAATAGCAGTGTAGGCCCTACTGTGCCTATGCAATGAGCCATGGCACTGCAGAGTATAGAAAAACAAGTGCCCAATTAGAAGCCAATAGATAGCCTAGTGTAATGGCTTAAATTGTGAACTGCTAGCCAAGATTTCCTTATGACATGTCCTCCTACCCAGTGGCGTATGGGGGGGGGGCAAGGGGGGCACGTGCCCCGGGCGCCACTCCTTGGGGACGCAAAAAAAAGAAGAAGAAAGAAAAAAGAAAAAAGGAAGAAAAAAGGAAAAAAGAAAAAGAAAAAAGGAAAAAAGAAAAAGAAAAAAAAGAAGAAGTAGAAGAAGAAGAAGAAACAACTCACCGGAAGGGGGGGGGGGAGGAAGAATAGGGGGGGCAGAAAACCAAATCAAAAAAAGATAAAAACAAAACATAATGATGACTCGGACAAAATGACAATGTTTATTGTGTTCACACAAGAATTCCATGTTATGTAAGCTGAAATACAACAATTTTCGGCTCGCTCGCTGCGCTCGCTCTCAAAATTTTATATAGAAGAAGAAGATGAGAACAAAATGTGATGATGGCGCGGACAAAATGACAATGTCTATTGTGTTCACACGTGTCATTTTATGTTTAGCAGGCAAAATGTTACACGGAGCAGCGGCTGCAATTTCTTTCGTTCTGAAGCAATCGCCAATTGGATCAAAAGAAGGCGCCAACGATTTCGAAAATACGGGGGGGGGGGGGGCGCCAAAAAAATCAAACAAGATAAGAACAAATCGTAATGATGACGTGGAAATATACAAATTTCGGCTCAATCGCTCGTACTAATTTAGAGTATTTCTTCAAGTCCTCAGTTTGTTGGTAAAAATCGTTATCTATAAGGCCGTCACTATATCTTGATTAGAATTGTAAGATTTGATAAGCAAAAAATGACCAGAGTTCCTTGTTTTGTAAGCTGAAATACAAAAATTTTTGGCTCGCTCGCTGCGCTCGCCAAAATTTATGAAAACAAAAAGGAGATAAGAACAAAACGTCATGATGACGCGGAAATATACAAATTTCGGCTCACTCGCGCGTACATGGGGGGCATTTCATGAAGCAATTTGTCAGATATCTCGTCTGACAAACTGTTAAAAGCTACTGAAATCCCTGCTTCTGATTGGCTGAGAGCAAATTTTGTCCGACAAGTTGTCGGACAAAATGCTTCATGAAATGCCCCCCTGATTTAGAATATTTTTTAAAGTACTCAGTTTCTTGGTATAGATAAATCGTTATCTATAAGGCCGTCACTATCTTGGTTAGAATTGTAAGATTTGATAAGCAAAAAAATGACAAGAATTCCATATTTTGTCAGCTGAAATACAAAAATTTTCGGCTCGCTCGCTGCGCTCGCTCGCCAAAATTTATCAAAATTTATTACATTTAAATCACTTTCAAAAAGACCCCTTTAAAGGGCTTGAAAAGCATATCATGTGGACTTTGCTTAAAGTCCCTACCGGGATCGGGTTGGGGTTGAACACTAGTCTTTTTCAGAAATTAGGGAAGCAATTTTCGCGCTTGCCCCGGGCGCCGTTTTCCCTAGATACGCCACTGCTCCTACCTCTTGCAAAATGTATGTGTGTGCATGTGTAGACCTTGCTTATGCTTGCAAAGGTAGGGTAGTGTAGAGTGGTGTGGCGTTCTTCTTCTTCTTCTTCTAATTAAGTCTGCCTCCTTCAATAGACTGAAGATTCTTGCAGACTGGTGCTATTTACATTATAATACAATTTATTTACAGATATTTACAAGCACATAGAAAATATGACGAAAATAACTGGCCACTGTGATCAACCGTTAGACGGTTTCGAAATGATCCCACAGATGGCGCTGAAACAATTTCTGACGACAGGGAATTCCAGTTCCTAACAGTTCTTGGTAAGAACGAATGGCGATGCGATTCAGTTCTCGAATATGGTACCTGATAGGAGTGTGGTTGCGAGGCTCTCGTCAACTGAGTAGCCTGTTTGATAATATAGTCTTGTGCTGAAAGAGGTGTAAGATTATTGTGTCTTTTGTACATCATAATTAGCCTGTTATTTTCTCTGCGCTGTTCCATTATCTCCCTCTGGAGTGGTCCAATTAAGTTCTTGTGGCATTTTGGTGACACTCGAGGTGTTATGATAGCGATTTAAAGTGAATCGCGCAGCTCTTCTCTGGATCATTTCCACTTGGTGGATTATTTTCTTGGTAGATGGATCCCAAACTGTGGAAGCATACTCAACATTTTGTAAGCTGTGGCTTTAACATCAGAAGATTTTATGCGAAGATTGCATCTTAGAAATGCAAGCACGTTATTTGCTTTTGTGACAGTATTGTTGATGTGTTGGGTACACTTCAAATCAGAAGTGATGGTTACACCCAAGTACTTCACGGATTCAACAGATTCAAGAGGGGCGTTATTTAGATAATACACGTGTTGCACCTTTCTTCTTTTCCTGGATATTGTCAAAACCTTACACTTATCTGTGTTCAAATCCACCATCCATTTTTTTTGCCCAGTCACCAATTTTGTTTAAGTCCTCTTGAAGATTTTGCGTATGATGTTGATTGTCGATGGTCATGTAGGAAATTGCATCATCGGCAAAAAGGCGAACCTTTGACGCGAGACCATCAGGCAAGTCATTGATGTAAAGCAGAAAGAGGCAAGGCCCAAGAACCGACCCCTGAGGCCCTCCAGATCCCACCGCTATCGGAGAAGATTTAACACCATCCAAAACGACCCTCTGACTTCTTCCATTGAGAAAACTTTGAATCCATTTCAAATTTTCCCCCCGATACATTGTATCATTTGCTATTAAATGTGCCTAATAATATCTAATTGCAACATGAAACAAATTTGAATTGATTTTGTATTTTTTTAGCATAGATTTGCATAGATTGTGATATATTTTGGTTGATATTTGGTTGATCTTTTTTTCCGTTTCCCTGTAGCTCATGTTACAGTCAATACACGGATGCCTGGAAAGTCCAAAGAGCTGCAAGAACCAAGATCAGGGAGTCAAAAGTTGGAAGATGCAGGTATTTACAAGAAATACAGACAAATGTTGCATGGTAGATTATGTACCAACTTTTTTTTTCTGTACATGCAGATCTTATAACAACTTTCAATGGACTGTAAAAAAAGGCTTACTGTTAGTTGAAAGGGAGCCTACAATTAATTGTACATGTTCAAAGTTATCAAACCACATGAAATTGTATATTTTCATGTACTGAATTTGTTACAAATGTAATCGGTTTTTGATATAAATTGTACACAATTGTACGCCAGTTTGAAATTGATTTCTTTGATAGAAGCAAAGGAGTGACAAACATTTGCCATGCGATTGCATTATTGATGCATCTGTCCAAAGTGATAAAACGTTTGCCATATGATCTTGTAGACAACAACATACAATGCAGAGATTTATGGCTGGAAATCTCAATTTTCTTTAGACTTCACTATTAAAAAATAGTGAATTCTTGTAAATGTGGGGGAAATGGCTGAAATATGTGTTCCCTGTAAATATCAGTCAATATACTGTACAATTGTGCCTGTTTCAAATTGCTGTACCATTCATTTATTCCAGGAAATCTATCATTTATTGCTGTTCTAGTAAACATTCTTATTCATACCATTAAGCTGTTATATACAGATTAACAATTTATTTCACTAATGTCCAATCATAATACAGTCTACATTGTATATATAAAATATAACTATCAAAGCTTTGTGAGCAAGCATGTTGTAATCTAGTAGTTGTTTTCAATTAATTTTTATTTTCATTAGTTCTAATGTGTCATCATTATAGGAAAAGAAGCTGAAGAGCCACACGCATCAAAATCAGGCCTCCAGTGTGCCTCAACTGAAGCTCCCAATTAGAAACTGCGATCATCTGCTAGAGCCCAGGATCTTCCATGAGCACTGTCAAATGATATTCTACCCCCTGTTTGTGTAATTTGTAAGCAGACTAATTTGTATCATGTAGCCTATCCAGAAACAGAAAATTAGAACAGTTGACAGCATGTACAACAATAGCAGAACAATTAATTAAAGCTGCAGAACTAATGAAAGTGAGGAACTACTTAGAGATATAAGGGGGCAGGGACTGTGTTGCAATAGAAGTGAAGTATCACCGTTCATGCTACAGGCCTTGTAAAAGGTGTCTGTATGTCTCACCTGCTAGGAATGTTGAGAGATATTACAATAAGTCCTTCACCAAATTTTGTGAAGTTGGGAAGGAGAGGATTGTGCATCAGAAAAAGATCACGAGACTTGCCAAACTGAAAGCCATGTTCACTCAAGAAGTGAAAGGAACAGATGATGTAGACCTTCAAGGCTACAGACCATTCGACTTGAAGACTCGTCTGCGCAGTGTTTTTTCCAGAGCTCTGTTTTATGCAGCATCGGCAACGTAGCCAAGGGTGAAATAGTATACAAATAGTGAATGGTCACGAGTGCAATGGTACGAGATTTCGCACGAGGTGAAAGATAGAGGCGCTCTATTCAACGAGGCGAAGCCGAGTTGAATAGTGCGCCTCATCTTTCACCGCAATTGAAAGGAAAAGTGATAGAAAAATTAAAAGTCCATGGATAACAAAAGGAATTTTCCGATCAATAAAGAAAAGAAATATGTTATATAAATACAGTTTACGGTATCCTAATAATGATAACGTTAATCGATATAGATCATATAGAAATAAATTGACACAAATTATAAGGCTTTCCCGTAGGATGTCTTATACAGAAGCTTTTCAAAATGCTACTGGAAATATGTCAGCCACTTGGAAAGTTATTAATGATGTTATTGGTAAGCAAAAAACATGTCAACATTTCAAACTATGCGTGACGGTCAAACACTCTGTAACCCTAGGGATGTAGCATGTTGTTTCAATGAGTATTTTGTTGCTATAGGTCCTAGTCAAGCTTCAAAAATAGATCCCACACAAACTGATTTTTCGCAGCATTTAGGTGCGTCAAATGATAATTCATTATCTTTTAGACCAACAGATTATGGCGAGATTCTTGACATTGTTCACTCATTAAAATCAAGTTATGCAACTGGTCATGATGAAATGAGCACGTATTTTTAAAAACAGATTATTGGTAGTATACTGACACCCTTAGTGTACATTTGTAATTTGTCACTCTCAACTGGTATATTTCCGAATGCATGTAAAATTGCTAAAGTTATTCCAATATATAAAAAGATGACTCTTCTCTTGTATCAAATTACCGTCCTATTTCTATTCTTGCTAGTATTTCTAAGGTAATAGACAGACTTGTATATAACAGATTGTACGATTTTTTTGACACAATATGATATATTTAGCCAAGACCAGTATGGTTTCAGGAAATTTCATTCAACAGATATGGCACTAGCCCAATTATACGATAGAGTGTCGACTGCCTTAGCTGAACAAAAACATGTCATCGGTGTTTTCATGGACCTAAGCAAGGCATTCGCACTCTTGACCACACTATCCTCATACGTAAATTGCAGTCCTATGGTGTTCGTGGCATTCCACTTGAATGGTTTGAAGATTACTTGTTAAATAGAAAGCAATATGTGTACTATGAATCTGTTAACTCTGAAGTATTACCTATACAATGTAGAGTCCCAAAAGGATCCATATTGGGACCGTTATCATTTAGTGTATGTAAATGATATTTCAAACTCATCTAAGTCACTGCAATATACTATGTTTGCTGATGACACCAATGTATTTTGTTCCAATTCTGATTTTCATTCGCTCCTAAGAACTCTTAACACTGAATTACCAAAATTATCTATGTGGTTTAAGAGTAATAGATTATCACTTAATCTGAAAAAGACAAATTTTACGTATTCCTATAAAACAAGAAGCACAACAATGAAATGCAACATTTAAATATTATGGTGGATGGTGTATTATTGGAACAAAAAGAGAGTATTAAATTCCTCGGAATATATATAAATGAAAATATGAAATGGAACGGTCATGTACAATATATCTCTGATAAAGTATCTCGTAATGTTGGTATACTTCAAAAGTTAAAGTATTATGTCCCTCAGAATATTTTATTTATGTTATATAATTCGTTGATATTATCGCACATTTCTTATTGCAACATTGTATGGGCAACTTCAAAAAGCCACATTGATAGTATATTACTTTTGCAAAAGAAAGCAATACGTATATGCACCAACTCAGGTTATCGAGACCATTCAGATCCTTTATTCGCAGAATTAAGAACACTTAAGGTAAGTGACATTAATTTTTTGCAAAATTCACTCTTTATGTTTCGCTTACATAATGGTCAGTTGCCATCTTCTTTTTACTCACTATTTCAATTAAATAAGGAAATACATTCTTGTCCAACAAGACAATCTGATAAGTTTCACTTGTGTAATCCCAAAACAGTGATGGCTCTGAACTCTGTCAGACACACCGGACCCGATGTTTGGAATTCTCTTGCTTCTGAAATTCGAAGTTTAAAGTCCATGTATTCTTTTAGGAAGGCTGTAAAAAACAATGTTGTTATCTGAATATCAGTAATTCCATTGTCATTGTTATATACACGAAATTCTTTCATACAAATATCGACACAATTAATCTATTATGTAATAATGATTATGTAACCGACCATGACCTGTATCAACTGTCCACCTGTACCTCGTTGAGGAAATATTTTGTCATGTCTTGCTAATCAGTGATACAGGTGACTTTACTTTGTATAAACCTTTAGTGAAAGCAGACAAACCTCTCCTTTCTCTTTCTCCTTTCAACTATCCTATCCCTATGCAAGTCATCCCTCCCTCCTATTCTCGTTCCGATATACATTATAATATTATGTTATGCTACGGGGGCTGCACGCAAATCGAGCTACGCTTATGCTGTAGCCCCTCTGTATAATTCATTGTAGTATGTTTTGTTGTACTTTTGCTGTACATTGTACACAGGCAATGAACAAGACAATACTTATATATATTATCATATTTATGTCTGTACATGAATGTGTATATGTACAATGATGATACAGAAACCAATAAATCAAATCAAATCAACTCAAATAATGAATGTTTATTGGTGCAATGGACAGAATATTTCATGAGGTGACAGATGAATGATCCATTCAACTCGGCTGCGCCTCGTTGAATGGATCTACATTTCATCTTTCACCGAATGAAATATTCTGTCCATAGCACGAATGAAAAACATTTATTATTTGTTTTATATAACGCTTAAAATAGATCCATCTCATTTGATGCTTTATTAATCTAGAAAGAAGAGAGAATACGAGATCGCGAGAGTGCTCACTGTGAGCGCTTGTTACGCTAGCGCGCTGTCGCATACACACACTGCAAACGTAGGCGCTTAACACGCGTATAGTGTGCCGGGCTCTCAGCGAGCGTGCAATGGAGAAAATCGTATGGATCCAAAATTGCACGGTATTATAAAATGGAGTCACAATTGCACGAGTAATGACGTCATAGTGAAATGGACCGAATGATCAATGTCAAACAACCAATCAAATGACAAGGATCTCTTCAGGCGTTATAAAATATAGTAAGCAAATAATCAACGTTGGTGAAGGTGATGGGACAAACTATCACTTCCGAGGCGATCTGGATGCAGCTATCTTTCCAAAGCGCAGCTGAGGAAAGATAGCGTACACATTCAGATCGCCGAGGAAGTGATAGTTTGTCTCATTGCCTGAAACTAAAACTTGATTACCGGTATTTGCTTTATATTCCACATCTAGGGTACATCTAGGGTATCAAGTGACCTAGGTCACATGATAGTCCACAGTGCAACGCACTTTTATTTCGCGCGTACTCATCTTGCGTTAGGACTGTGTGGACTGTGTGGAGATCAGCGAATTATCGATCTCTAGCTAGCCCAGATAGCAAAGTATCTGGGGCCCATATGGGTTTTACATGGGCCTTCTGGGACCCATATGTCCCATATAAAACCCGCATGGAACCCACATGGGCACACCACCTAGAACCCATATATTATCAAACCATATAGGTCCCATATGGGTTTTACATGGGATTTCTCGGGACTTCTTCGGTCCATATGTCCCATGTAACACCCACATGCAACCCACATAGGTGTGCCCATCTGGAACCCATCTAGAACCCATATAATAAAACCAGGCGTCTTACTCCAAGACGCATGCAAAGGTGTGCTCGCCTGATGGAGAGACTGAGTATTTTGAAATACTGGCTGGGGGAACTTCAAGGAGACACATTGGCACCCTTTCTGTTTATCGTAGCCCTTGACTATGCTTTGAGGCTTGTCATCAATGGCAAGGAGGAGCTTGGATTTACATCGGTGCCCCGTCAAAGCCGTCGTGTTCCGCCCGTAATGGTCACTGACCTTGATTTTGCTGACGATATTGCCTTAATATCAGATACGACTGAAAAGGCAAGGGAGCTATTTGCAGTGGAAAAGGAGTCCAAGAAGATTGGTCTACGGCTCAATGCAAAGAAGACAAAGGTGATGGCATTTGATATCGACGATACCACTATCACAACCTTAGACGGCGCAGTACTCGATGTGAAGAACGACTTCAAGTATCTGCGCTCCTGGATTGCATCGACAGAACAAGACATCAGGATCGGACGTGGCCACGCATTGAATGCTTTGCACAAGCGTGGAAATCTCAGCTTAGCGACGACATAAAGCGGCGACTTTTTGTCACAACAGTTGAGTCTGTATTACTGTATGGAGCAGAGACGTGGACACTTACAGCTAGACAAGAGAGAGAGCATTGGACGGATCGTACATACGCATGCTCAGGATAGTCCTTAATGTGTCATGGAGTGACTACGTTAGAAATGATGACTTGTATGGTACATTGCCAAAGGTGTCTGACAAAGTACGTGAGAGAAGGATGCGATTAGCGGGACACTATGCGCGACACCCTGAGCTATCTGCGAATTCCCTCGTACTCTGGGAACCTAAACAGGGAACTGCAAAACGAGGAAGACGTAAGGCCACTTTAATCAGTGTCCTGAAGAAGGACGCAGGCCTTGGTAGCATTAATAACCTCCGGACAGTCATGTTAGATAGAGAGGTTTGGAGGCGCAACTAGTAACTGGAACCCGATTTGGCATGGGCTGAAGCAAATACATGCCCTAGAAATAGTAGAAGTAGTATGGGTAGCATTTGGGATTTATATGGGTAGGCCCTAATTGGTGGTCCGTGAGGGATTGTGCGGAATCCATTAGTCACGTTAAACACTCATTTTATGTAATGACCTCATGACAACACAGACCCTTCTTCCAATATACACAGATTAACAGATCGGCGGATCATCGATCGCCATCGAATCCACTATCCAAGGGGCGCGCCGCGGACACGCTACTTGAGTATAACCAAAACGTACGCACACATGTACCGCCTGCGCCCTCCGATCCCATGGCCATATTATGCCCGCGCACTATTACGTCATGCCTGTCCGCGCCAATCACGATGCTAATTTCATGTCGGTACTTTTCAAACTGCATGCACGTACGTACTGCACTGCTGCACAAGTACACTGCCGGAGATAAACTGCAAGCAAAGATCGATCCTACTTAGTTTGCCGTTTGCTGGTACAAATGCTGGTGGTGTACTTCGCAAAAATCACGATTGGTCACTCGGGGGCAGCATGTTCAACGCTGGATTACATGTTCTTGACCATCAGGTACTGTATTGGCAGTTCTTTATATCAACCATCACCACCACCATGAGTGAATGTTTTGAGTTGTCTGTATCATTAACGTGTGTTGCATGAACCCTGTAGGCTGTACTGTACATTAAAGGAGAATTCCAGACGATTTTCATAATTTAACATCATTAAGAACATAAATCAACAGCTTCATGTATAGATTTGTGGAATTTATTGTTGTTCTTGAGCAGCGAAACAATACTTTGAAAAACCTGAAACAAATTACACTGAAGAAGGATGATGACATAGGAGGTTCATATATTTCAGAAATGTAGCAGTGTAATTTCTTTACAATACTGCTTACTTGCGAGTTCACCTGTGTATAATTTATGCATGTCTTCTTCTTTTGTTCTGCTTCATTGAGCCCCAACTCATGCATTCTTATGGTGACTCTGCCATGTCATCATCCTTGTTCATTCCAATTTGTTCTAAATGTTGAAATCATTCTTATTCTTCATCCCAATTATCACAAATTCTGAAACTCTGTACTCGTATAACTAATTTATAGTTGTTCAAATGTAAAAATCTGAAAATCATCTGGAGGTTTCCTTTAACTACGAGTAGGGACTTCCGCGACTCGTGGTTAGAGCGCTAACCATAAGATTTCTCGTGGCTCGAAATATCGAGTAAACCGCGAGGTTTGCTAACTACTTACGAGTGCGTCTTCACGGTCCCTAACTACAAGCTCTATCCTCGAAGTTTCCTAACCTCGAGGTTATGGGCTGCCGTCTGAACTTGGGAATGTCTTCAGTAACCGCACGTTTTTCCGTGCTCCTTATATTACTTTCTTCAGCCTTACCTTCAATGCTTTCTTGTTCTTTTTCTTGGCGTATTTAAGACGATCCTTCGCCTCTTCTATACGGTCACTGTGGAATGACAGAAATAGATCTTATGAAGAAACTGTCCAGTTTTGAACAGTTTCGGGCTAAATACGGCGTTTGTTGTAATTTTATAGAGTATTTTTCAGTTATTCATGCAATCCTCTTAGAGTGGAAAATATATTGAAAGGAAATTAGCAAATGATAATGAAATAAAGACGCAACAAGAAGATACGATATATGATTAAATTTGTTTGAAAGAATTAAGATATGTCGATATATACATCGAATATTATGTGATAGGATATTTCAACCACCAAAATCAGAAGGAAATGGGAAGAAATGTTTAATCAAAACTTAGATTGGACTAAAATATTTGTAGTATAATGTTCCTTATACATCTACTCCGAATCAAAGACTTCGTTATTTTCAGTATAAAATTTTACACAGAAATATTGGTGTTAACAAATCACTCCCTGCAATGGGGCTATCTGACACACAACTCTGTACGTTTTATTTCAGCTTCACAGAAACAATTGCACATCTGTTTTGGGAATGTGACGCTACTCAAGGGTTTATTACTCAAATAGAAGAAATTATATTACAGAATAAAACTCAAATTACTAAAAGTTCTTTTATACTTGGTTCGACAGAAAATCCAAAATGTTACAACGTGCTTTATTTCTATGCAATACACTTCATATTTTTGGGAGGAAATAAAAAGAAATCGTTACATTTTAGCCAAATTAATCATTTTTGTCAATTTTTAAAGCAAGAAAAAAAGAAGATGAATACACGTCTGAGAAAACTAAAGGTTTTGCATCTAATATTAATTAGAATCGCATTTACATTATTTATTTGTGTCGCAGTTGCCTGTCAAATTTTGATCATTTGTCTTTATTTACTGTATTTGACTTTTATTTTGTACCTGAATGTTTATAGGTATAAAATTTCTTTGTGAAAAAAAAAGAAACTGACCATCACAACATCACACTATCATCTTTTCATTTATCTGCTTTCAGTTTGTATGTTTGTAATTTTGAAGATGACACCACCTACTTCTGTTCCTGCTCTATTTCTGCCAGCATATCAGCTATCTCTTGGCACACCTCCTTCCAGATCTCTGTCTCCAGGTTCAGCTTGTCTGCTCGCTCCTCCACCAACTTTTGCTTCAAGACGGCAAGAAGCTTCTGCTGGATCTGTGGTTGGACAGAGACAGGAAAGTGTCGTTGGGGGGCAATGTTAAAGAGCACATTGATGCATGTGGGGCCAATGTGTTTTTGTACGTTACTTGTAAGTATGATGAAGAGGGGAAAAATACAACTTTACAAAACATTTCATCCACAATGAATAGACTTGCTGAGGACTTTTTACAGTTATCAAAATAATAGTTTGACCATTGAACAAAAAACCAAGTCATTGGCGATATTTTATTCAGTAAACCTTGCGTAGGTCGACATCGCATTAGTTGACAACTTGCTTAAGTCGACATGGCAGAAAAGTCCTGATTTTTCCCTTTGTTATAAATTGAAAAGTGCCACAGTCTTGGTCGACATGGATAAGTCGACAACTTGTGTACGTCGACATGATTTTCAGTGCCAACTACATTAACCCTCTAGAGCCCAAGGTATTTTGACCCTTGCCGGGCCCAACGGGGGGGGGGGGGGGGGGGGCACATACAACTTTGTTATGGTTTGATGTTTCATCGTCATATTTGGCTCATGGTTAGAGCAACTCATACTCTACATGACCGCATACTTGAAAATTTTCAAGGTCACCCATTAGAGGGCGCTACTTACATAAATATAAAGAATTACGTAGGAAATTATATTAAAAACACGATGTTTCTGTATAATTTCTTTATCCCCAGGATATATGTCTTATCAAATAGACCAATACTTCTTATATTTGCCACAAATGATGTGCACGCTAGAGGTCATTATTTGTTATTGCTGAAATATCTCAAGGTCACCACATGGCGGCGTTATTCATAGCAAAATAAAGAAATACATTAAGAGACCTGTGATGTATTGTTTTGGGATAGGTACGCCTACATGCAAAGTTATCATGTTTCATATTCCCATAATATTGGAATTTTAAGTGTGCAGATCGAAAACGTGAGAAATGAATGACATTAGAGGTATAACTTGGGTGAAGGAATCAAAATGACACAAAATGAACGGCAATCTTTGGAAAATACTGTTATTTTCAAGTATCTCTATTATATCTATTGTTTTATGCTGTTGTCACAGATAAACAAAGAAATGATAGGAAAAAAACATTTCAGGGCCATGACTACTTCACATTTTGCTTCTTTAGCAAATTTCAGTTAAGAAACGCCCATTTTATACATTATAATATTGTTAATTGGAATTGGAACAGAAAAATACGCAAATTTGACTGACATGGTTGTAAGTTTATGGTTGCCATGGCAACCAGCAATATGAAATACAGTTAAATTATGCATCAAAATATTTGGAATAAGATTTTACGAAAAGGCACTAAATTTGGTTAAAATTGGATGAACGGCGAAGGAGTGGTGAATGAAAATCTGGTAGGGGGCACAATGTGCCCCTCCTTGGGCTTTATAGGCTTAAAATATGTGTAAATTTCCCCACCTAAGTTTACATAATCTTTTTTGCTCAAATTCTTATCGCCATACTGGCTTCATAACAATACGTGTATATGTTGCAAATTTGGTCTCAAAAGTTGTGTGGGGCTTTAAAAAAGTCAAGAAACATGATGACGAGGCCTTCATTGCGCGAAATGTTGGGGGGGGGGGGAGATTCTGCCTCCCCAACATTCTCCTTGGTATCTGTTTTTCATTTTTGAACGTCAAGGCAGCCATCAGACATTTATTTTACCATCAAACACAGCTAAGTGTTGCTGTTATTCATTTCGAAATGTAGCAGGAAATATCCGATATTTATTTTAACGTTATATGGAGCAGAGTGTTACTCCTATTCACTTCCAAACGTAAAAGCAATCATCTGGCATTTATTTTGGCATCTTCCGGAGCCGAACGTTACAGTTCTTTACTTTCGAAAGCAAAAGCAAACATCCGACATTTATCTAATCATCAAACGGAGTTGAATTTTATTATTATTCATTTCCGAACGTCAAAGCAAACTTTCGACATTTATTTTAGCATCATGCGGACCCGAATGTTATCCTTATTCATTTCCGAACGCAAAATCAAATATCTACATTAATTTAAGCACCGTACGGAGCTGAATCTTACCGTTGTTCATTTCCAAAAGTATAAGCAAACATCTGACATTTATTTCAGCATATATACGGAGCCGATCGTAACCGCTGTTCATCTCCAAAACTATAGGCAAACATCCGACTTTTTTTGCTGGCCCGACGTGCGTTTTTGGTGGCCCCGAGCGACAGTTAGTGTCGAGCCCTGAATATGTGCAGCACACAAAGGATGGGGTACTTGGTTGCAAAAAAAGAAAAAAAAAAACAGTGGTGAGAAATATTGCAAGATCAGATTGGGTCTACGGCTTCTGAGTACAGTGCTATTACTGTAATTCTAAATATCTATGCAAGATCGAACACTATGCATAGGATCCCTTTACTGTAGCCCAATCCACAGCGTTTATGAGTTTATAGACCACACAAGTCCACAAAGTGCAGATCTAACAGGTTTTAGTTGAAATTTCTTCATATTTGTAAGCATTACACTTCATGAGTTAACATATAACATCGAAAAGCTAAGATTAGGAAGATTTGAAAATTGATAAATGGTTTTTCTTGATAAAGGCTATGGATATTTTTCATTTTTGGTTTCTTTTGAATAAGAAATAAGATTACTCATTAGTTTGTAAATCATATTGTTAATATCAAAATCATGTGACGTCATATGATTCATGACATAACGCTGATTTACATCATATAGACAATTACTTTTTCTTTCATTTGATATCTATTTTTCCATAATTTTCTTTTCATAAGTGTTTGTGGCATTACCTTGAATTTGAGATGGCACAGTTCAGTGAACATACATGAAATATTCTCCGGCACCGACAGCTTATACAGTAAGCTGCATTACCCGGCCGGCGGATATGGGTTAATCTGGGGAAGGTGTTATCTACCATCAGTGTTTCAAATCATTATGACATTACTTTAGGGCCCTGCTATTAAGCCAAAATGTGGAACACACAAATAAGTTCATACATCAAACGTTCCAAGGATGATCCATGCTAAGCATTAATCACATACTGTATAAACTGTTATTTTCGTGAGGGTTTAATTTTTCGCAAATCACTGTTGGATCGCGAATGTAACAACACAGTCATGAAAAATGTTGTCATGCACTAAGGTAATAGTGCACTTACCTCTAACTTATGTGATGCGTCTGTATTATTGTACAAATGTCAAAGGAAACAAAATGTTACTGTCTACAAAAATGTATCATAGATTTAAAGATGAATCTGAATTGTATGACCCACTTCACTTCTCCACATCAAAAAGACACCGAGAAAAGACATTTAAATTAAATCATAATCTATAGGAGAATAACAAAGAAACAAGAAATGTCACTATTGTGATTGGTGTGGCTCTGCTGCATGAATATTGCATTATTTTTTGATTATGTACATCTTCACAATGTGAAATTGGAATGACATGTTTGAGCATTTGATGGCACAACAACAAAATGTGTTAAGTGGATGTACATTCTTGAACCAAGTTTTATTTGATAACAAAATCGTTTCAGAGAGCAATTACTCTGGAATTTTAGCTTTTTCACTTGGCCTTTGGCCCTTGACCGCATGGAACACAATTCAATCACTATCTGGTGATACACCAGTTTTCAAAGCAATACTTTGAGCCATTTCAAAAATTTGGAAAAATAGTGATGCCATTTTCACTTGACTTTTGACCCCATGGCCCAAGTCTTTTCATACAGAATCATTGCATGGACATGCATGGACAAACGCCAAGTCTAGTAAAATGCATGCCTTGAGTCACTTCCAAGACATAGAGAAAATAACAGTAAGCAACTTAAACAATCTAAGCCTTTTGAAAGGAAGGCATAGTTTTGGTTGAGATGGGGGATTCTGCGTTTGACTTTTTGCAAGATTTAGGAACGAGAAACCACGAATGAAATATCAAAGAGCATACAATCCTAAGAGGAATTTAAAAGTTTATTTGATGAAATTGGTTTTGAAATGGCTGAGGTATCCAGAAACAAAGCAAAACATAGCAATCTTAATAAAAAAGGGTCCAACTTTTTATAAGGATCATTTTTGTTTTAGATATCCCAGCCATTTTAAAACCAATTTTCACCATATAAACTTTGAATTCTACTAAGAATTCTATGCTCTTTCATATTTCATAAGAGGTATCTTTTTATCTCACAAAAAAGTTGGAAACCTGAAGCCATATCTCAAACAAAATTCTTATTTCTGTTTATTAGCTTAGACCCTTAATCTTCAACTTTACAACTCAAAATTTTCAAAGAGAATAATTGTTAAGCAGTATATAAACATCGTATGGACAAAATTTCATGAAGATACTTTGAACCATTATCAGAATATGGAGAAAAAAGTGAAATCTTGGAATTTCCACTTGCACCTTTGAACCCCACGGCTCACATTTTTCCTAGAGAATAAGAAAATACAAACTATGACCTCCGGGCATCGCAGAGATAAAATTCATGAATTGAAGCTAACTGCCTTTTTTTTTTGTAGTATCAAGCTTGAAGTCGCAAATTTGCAACTAGAATTCAATACATAATTGTTGACAAACTTTTGCATGCCCTTTACTTTTGCAAATCTTCTCACGAAATTTGTGCAAGTTTCATGCATGCAAAAATGTCAAATTTTACAGCTAGAAGCAAAATTCTTCAATATAATACAAAATGACCTTGATTTATGACCTTTGACCTTCAGCACCTGCACTCAAGAATTTAACAGCTGCAACGTTTTCACGCATACATTTTCCTATCCTTGTTACGTATACATGTGATATGTGATATATGGGTCAATTAATCCACGTCAAATCAACCAAATTAGACATCAATTTGTAACCCGACCCCCTTCGTTTTTCTTGAAACTCGCACCAAATGTTGCCCCAAGTGTCTGACGGAAATTTGTGAAATATTTTGCCCCAAAGTCAATTGGTTGCTGAGATACAGCCTCCCTTAGCAGCCAATGCGTGGTCAAACAATTGAGTTTAACTAAAATTTGTTATTTTTGATTGACTGCTGCAGCCAAGTTAGATAAGTTACTAGTACATTGCTCATTTTCTGTTAATTGGAAGAACTTTATGATCCTAACACGCACAATATATTATGCCGCGGATATGACTATCCGTTATTGCGTACAAGGTCACCGAAAATGGTGTTAAGCGTCAAAGTTAATGTTTTTGGGTGAATGTTTGAAAGCTGATAACTTCAAAATTCAATTAGCTTAGAACCCAATATTATGTGTATTAAAAGACTCTTACTTGCTCTACAGGCCTACCAAAAATTGGCCAAAAAGTATACGTCGTTTTCTTGTAGGGTGCCCTAACATCTCGATTTTTAAAAAAAAATGCCAAGTTCAAGGTCACAAATCACCACTAGTCCCATCGAGTGCGACACCAATTTTTGTGTCTTGATAAACATTCACCTATATTTTCATGGGTTACAAAAACATTTTTGATACCGAAATGTTAAGTAGCTGATTTATGCATTCGAAAGTGGTCATTAACATCCAAAAATGACATGTAAGATTTTAAGCACATTTCAAATTGTGATAAATCAGAGATGAAGTGCCAAGACACAAGGTATTTTCTGAGAGGATAGTCTGTAGTTAGTACCAAAAGGGTATACATCACAATTGTTTAGTCTCATTGGCAATGACCTTGAAAATGGAGCTTAAATTACACACAAAAAAAAAACAATAATTCGGTCAACTTTCCGCAACCAAAAAAGTGTTAAAGTGTGTTTACATTGATTTTTAGTTGCGTGCCCTTTCTGTCTTAATGGTGACTTTCAGCTGAAAACTACAAAATCATGTTTCATTTTTATTCTATTTTAAGCTATGAATAATATTTCAAGTCATTTCCTGGGCCCCATGATAGCAAATCTTGCTGGAATGACATTTGCCATAGTAACGACAATAATCCAGCTTCCTGATTGGCTGTTGCCATTGGAAGTTGCCATTCTAGCAAGAGTTGCCATCCTAACTTCTTTTATGAAATGGGGCCCAGATCTTTTGACCTTGACATTGTTCTGAAAATAGCAGGAAATTCTATGATATTAGCATATTCCCAACACATAAGATTTACACCATTATTTCAAAATCAATTTTCTTTCAGACAGAATGCCTGATCATGGTTATAATTGCAGTAGTGGTAGTCTGTGATGCATATCTAGAGGATCTGGTACGAATCGATTTGTGAAACATGACAATGACCTTGAAAATACAGCTGAAAAACATAGAATAATCGTTCAAATTTGAAATAATTATGGTGTTTACACTGACTTTGAATAGTGTGTCATTTCAATATTGATAATCCCTTATAGCTGATAATTACAAACATATTCCATTTTTGTTCCATATTGAACTCCAAATAGTATCAAAAGAAATATCGATATCATTTGACCTTGACATGTTTCTAAAAATAGCCGTATGCCTTTAAAATGAGCATATTCACAACACACTTGAGCTTTACATCATATAGTTTCAAAAATGAATTTCTCACAGACCAATGCCTAGTGTGTGTAAATGTGTGTGTGTAAATGTCATCAAAGGATGGAAGTAGTCTTGAAATTTGTTAGTGTTTCGATCATTATAGGTTTATGACTAAAGTCTTAATGGTGATAATAATGCGCATTCATTATCTATCGGTCTCCAGTAACCTGGATAGGTTAGAAACAACTGCACGTGTGTTCATTGATCATCACAGATCCTCTAAGTACCATCACAGACTCCCAATACTCCAAATATCAACATGTTTAGACATTCTGTCCGTGAGAAAAACAAGAAAATAATGCTGTAAAGTTCGGTTATTATATGCATTGTGAATATGCTTATTTCAAAGCATTATGGCTATTTTTTGAATAATGTCAAAGTCAAAATGATATGGACATGACTTTTGATACTATTTGGAGCTTAAAATAGAACAAAAATGGAACAGTATTTGCAATTATCAGCTATTAGGATCATAAAGTTCTACCAGATAATGAGCAATGTAACTTATCTAACTTGGCTGCAGCAGTCAATCGAAAATAGCAAATTTTATTTAAACTCGATTGTTCGACCACGCATTAGTTGCTGAGGGAGTCTGTATCTTAGCAACCGTTTCATATTGGGGGAAAATATTTCAGAATTTTCCGTCAGACTTGGGGGAACATTCTTGGTGCGAGTTTAAAGAAAATTGAAGGCGGTCGGGTTAACAGCATTGGTTGCATGGGCGTCACCATGGGGGTGCGCTGGGTGCGAACGCACCCCCTTCAGAACCTTAAAAAAAAAAAAAACACGCTTCAGTCTGCGAGCAACCTCAACGCCGGACGCTAAATAATTGTTCTTTTTTTAAATTTTTCTTCTTTTTTTTTCATTTTGCACCAGGAGGGAAAAAATAAAACAAAAAAAAAAGCAAAAACAAAAACAAAAAAACAAAAACAATCGCACCCCGGCTCTGGCAGCACTGATGCTATACATACATCACGTCTTTACTATCTATCGCCCGTACTGTATACGTAAGGTATATTTCATTCATTGTGCAACGGATTATCAATTCAGAAAATGCAAAAGCTCCGTTGCATGGGAGGGAGATACCCCGCCCACACCCTCCCCCGTTATAGGTCTCCAGTCAGTGGCGTAACTGCCCCCCCCCCCCCATCCGCTGGTTAAAAAAAAAAACAAAATCAAAATGGTAATTCAAGGGTTGGTAAACTGCTTTTGAAATTGACATGAAAGGGTGAGCAAGAAATTATTTTTTTTCTCTAATATTTCTTTTAACCATAATTAAAGAGGCATCAACAGTGTATAACATTGTTCAAAAAGCCCGGAGCCGATAAAAGATTGTGATTCAGCGTAATTCCTGGTTGGCATTCTGAATGATAAGCAGGATGGAGCAGTGTACTCAGAACTTGCAAAGAGTCGCTGCAATGTTGCGCAATGTGATGTAGAATGTACACCTCTGTACCTTACACTTCGTTATATCAAGGCTAGATCACTGAGTGTTGCTTTACATACTATATAGTCTATAATAAAATGCCTTGCATTGCCAATAATAAGACTTGACCTGGGCTATTTCCAAACTTTTCCATGTATAAAACACACACACACAAACACAAACAATTATGGGATACTCTAAAGTGCAGATTTTGGACATCCTTCCCCAGCTTGGTCACTTCGACGCCCCCTCGCTGGTCATACATCCCCCAATCATGAACATAGACCGACATCCTTGACTACCAGTGGCGCACCGCAACCCCTTAATTTCCAAAGCGAAAAAAAAAAAAACAAAACATAGCTACAAACGGCAGTTTTTCGACTGTAAAATGTCAAAATTTTCACACTCGCTCGCTCCGCTCGCTCGTATTGAATCGCTATCCATTCTCCTGATGTTGCTGCCAGTATTAAATTGCCAGCAGTTGCACCCGATGCGCCCCCTCCTTAATTTCCAAAGCGAAAAGGAATAGCTACAAACGGCAGTTTTTAGACTGTAAAATGTCAAGAATTTCAAGCTCGCTCGCTCCGCTCGCTCGCATTTTATTCAATTCAATTGAATTCAATTCATTTCAAACTTTATTTCATTTTTCGAAAAGAACATAAACATTTCACTTTCTTTGGTAACATATAATAAGGTTGCATAATCAAGACAAAGTAAATTGAGAAAACATAATTGTGGAACCTTGGGGTAACAAAAACGTTGTAAGGGAAATTGATTGACTTAAGTGATAAAGACGATATAATCGTTATGCCATTCTCCTGATGTTGCTGCCAGTAATTGCCAGCAGTTGCGCTCTGTGCGCCCCCATTTAATTTCGAAAACGAAAAATATAGTTACAAACGGCAGTTTTTTGACTATGTCAAAATTTTCAAGCTCACTCGTTCCACTCGCTGCATTTGATTTCTATGCTATTCTCCTGATGTTATTGGCAGTAATTGCCAGCAGTTGCGCCCTGTGCGCCCTGCTTAATTTCCAAAGCGAAGAAATATAGCTACAAACGGTAATTTTTTGACTGTAAAATGTCACAATTTTCAAGGTCGCTCGCTCCGCTGGCTCGCATTTAATCGTTATCCCATTCTCCTGATGTTGTTGCCAGTAATTGCCAGCAGTTGCGCCCGGTGCGCCCTGCTTAATTTCCAAAGCGAAAAAATATAGCTATAAACGGTAATTTTTGGACTGTAAAATGTCAAAATTTTCAAGCTCGCTCGCATTTAATCGCTTTGCCATTCTCCTGATGTTACTGCCAGTAATTGCCAGCAGTTGCGCCCGGTGCGCGCCCCCCTTAATTTTCAAAGCGAAAAGATGTAGCTAAAAACGACAGTTTTTATCTACATCTTTTAATCGTTGTGCCTTTCTTCTGACGTTGCTGCCACTAATTGCCAGCAGTTGCGCCCGGTGCGCCACAACTCCTTAATTTCCAAAAGAAATAGCTACAAACGGCAGTTTTTAGACTGTAAAATGTCAAAATATTCAAGGTCGCTCGCATTTTAATCAATTCAATTCAATTCAATTCAATTCATTTCAATCAATTCAAACTTTATTTCATTTTTCGAAAAGAACATAAACATTTTACTATCTTTGGTAACATAGAATAAGGTTGCATAATCAAAACAAAGTAAATTGAGAAAACATAATTGTGGAACCTTGGGGTGACAAAAACGTTGTAAGGAAAATTGATTGATTGAAGTGAAACAGACGATATAATCGTTATGCCATTCTCCAGACGTTGCTGCCAGTAATTGCCAACAGTTGTGCCCGGTGCGCCACCCCCTCCTGATTTCGAAAACGAAAAAATATAGCTACAAACGGCAGTTTATGGACTGTGTCAGAATATTCAAGCTCACTTGTTCTGCTCGCTCGCATTTTTATCTTAATTGTTATGCCATTCTCCTGATGTTACTGCCAGTAATTGCCAGCAGTTGCGCCCTGTGCGCCCCCTTAATTTCCAAAGCGAAGAAATATGGCAATAAACGGAAGTTTGTTTGACTGTAAAATGTGAAATTTTCAAGGTCGCTCGCTCCGCTCGCTCCCATTTAATCGTTATTCCATTCTCCTGATGTTGTTACCAGTAATTGCCAGCAGTTGCGCCCGGTGCGCCCTGCTTAATTTCCAAAGCGAAAAAATATAGCTACAAACGGTAATTTTTTGACTGTAAAATGTCAAAATTTTCAAGCTCGCTCGCATTTAATCGCTCTGCCATTCTCCTGATGTTACTGCCAGTAATTGACAGCAGTTGCACCTGATGCTCCTCCCCTTAATTTTCAAAGCGAAAAGATGTAGCTAAGAACAGCATTTTTTTTAAAACTGGGAAATGCCAAAATTTTCGAGCTCGCTCGCTTCGCTCGCTCACATTTAATCGTTGTGCCATTCCCCTGACGTTGTTGCCAGTAATTGTCAGCAGTTGCGCCCAGGACGCAAGCCCCCTTTAATCCCCAAAGCAAAAAGATAGAGCTAAAAACGGCAGTTTTTGGACTGTAAAATGTCAAAAATTTCAAGCTCGCTCCCTCCGCCCGCTCACATTTATTCATGCCATTATCCTCATGTTGCTGCCAGTAATTGCCAGCAGTTGTGCCCGGTGCGCCACCCCCCTCCTGATTTCGAAAACGAAAAAAATATAGTTATACAAACGTCAGTTTTTTGAGTGTGTCAGAACATTCAAGCTCACTCGTTCTGCCCGCTCGCATTTTTATCTTAATTGTTATGCCATTCTCCTGATGTTACTGCCAGTAATTGGCAGCAGTTGCGCCCTGTGCGCCCCCTTAATTTCCAAAGCGAAGAAATATAGCAACAAACGGAAGTTTTTTGTCTGTAAAATGTCAAATTTTTCAAGGTGGCTCGCTACGCTCGCTCGCATTTAATCTTTATTCCATTCTCTCGATGTTGTTGCCAGTGATTGCCAGCAGTTGTGCCCGGTGCACCCTGCTTAATTTCCAAAGCGAAAAAAATATAGCTACAAACGGTAATTTTTTGACTGTAAAATGTCAAAATTTTCAAGCTTGCCCGCATTTATTCGCTTTGCAATTCTCCTGATGTTACTGCCAATAATTGACAGCAGTTGCACCCGGTGCTCCCCCCTTAATTTTCAAAGCGAAAAGATGTAGCTAAGAACGGTATTTTTTTTAAACTGTGAAATGCCAAAACTTTCGAATTCGCTCGCTTCGTTCGCTCGCATTTAATCGTTGTGCCATTCTCCTGATGTTGCTGCCAGTAATTGCCAGCAGTTGCGCCCGGTGCGCCACCCCCTTTAATCCCCAAAGCGAAAAGATAGAGCTAAAAACGGCAGTTTTTGGACTGTAAAATGTCAAAAATTTCAAGCTCGCTCCCTCCGCCCGCTCGCATTTACTCATGCCATTATCCTCATGTTGCTGCCAGTAATTGCTAGCAGGTGCGCCCGGTGCCCCCCTTCATTTCCAAAGTAAATAAAAAAAAACACATAATTGTGGAACCTTGGGGTAACAAAAACGTTAAGGAAAATTGATTGATTGAAGTGATACAGACGATATAATCGTTATGCCATTCTCCTGATGTTGCTGCCAGTAATTGCCAGCAGTTGTGCCCGGTGCGCCGCCCCCTCCTGATTTCGAAAACGAAAAAATATAGCTATAGAAACGGCAGTTTTTTGAGTGTGTCAGAATATTCAAGCTCACTCGTTCTGCCCGCTCGCATTTTTATCTTAATTTTATGCCATTCTCCTGATGTTACTGCCAGTAATTGCCAGCAGTTGCGCCCTGAGCGCCCCCCTTAATTTCCAAAGCAAAGAAATATAGCAACAACCGGAAGTTTTTTGACTGTAAAATGTGAAATTATTCAAGGTGGCTCGGTCCGCTCGCTCGCATTTAATCGTTATCCCGTTCTCCCGATGTTGTTACCAGTAATTGCTAGCAGTTGCGCCCGGTGCGCCCTGCTTAATTTTCAAAGCGAAAAAATATAGCTATAAACGGTAATTTTTGGACTGTAAAATGTCAAAATTTTCAAGCTCGCTCGCATTTAATCGCTTTGCCATTCTCCTGATGTTACTGCCAGTAATTGACAGCAGTTGCACCTGGTGCTCCTCCCCTTAATTTTCAAAGCGAAAAGATGTAGCTAAGAACGGCATTTTTTTAAAACTGTGAAATGCCAAAATTTTCAAACTCGCTCGCTTCGTACGCTCGCATTTAATCGCTGTGCCATTCTCCTGACGTTGCTGCCAGTAATTGCCAGCAGTTGCGCCCGGTGCGCCACCCCCCTTTAATCCCCAAAGCGAAAAGATAGAGCTAAAAAAAATAGTGGTTATTTTGTGAAATGATTCTCGCGACATCGTCTATACGTGTGAAAAATATGGGAAAGATAGGACATGTATTCACCAAGATACAAGATGAAACATTTATGACCTTTGACCCTAATTTACATACCCAAGATTGTGTCTGATCTAGTAGTTGTTACTTTATGAAATAATGTACGTGACATGAACTAAACATGTGCAAAATATGGAAGTGATAGAGGCCGTTTTTCTTGAGTTATTGCAAAGAAAGTTGCAGAAAGAAAGAAATATTTCAATACATCGAAGATAAGCTTTAATTTCAACCAAGATTTTTATCGTAATCCCGACATCGTATGAAAAAACGAAGGGCTCAATAACGGTAGCGCAAAGTCTCAGCTACAACATATTAAAATCTGGGAGAAATTCACCGAAGCGTAAGTGAGCTAGTGCTCGATAAAGACAATCATGTCAATTTTCACATTTAAAAAAAATTCCCTCCCATAGAGATAACACGTCATAACGAAGATACAAAAAGAATTACATATGACCTTTGACCTTAATTTGCACAGACAAGATGGCATCTGAGCAAAAAATAGTTATTTTAAGAAATGATCCTTGTGCATGGTCTTTACGTGTGCAAAATATGGGAAAGATATGACATGTATTCACCAAAATACAGGATGAAACATTTATGACCTTTGACCCTAATTTACATACCCAAGATGGCGTCTGATCAAGTAGTTGTTATTTTATGAAATGATGTACGCGACATGAACTAAATATGTGCAAAATATGGTGGTGATACGGTATGTTTTTCTTCAGTTATTGCAAAGAAAGATGCAGAAAGAAAGAAATATTTCAAAACATCGAAGATAAGCTTTGATTTCAACCAAGTTTTTTGATGTAATTTCGACATTAAATGAAAAAAACGAAGAAAAATGCACAATAGCCCAAAGTCTCAGCTACAACATATTAAAATCTGGGAGAAATTCACCGAAGCATAAGTGAGGTAGTGCTCGATAAAGATAGTCATGTCAATTTTCATTTCCAGAAAAACTGCACTCCCATAGAGATAACACGTAAACTGATCAAATGTGACAAGGTTACTTTCAATTCATTATTACGAGGTGATACCGTCATCCAATCAAAATTTTGTTATTGCATTATTAAACACCATTTAATAAGCTACAACATACTGAAATTTGGGTGAAAATCGGCAAAGGATAAGTGAGATACGCTCGAGTGAACTTGAAATTTGATGACGTCATTTTGAAAATTTATTATTTTTCTTTATTAAGAAATTTGATATCGTTTAATCATTTTTTCAGCATCACCAACCCATGAAATTACATGTACAACTCATCAGCTTTCAAAATATGTAAAGAAAATGGGGGGGGGGGGTCACTGTCCATCCTGACGAGTAAAATTGGATTTAAAATTGGCGGTTTTTTGGCATATTTGCACTGTATATCGCCATTGACGCGCGCGCGGAATTTCAAATTTGACGGGCCCGTATAACGTCATATAGAGTCGGATTGACTTGAATCTTGGTAGAAACATTCCTTGACATTTCAAACATCTGATCCTTGTGAAAAACCGAGAAATTTCTATTGCATATGAGCTGTGCGTGCGTATATGTGCGCGCACGTACGCGTCCGTCCAATTTTTTCAATTTTTCAAAAAATGCTCCAAATGGTCTGAAACGTGTGACCATTTGTGTTTAGAGATGTTTGGATTCTCATTTAGAAAAGGAAGTCATATCTGCCATATTTGGTACCAAATTATGTATACACTAGATAACGAAGATACAGCAACGAATACATGTGACCTTTGACCCACCTTTACACTCCCAAGATGGCATCTGAGGAAAAAGTGGTTATTTTGTGAAATGATTCTTGCGACATCGTCTATACGTGTGCAAAATATGGGAAAGATAGGACAGGCATTCACCAAGACACTAGATGAAAAATTTATGACCTTTGACCCTAATTTACATACCCAAGATGTTGTCAGATCGAGTAGTTGTTATTTTATGAAATAATGTACGTGACATGAACTAAACATGTGCCAAATATGGGGGTGATAGGGCCTGCTTTTCTTGAGTTATTGCAAAGAAAGTTGCAGAAAGAAAGACATATGAAAATACATCGAAGATAAGCTTTCATTTCCACCAAGTTTTTTGACGTGATGCCGACGTCGTATGAAAAAATGAAGAGCACATGACGATAGCCCAAAGTCTCAGCTACAATATATTAAAATCTGCGAGAAATTCACTGAAGGTTAAGTGAGCTAGTGCTCGATAAAGACAATCACGTCAATTTTCACATCTAGAAAAATTCTCTCCCATAGAGATAACACGTCATAAAGAAGATACAGAAAGATGTACATATGACCTTTGACCCCACTTTGCACAGACAAGATGGCATCTGAGCAAAATGCGGTTATTTTATGAAATGATCCTTGTAATATGGTCTTTGCGTGTGCAAAATATGGGAAAAAGATAGGACATGTATTCACCAAGATACAGGATGAAACATTTATGACCTTTGACCCTAATTTACATACCCAAGATGGTGTCCGATCAAGTAGTTGTTATTTTATGAAATAGTGTACGTAACAGGAACTAAACATGTGCCAAAGATGGGGGTGATAGGGTCTGTTTTTCTTGAGTTATTGCAAAGAAAGCTGCAGAAAGAAAAAAATATCTCAATACACTGTACATCGAAATCGAGAATGTGTTTTCATATAATGACGTCATAGTGACGTTACGGTCGACTGATCACTATGATTTTATTAGATCTGTCGTCTTTGGGACATGATACATATATGGTATATTTTTGAAATTGATAGAAAGAGGACTTTCTGAGGTAACCGCTGCACAACTTTTGGGGAGAAAGAAAAAAAAAGAAGAAGAAAGAATCCGTACAGATACAGAAGGTGATCCGAAGGATACTCGGATCACCTAACTAGAGATTGTAATTTGTCATCACTGACAAATTAAGGTGATCCGATTTTTTTTAAATCAATGATTCGAGTCCTGATCGCAATAAGCATGACAATACAAGTTACATCTGTGTTTAGAGACATTGGCCGTGTGATGTTTGGATTCTCATCTAGAAAAGGGAGTCATATCTGCCATCTTTGGTACCAAATTCTGTATACACTGAAAAACGAAGATACAGCAACGAATACATATGACCTTTGACCCACCTTTACACTCCCAAGATGGCATCTGAGGAAAAAGTGGTTATTTTGTGAAATGATTCTTGCGACATCGTCTATATACGTGTGCAAAATATGGCAAAGATAGGACAGGTATTCACCAAGATGCAAGATGCAACATTTATTACCTTTGACCCTTATTTACATACCCAAGATATTGTCCAATCAAGTAGTTGTTATTCATGAAGTAATGTACGTGACATGAACTAAACATGTGTAAAATATGGGGGTGATAGGGCGTGTTTTTCTTGAGTTATTGCAAAGAAAGTTGCAGAAAGAAAGAAATATTTCAATACATCGAAGATGAGCTTTAATTTCAACCAAGATTTTTAACGTAATTCCGACATCGTATGAAAAAAAAGAAGGGCACATAACGATAGCGCAAAGTCTCAGCTACAACATATTAAAATCTGGGAGAAATTCACCGAAGGGTAAGTGAGCTAGTGCTCGATAAAGACAATCATGTCAATTTTCACATTTAAAAAAATTCCCTCCCATAGAGATAACACGTTATAACGAGGATACAGAAAGAAGTACATATGACATTGGACCCCAATTTGCACAGACAAGATGGCATCTGAGCAAAAAGTGGTTATTTTGTGAAATGATTCTTGTAACATGGTCTTTACGTGTGCAAAATATGGGAAAGATAGAACATGTATTCACCAAGATACAGGATGAAACATCTATGACATTTGACCCTAATTTACATACCCAAAATGGCGTCTGATCAAGTAGTTGTTATTTTATGAAATAATGCACGTGACATGAACTAAACATGTGCAAAATATGGTGGTGATACGGTATGTTTTACTTGAGTTATTGCACATAAAGTTGCAAAAAGAAAGAAATATTCTAATACATCGAAGATAAACTTTAAAGGACAAGTTCACCTTCATAAACATAAGGACTGAGAGAATGTAGCAATATTAGTAGAACACATCAATGAAAGTTTGAGGAAAATCGGACAATCCGTTCAAAAGTTATGAATTTTTGAAGTTTTTGTGCAGTAACCGCTGGATGAGAAGACTACTGCAGTGTGTGAATAACTTAGATGTCACATGCGTACAACAATATAAGGAAAATGTAAAGAGAATTTCACAAAATTTCATCTTATGAAAAAAGTTCACATTCCCCCGACTCGTTACCGACAAATGTTATGGGTAATATTATATCCCCTGCCTTTAGAAAGAGCCAAGTCAAGTGCTCTTTTATCATGTGAAAAAAGTGAAAATATGTTGAATTTTCTTTACATTTTCTTTATACTGATGTACGCATATGACTCACAAGCTGTAGTAGTCTCCTCATCCAGCGGTTCCAACACAAAAATTTTAAAAATTCATAACTTTTGCATCGATTGTCCAATTTTCCTCAAACTTTCACTGATGTGTTCTACTAACATTGTTGCATTCTCTCAATCCTTAAGTTTATGAAGATGAACTTGTCCTTTAATTTCAAGTAAGTTTTTTGACGTGATCCCGACATCGTATGAAGAAATAAAGGGCTTATTACAATAGCTCAAAGTCTCAGCCACAATATATCAAAATCGTGGAGAAATTCACTGAAGCATAAGTGAGCTAGGGCTCGATAAAGATAGTAATGTCAATTTTCATTTCCATAAAAACTGCACTCCCATAGAGATTACACGTAAACTGGTCAAATTTGACAAGGTTACTTTCCATCCATTTTTACAAGGTGATGCCATCATCTAATCAAAATTGTGTTATTTTGTATATGAAAGGCCATTTAATAAGCCAATAATAATTTACATACCCAAGATGGCGTCTGATCAAGTAGTTATTATTTTATGAAATAGTGTACGTGACATGAACTAAACATTTGCAAAATATGGTGTTGATAGGGTATTTTATTCTTGAGTTATTGCAAAGAAAGTTGCAGAAAGAAAGAAATATCTCAATACATCGAAGATAAGCTTTAAGTTCAACCATGTTTTTTGACGTCATGCTGACATCGTATGAAAAAACGGAGGGTGCAAAAGCGATAGCCCAAAGTCTCAGCTACAACATATCAAAATCTGGGAGAAATTCATCGAAGCATAAGTGAGCTAATGCTCGAAAAAGATAGTCATATCAATTTTCATTTCCAGAAAAACTGCACTCCCATAGAGATAACACGTAAACTGGTCAAATTTGACAACGTTACATTCAATCCATTTTTACGAGGTGATACCGTCATCCAATCAAAATTAAGTTAGTTATTTATGAAAAACCATTTAATAAGCTACAACATACTGAAATTTGGGTGAAAATCGGCAAAGGATAAGAGAGATACGCTCGAGTAAACTTGAAATTTGATGACGTCATTTTGAAAATTTACTTTTTTTACTTTATGAAGTAATTTGATATCTTTCAATCATTTTTTTTTCAGAATCACCAACCCATTAAATGACATGTACAACTCATCAGCTATCAAAATATGTAAAGAAAATTGGGGGTCACCGTCCATCCTGACGAGTAAAATCGGATTTAAAATCAGCGGTATTTTGGCATAGTTGCACTGCATATCGCCATTGACGCGCGCGCGGAATTTCAACTTTGACGGGCCCGTAAGACGTCATATTGAGTCGGATTGACTTGAAACTTGGTAGAAATATTCCTTGACATTCAGACATCCAATCAAAGTGAAAAAACGGGAAAGTTTTATTGCATATGAGCTGTGCGTGCGTATATGCGCGCGCGCGTACGCGTCCGTCCGATTTTTTCAATTTTTCAAAAGATGCTCTAAATGGTCTGAAACGTGTGCAAAAAAATTTGAGCTCGATTGGAACATACAAATATTTCAACGCGCGCGTACGCACACGTCTTAAGGTAAAGTTGAATTTTGAGAATATGAGTAAAATGCGCTTGACTTGAAATATATGTGACGTAAATTTCATTGAATAATTCCATTCCATTAATGAGATATGACTGAGAATGTGATTTCATATAATGACATCATAGTGACGTCACGGTCGACTGATCACTTTGATTTTAGTTCGATTGCCGTCTTTGGGACACGATACATATATGGTATAAGTTTGAACTTGATAGGCATAGCACTTTCTGAGCTAACCTCTGCACAACTTTTGGGGAGAAATAAAGAAAGAAGAAGAAGAAGAAGAAAGAATCCGTACAGAAACAGAAGGTGATCCGAGAGGATACTCGGATCACCTAATAAAGAAAGAATCAATACAGATACAAAAGGTGATCCGAAGGATACTCGGATCACCTAACTAGACTTGGAATTTGTCAACACTGACAAATTAGGTGATCCGATCTTTTCGAAAATCAATGATTTGAGCCCTGATCCCAATAGGCATGACCGCAAAGGTTTCATCTGCGTTTATGGACATTGGCCGTGTGATGTTTGGATTCTCATTTAGAAAAAAGGGAGTCAGGTCTGCCATCTTTGGTGCCATATTCCGTATACACTATAGCGAAGATTCAGAATGAAGTATATTTGTGACCCTGCACCTCAAAACAAACAAAAAGTCGCCAGACATGAATTTTTAGTTCAGACCATATTCTGAAAGAGCAGACTTTAAGCTTTAAGCTTATGTATAACTCAAATCAAATGGACTCTCCTAACCTATCTAAATATTGGAAAGAAAGCACAAACTCAGGAAAAGTGTGAACTGAGAAAAGAGGCTCTGAAGTACAGTGTCTATTCAAGCGCTTAAAGGGACTGTACAGTACTGGTTGAGGCAGGGATTCATGTTTTATGATTCCTAAGTGAGATAATGAAAAGCCTCTTATAGAATATGAAAGAGCATGTAATTTTAAGAAGGATTCATCGTTTATTTGATGAAAATTGGTTTTCAAATGGCTGAGATATCCAAAAAAAGTGTTAATAATAAAAGGCGACATGCCACAACTTTATTAGGATCTCTTTGTTTTACCTTGTTTTTAGATATCTCAGCCATTTCAAAACCGATTTTCATCGAATAAACTTTTGATTCCCCGTAGAACTGCATGCTCTTTGACATCTCATAGAGTGGTTTCTGAATATCTCGCAAAACGTTAAAAGCTAAATCTACACCTCGACCAGAACTGTACACACCCTTTAATCTTTACCAGACCGTGCTGGCTGTGCGATGAATGGGACAAAAAACAGGAAGTAAACCACCAGAGTAACAACAATGAAGGGATTATCTGATTGAACTGAAATTAGGAATGCCTCAACACATTCTGTCCATAATTATTGCCAACTTTCAAAGCAGTAGCACTATCTTTTCAAAAGTTATTATAGTTGAAAGTGAAGAGTGTGGACAAGGTTTTTCAGAAATGAAAAAGAGATTCTAAAGACACACCTAATCACACTATTCTTCCAAAAATGTTCGAGATAAACTGCTAAAAAACACACTTTCCTGCCCGTTTTATGATACCAAATTTTAGCATAGTGTAAAAGAAGACCCGCTCTTTCAGAAAATATGAAAAAGTCAAGTTCGGCTAGGTTGACCCATTTCACTTATTTTCAGTCCTCACGCGAAATCAGTGTGTGCGACTCTATGTTCGTTTTGAGGTGCACGGTCTCATTTGACCATTGACCCCACTTTACATAGCCAAGATGGCATCTGAGAAAAAAAAAAGTGGTTATTTTGTGAAATGAATCTGGTAACGTGGTTTTTGTGTGTGCAAAATATTTGAAAGATAGGACATGTATTCACCAAGATACAGGATGATACATAGAAATTTATGACCTTTGACCCTAATTTACCTACCCAAGATGGTGTTCGATCAAATAGTTGTTACCTTATAAAATAATGTACGTCACATGAACTAAATATGTGCAAAATATGGGTGTACTAGGGAATGTCTTTCATGTGTTATTGCAAAGAAATGTGCAAAAAGAAAGAAATATGAAAATACATCGAAGCTAAGCTTTAATTTAAGCGAAGTTTTTCGACGTGATTTTGACGTCGTATGAAAAAACGGAGAAATTACTGCCGATAGCGCAAAGTCTCAGCCACAACATATTAAAATCTGGGAGAAATTCACAGTAGGATAAGTGAGATAGTGCTCGATAAAGACAGTCATGTTAATTTTCATTTCAAGAAAAGTTGCACTCCTATAGAGATAACTCGCAAATGGGTCAAATTTGACAAGGTTACCTTCAATTTATTTTTACGAGGTAAAGACTTCATCCGGCGAAATATTTGATTAATAAAAATGATAGAGTATTAAATTAGCTACAGCATACTGAAATCTGGGTGAAAATTGGCCAAGGATAAGTGAGATACACTCGAGTAAACTTTAAATTTGATGACGTCATTTTGAAAATTTACTTTTTTTATGTTATTAAGAAATTTGATATCTTTTCATCCTTTTTCCAGCATCGCCAACCCATAAAATGACATGTACAACTCATCAGCTTTCAAAATATGTAAAGAAAATGGGGGGTCATTGTCCTTCCTGGCGAGTAAATTCGGATTTAAAATTGGCGTTTTATTGGCATTGTTGCACTGTATATCGCCATTGACGCGCGCGCGGAATTTCAACTTTGACGGGCCCGTATGACGTCATATTGAGTCTGATTGACTTGAAATTTGATATAAATATTCCTTGACATTTCAGGCATCCGATAAGTGTAAAAAAAGGGAAATTTCTATTGCATATGAGCTGTGCGTGCGTATATGTGCGCGCGCGTACGCGTCCGTCCAATTTTTTCAATTTTTCAAAAAATGCTCCAAATGGTCTGAAACGTGTACAAAAAAAATTTGAGCTCGATTGGAGCATACAAATATTTCAATGCGCGCGTACGCGCACTTTTAAGAATATAGATGAATTTTGAGAACATGAGTAGAACCAACTTGACTTGAAATATACGTGACGTAAATTTCATTGAAAAATTCCATTCCATTAATGGGATATGAATGAGAATGTGTTTTCATATAATGATGTGATAGTGACGTCACGGTCGACTAATTACTATGATTTTATTTCGATTGTCGTCTTTGGGACACGATACATATATGGTATGATTTTGAAATTGATAGGAGGAACACTTTCTGAGCTAATCGATACACAACTTTTGAGGAGAAATAAAGCAGAACAAAGAATCCGTACAGATACAGAAGGTGATCCGAAGGATACTCGGATCACCTAATAAAAAGAAGAACAAAGAATCAGTACAGATACAGAAGGTGATCCGAGAGGATACTCGGATCACCTAAGAAGAAGAAGAAAGAATCCGTACAGAAACAGAAGGTGATCCGAGAGGATACTCGGATCACCTAATTAACGAGCGATGAATGTCCATGTGTAGTAGGTCCATGCATAGATGGAGTGGCAACTCTTCATTCATGCAAACACATGCTCGGGTTCAAAACGTTGACAATGGGATGTCTAACATTCCCCTATGCTTTTAAGTCATGCTCGGCTACGCTCTAGTTGCAAGACGAAGTTTGGAGACAACGAATGCATTTCTTTTTCCATCGAATTCCGAGCTATCTTTCACCTTAAAATCTGAAGTGCGTTGCTCGAATTGATTGAGAAGAGTTCATAGACCAGGAGCTGGCTGCTGGTCAATTTACACCACCAAGCCCAAAAGGTTTGACCCCTCAGAGTTGCTGGGACCACCCTCCTCATTAAAAAAATGGGCGTCAGCCTGGTCCCTGAGGGCGGGTTCGGTCCCCGGGGACCCCCCGAAAAGGCCCTCCGGCGGGTGTAATTTACCCCATGGAGCCCATGGACCAAACTTGGCCTAAATGAATGTCCGATGGGTGTACATAATCAAAACATAAAAACTGACAAAATATCTGGTTGGGAAAGGGGTTGCCAGACCGCTTGTTTGCAGGTACAAAGCCTCGTTTTTGGCAAAGAGTCTGCGCCAAGACTACACTGTCCCATAGGCCCTGTACTGTAGCGTCTCCCAACAGCCGGAGGGACAGTGCCAGTTAGTGCATGTAGTAGTCGTGGCGCAGACTCCTTACCGCTCAACAAGGGTTTATGCCTGCAAACTACCTGTTAAACCCTGGGACCTAGGGTAGTTTGCATCCAGAAATTCACCACACAGACACACACAGACACACAAACACACACACACACACACACACACACACACATATACGTTCACAAATGACTCCAAGACACGATTGTATACCAAGTACATGTATATATGATACCGTAACACAAAACATGTTCACTGGTTTCTCCATACAGCTACGATACCTTGCATATATAAAATGTCCGACCTATAAAGATGTTCATACCGTTTGAATTTTAGTATGGATACTCTCAATACATGTTTAAAGCAGGAGCAGTGAAGAGATTTTGAAACTTGAGTGCAATTGTATGGTGTTTTACTGACCACACAACCTGCTTACCCTTTATTATGTATCCACCTTTCATTGTGACTGGGACAGAAAATATACAATTATGATACATATATATTTTTGGAAAATGCTGAAATAGACCCTTTGTTGTGAGTAGACATCAGTTATATAATACCTCATATCATGCATCATACTGGCTGATAGACCAACATGTTTGGTGTTTGTATAAAACAAATTCATTCCAAATACTGGTCAGTTCAGGAATCATAGATTGTGACTGAAACATGTGCAATGCTTATTAGGCCTACATCATACTTAATTTATGTAATCTTTAGTCTACCATAGAGTGTGGTGCATGACTTCATGTGTAATTGCCAAGGTTTTGAATGACAACTACATCATGAACATTGTTCTGTAGATGGTATGTGACACCCTGAAAGTGAGGATTTGACAAACATTCTGATATAAAAGAGTACACAAGAATACAACATGTAAATGCTCTCAATGTTCATGCTATTGTTAAAGAAAGAAATTAAGCTAGCATAACTTTCAGCTGGTAATTTCATGTTTCAATGTTGTGTGTATGTGTCCAGGGTTAATGGCAATATGATGTGTTGTTTGCAGTATATATGTGACACCATAGGTTGAGTTTTGTTTGTGTTGGGCTGGGGAACTGAAGATGAAGTATCTCCAGAAATTAGGAGTTGACAAAAGTGTTGAAGGAATATTTAAAAGGGACCACACGACCAGGTTAATGCTCTCAGCCTATATGCTATATAAAAAGAGAGCTATTTCAGTAAGCTGATGATTTCATGTTCTAACTTGGTGTGTAGGCCTACTGGTCACTGTCAATGGCAGTGTTTGCAGTATGTGCACCATTTGTGTGGTTATGGGAACTATCACAAATAAAAAGTACAATGTATCTCCAGAAATAAGAAGTTGACCAAAAAAATAAGTGCTGAAGAAATAGAGAGAACAGAAGATCAAAGTAAATGCTCTCAGCCTTTTATTTTCATGACAGAGAGTTAGCATTCTATTGTGAAGCTTGCTATTTGATGTTTCAAGGAAATTCATCAATATACATGTATAATTTATATAGAACACCATAATCATGTTCATTTCTCTTATTAATATGCAGATATTTGTCGAAAACTATGAGGTCACATGCACTACTGAGTATGAAATTGGATAAATATCATTTCCAAAACCACTAAGCTCCATTTCTTAATGTAATTTTGGAGTTATTTTGATTTGGAATTCATTGGAGTCAAATAAAGGAAATGTTGCCATGGATGCTGTAATCCTTGCCTATTTCATGCATCGTAGGGTGGTTTATATCAGCCAAATACACAACAGGTTTTTAGTTTGAGGTTTTCAAAAGAATCTTATATGACATGAGGATTGAGACTTGTTATTTGTATTCAAAAGAGGATATCAAGCAGGAGAAAAGAAAGTAATCCAAGCTATATCCGACTTCCTCTTGTTGACATAAACTTTATTAAAGGTATGCTAATTCACTGTTAATGAAAAATTAATGTTTACTTAAATCTGTTACACAACTGGCCTTTAGTGCTGTTGTGGTTGGTCTGAAACTGAAGTCTACTCACAACAAAGGTTTTATTTCAACGTTTTCTGAAAAGCTCTATTTATGTCTCATAAGGTGAATACATCATAAAGAATAAGTAGGCTGGGTGGCCAGTAAAACATAATGCAACTTCACACAAATTTCAAATTTCTTCAGTGTTCCTTATAGGTGTATTGATAGTATCCATATAAAACATTCAAAAGGTATGAACATCTTATAGGCCTGACATTTATTATGTGCAAGATAAAATGTCTGTATTTTATTAATAGTATTGAGAAAGCTAAGTAGCATGTTTATTGTTATGGTATATATAATGGAGTCATGTGTGTGTGTGTGTGTGTGTGTGTGCGTGTGTGTGTGTCAATGAGTGTGTGTGTGCGTGTGTGCGTGTGTGTGTGTGTGTGTGTGTGTGTGTCTGTGTGGTGAATTTCTGGATGCAATTTAACGGGTAGTTTGCAGGCACAAACCCTTGTTGAGCGGTAAGGAGTCCGCGCCAAGACTACTACAATGCACTAACAGGCACTGTCCCTCAGACTGTTGGGAGACGCTACAGTACAGGGCCTATGGGACAGTGTAGTCTTGGCGCAGACTCTTTGCCAAAAACGAGGTTTTGTACCTGCAAACAAGCGGTCTGGCAACCCCTTTCCCAACCAGGTATTTTGTCAGTTTTTATATTTTGATTATGTACACCCATCGGACATTCATTTAGGCCAGGTTTGGTCCATGGGCTGCATGGGGTAAATTACACCCGCCGGAGGGCCTTTTGGGGGGGGGGGGGGGGGTCCCAGGGGGCTGAACCCGCCCTCAGGGACCAGGCTGACGCCCATTTTTTTAATGAGGAGGGTGGTCCCAACAACTCTGAGGGGTCAAATCTTTTGTTCTTGGTGGGGTAAATTGACCAGCAGCCAGCTCCTGGTCTATCAGGAAAGAATTCAACATTTTAATACAGCTTGTACGTATTTCTAGTTTCTTCGTAATGCGCAAATCGACATGAAATGAAAATTAGGTCCTCTTAAAAACCTGATATTTTTCTATGATGCACACATTTGCGCATGTTATTTTTTAATCTTTCAAACCGGGATATTTTGATGTTTCAAATAAAGTCCTCTGCTAAAGCGTGTTCCAGCGTGCTTTTAAACTTTTTACTGTTAAAATTGTCGGGTTTAGCACTACATTTTGATTCGCTGCTCCAATTCCAGGCACACAAATTCATTGTTGCATTCACATTCACATTCACAGAGAGAGCGAACTGCAGTAGGGGGAAGTCTTTCCTGGTGTGAGAGCCCGTCCCGATTACTAGTATTGCATGCTCTCTTTTGTCAACTGTGGTCAAAGCACCTGGTTCCCACATAGTAGTTAAGCGCATAACTTCTCGGCGGTGCCGCGCATGACTTCAAAGGAGAGCGGGAGTTGTATCTCCTTCTCTCACACCTCCCTGGTTCTACTTTTATGCTGCTGCTCTTACTCAATCAACATAATTATCTCTTTGAAAAATGAAACTGGCTTACTACTACACGGTGCTTGGCCTGCACATCATGGTAAATGCAAAGGTACAAGGTATATAAAAATCTCACCTGAGACTCTCCCTCTTCAATTTCTCCATTTGTAACGGGTCTCACCTTTTGGAAAGACTTTCATGGCCTCACGATTGTGGGAAACACTCTCCCTTGACAGTTTCATAATATTATGTGTGGCTGCACTAACCTCTGTGAACAGATTCCTACTCTTCGGTAGACGAATGGGCCGACGTATGTCCTCTTCCTCATCTTCTACAACATTGTCCTCAGTGACCGAGAGCACACATGATACAGCTGGGTCAGTCATGATGCTGAGCTGATGAAGTGGGTGTCAATGAGTTCTGCGTTATGGTATGGGATTACAATGGTGAACGGAACTGGTACATTGGTATGTGTCGAAACCAACAGCATGAGACGCATGAAGTTGAGCTCATGGAAACAATGAAGGGACAGGTCAGCATCAGCACTGGCGATGGCCAAAGCGAGCTGATGTACAGACAGTACTGCCAATGCAGATTCTTCCATGTAATATTATTGGCTCATGGGATACATCATCAAGTCGAATCATTACCTTTGTGCTGGGCAATTGGCATATCATAGAAGGCTTATTCAAGTCATTTTACAGTTAAGTTTGTGCACCTACAATAAAACTGTACACTCTGACTACATGTCTGATGACCAAACTGTTGAATAGTTGGTAGGCCTATGAGAAAATGGATACAGTATCAGCACCACTGGGTTCACATACCGGTATCGGCATGACACATACATACAAGTTATTCGTATACTTATCATCATATCGTTGGTAGAAAATACTCTCAATGGAGAGGATGGTTGTTAACATGACTTCAAGAAAATTCCGGAAAAAAAGTGAAAAAATGGCTAATATGGGAAAAAGGCCAGTATAATGTAAGAGATTATGTTTGACAACAAAATTATCATTATATTCCAATTCTTTGACCCCCAAAGCATAGGGTGAGACACCAAAACCAGGTTAAAAGATGAAAAAATGACTGAGTTATGGCCAAAAATGTCTTTTTAAAGCCGGAACGGCGGCCATCTAGGATTTTTTACGATTTCGGCCGGGGTACTTTGGATTTCGCATTTTTTCCGTTCTTTTCTTCAGAAATGGTGCCAGTAGGCACAAAGTCATCAAACTAAGGTGTGATGAGCATGTTCTGAAATTTCACCCTCTATAGCCCACCTCTAATAATACATAGATCTAGTGACAGAATAATAAAGTTACGAACCGTTGAACGCGACACAGTGGCCCGAGTGGGACTGAGGACCTATTGCACTAAACAGGTGCAGGAAAGCCGCCGTAGTCGTAGTTTTACGGACAGACGGTGGTGGGGCCTATTTCATGCCTTAAATAGCGACATTTAGAATATGACCACAGCAGAAATTTCAGTAGATTACCTTGTCTTCCAATATTTAGTGAGTTGTTCGTTCTGTTCGAAGTTCAATCTTGTCCGATCGTTTCGTGGTAAAGGCGCGAACGTACGAGCTTCAAATTTACCACCGAGAAGTTATGACCAAAGTACTGTGTGTATTTTATTGCGCCACCCAAATGCGATTAGCCAACCAGCGTTTGTGATCCTTGAGGGTCAATAAAATTTGTAACACGTGTAACATGATTGGCACGGCGTACTGAAGTGATGGGGCACCCATGGAAGCTTCAAAGGATATTCGACCACAGCACTGCACAAGATATGCCGTGGGCCGAGAGGGGATAAGGGCTTAGTTTTCATTTTGTGAACTGGTATCGAAGGACAAGTTAATTTGCGCCTGAACACTATGATAAAACTATCAAAACTTCGAATCGGCTTGTTCCCCGTCGGCTAGTTTGTACGTAAATGAATATTCAGCAAAATACTTCTCGAAATAGACCAATTCGTAATTCTACTTTGCGCATGAGCAGAAAAAGGTCATTTGTACCAACAAGCATTTTGGTTTGTAAATTCACTGAGATAAGCATCTGTGATGCAGTGATTATTCATGTGATCCTTATCTTAGGCTGCGTTCACATAGAAGTATACTATTCGGGTATTCGGGCTCGTTTTTCGAGGGCACGCGAATAGCTTGAATCGAACGATAGGATTTCTTCACACCGGTTCACATAAGAGGGCACTATTCGAAAGTACCGAATAGCTGCGAATAGTATAGCAAAGTGGGAATCAAGCTTGTTGGATTTTCTTACAGCGTATACCGTCTCTCGTTTATGAAATAATGACACTTTTGGTCTGGATATGCCCTTTAGCAAAAATAAGCATGTAGACTGACATTCTGATGCAGTTTAGAAATTGTTAATAAGATTTGCTGGGATGTAAGAGGAAGAAATCCTCACTGCATGGGATGGTGAGTTGACGGTGCGGGTCATGGTGTATTCGGTGCCCGAATAGCGAATAGCGAATACCGAATAGCGAATAGCGAATACCGAATACCGAATACTTCTATGTGAACGCAGCCTAATGGTGCTTGCCACCGCATCCACCTGACTGCAAGAATGATATTTCCCAATATAAAAAGCAAATAGGCTGTTACTGCATTCATACAGAAATGAATGTCTGCTAAATTGTCCACTGATGGGGTGTTCTGATCACCTGATCTAAACGCAAGTTCATTCAGAAAGAATTTGAGGAATATATTTGTACAAAGAAATCAAGCTTTTGCAAACAACGATTCTGACGAAATTAGAAATTTTTATGAATTACAACATTCGGAAAGAAATTACCAATGCTAAAAGAAAATATAAAGATCAACTGGAAAATAAGTTCAGATCACGTAATACGCAGGATGCCTGGAAATGTAAGCAAACACCGACGGGTTACAAAAAGAAACAGAAATCTCCCATGGTGTCTGAGTCTAGATCTGCTGTTGACACGGCAAATCAACTTAATGCTTTTCATGCTAGATTTGATGACAAATGTTTTGATGTTGAAAGAAGCAATCTTATAAATGATTTGAACCGAAGCAATGATCCACCAATTGTATGTCACTACATCGATGTTGCTCTGTATACTTCAAGCGCATTCATCCAAGCAAATCTATGGGACCGGACGCGTGTTTTTTTAGACGGCACAGATTGGGGACCCTAAAAATCTATTGGAGACCCTAACCCTAAACCTAACCCTAATCCTAATCCTAATCCTAACCGTAACCCTAACCATCTAACCCTAACCCTAACCCTAACCCTAACCCCAACCCCAACCCTAACCCTAACCCTAAACCCTAACCCAACGTTTATTCCCATAGATTTAATACGCGCTATGCCCCAATCTGTGCCGTCTTAAAAAAAAAAAAAAAAACGCGGACCGGACGGGATTGGTGGCATAGTACTCAAAACATGTGCTTGGCAATTAGCCGCTCCGTTTGTGACACTTTTTCAAGAATCTTTGAATCAGTACCATTTCACACTATGCTGGAAATCCTGAACAATAATACCAGAAGCTAAAACTTTCCAGGCTTCTGAACCCAACGACTTCCGACCTTTATCTCTTATCTCACTAGTGATGAAATGCTTTGAACGTCTTCTTCTCCACAAGCACATTCTCCCACAGATCCTGCTGAGCCCAGATTCCTTTCAATTTGCATATCAACCCCGAAAGTCTGTAAATGATGCTGTTATTTTACTAACTCATTTGATTGCCCAGCATGTTGACAAACTAGGATGTTTTGTTCGTACCACGCTCGTCGATTTTTCATCGGCATTTAACACAATTCAGCCTCATATACTGATGAATAAGCTTGTCGCCCTTCTCTCTCATTCTCTGGCTTAATGCTTTCCTCACCTGTAGAAATCAAAGAATAAAAGTAGAGAATGTGTTCTCTGATTACGTAACTACCCACACAGGGTCGCCCAAGGGTAGTGTGCTGTCAGCTCCGACGTTCATAATCTACACAAACGACCGCATTTCATCTCATGACAACGTTACTATCGTTAAATATGCTGACGATACTGCTGTAATAAGTATGATTCGTGGTATACGATGAGCGTGGATATCGGAAATAACTACTTGCCTTTATATTGGACAATGGTGACGTGATGATTTTCCGGTACTGAATACAACCAAAACGAAAGAGATGATTGTTGATTTTCGTTCAAACAAACCTCAAGTACAGCCAATCAAATTAAAAGAAGAAGACATAGAAATAGTTGAGAGTTTCAACTACCTGGGCATAATCATTGACCACGAACTGTTCTGGAAAGACCAATGTCAGTCCCTCTATGCCAAGTCCATGCAAAGAATGTACTTTCTCAGGAAGATAAATTCATTCAAGGACCATTCTACGACTCTTCTACAAGTCTGTAATTGCAATGAAAGCGTGCCGATCTTCTGGTGTGTGATTTGGTATGGCGTGTGCAGAAAGGAAGATTTTTATTTATTTATTTATTTATTTATTTGTTTTGTTTCAGTAGGGTAGCTCTGTCAGTGGCTTAACACTGTTATTCTCAGAGGCCCTACACATATAATAACGTACATCACGAAATACATTGTAGACACATTTACATTGTAGACACATGGCTGATGCGACTCTTGCATCATTGAGGATTTTGAAAATTCAAGATGGCCACCAAATTGGCCGCCAAAATGGCGCCCAAACCGGAAATTCCTATGTATTTCCTTCTTAGTGGTGAGTAATTGAAAAAAATTGATAGTTCGAAGCTATTTCTACGGTGCTGAATCCGAATCAGGATGATGCAACTCTTGCATCGTTCAGGGTTCTTAGATATTCAAGATGGCCGCCAAAATGGCCGCCAAAACCGGAAATTCCCCTGTATTTCCTTCTAAATGGTGGGAAATTGAAAAACTTTTGATGGTTTTACCGTAGTTCGAGGGTGCTGAGTCAGAATCTTGATAAAACTCTTGTATCCTTAAGGGTTTTGAGATGATAAAGATGGCGACCAATTAAATGACCGCCACTCACATATAGTCTTAAACTCACATATAGACCCCCTTTTTCCCTCTAAATGGTGTAAAATTGTTAACAAATTGATGGTTTTACCCTGTTTTGAGTTTGCTGAATTTGAAGCTGCAGGATACAGCTCTTGCATCCTTAATGGTTTTGAGATGATAAAGATGGCCGCCAAAATGGCCCCCAAATGGCCGTCAAAAACGGAAATTCCCATGTAGGCCCCCTAATTCGTTCTAGATGGTGTAAAATTGAAAACAATTGGTAGGTTTACCCTATTTTGAGGGTGCTGAATCCGAACCTGGTTGATGCAACTTTTGTGTGTGTGTGTGTGTGTGTGTGTGTGTGTGTGTGTTTTAGAGGGGGGGGGGGGGTTGAGAATTCCAAGATGACCGCCAAAATAACTGTCAATATTGAAATTTTTGAGACCCCATTCAGCACCCTCGACATTTTGTTGTTACCATTTTTGCGTTCTTTAGGGTTTTGAGATGTCCAAGATGACCGCCAAAATAATTGGCAGAAATTGTAATTGCAACGTTAATATTTTTTCTAAATGGTGAAAATTTGAAAATAAATTGGTCTCACCCCATTTCGAGGGTGCTGAAGGTCTTGAGATATTTACAAATGTCCTGTATAAACAGAAATTCCTTGATATTATCTTATAAATTGTGAAATATTGTGCTATAACATGAAGCGAGTGATTAAATGCAATAATCCGTATTCTTGAATTCAACTCGGTTGAGCAAATTTGTCAAATCAGCCAACAATTACTGGCATCCAAAATGACTGTCACAATGGTATTGTGATATACTGAGATATACCGATATGTCTCAAACGGAACTTTAACACGTAATGGAAAGAAAATGATATTGACATCATACTGAAACGTACAAACACAAGGATATGACTGAAAATTTCTTTATGCACAATTGTTATAAAGTAATGCCTGTGGTAGCCAATAAGGGCTCCACAGACTTATGTGAAGTTAATCCTCTTTGGCTATAAGAGTAATATTAAATTATGGCCTGCTGGTATTTGGTGTTGAAATTTGTCTCGTATTCTTATGAGTCTCGCCGCGTGCTCTTATTAAACTTGTGGCATATTCTGATTACGTCACTAGAAATGGTTGCATCCATGACCACTATAGTAGATAATTATCACTATAAGGGTAATTTCAAAAGCACTCTGCGTGCTTATGATATTCGTAAGTACTGGACTATCAACTATTACCTCAGATGTTGTTGTTGTTTTTTTTTACTGCGCGTTACCTGTGATTTTTCCATCCCCTCGTGTGTATATATGATATCGTCGCTTGGGCGACAAGACCCTGTATCTGAAATTTTAGTGAAAATGACATTTTTGAAGAAACAGATAATCAGTTTCGGACTCAGTACCCTCCAAACAGGGTAAAGCCATCAATTGTTTTCAATTTCTTAACATTTGGAAGGAAATACATCGGAATTTCTGGTTTTAATTGGCGGTTGTTTCGGCGACCACTTTGGCGGCCATCTCGAATATCTCAAAACCTTCAAGAATGCAAGAGTTGCATCATCCAGATTCGGATTCAGCACCATGGAAATAGGGTAAAACCATCATTTTTTTTTTCAATTTCTCACCATTTAGAAGGAAATACATGGGAATTTCTGGTTTGGGCGGCCATTATTGGCGGCCATCTTGAATATCTCAAAACCCTCAAGGATGCAAGAGTTGCATCACCCAGATTCGGATTCAGCACCCTCGAAATAGGGTAAAACCATCAAAAAACGTTGGGTGGAGGGTAAAATAAGGTTATGCCCAAAAAGTGGCTTTTAGTCCGGGAGCCGGGGGGGGGGGGGGGGGGTCAGCCTAGCTGAAAAGGTTACCAATTTAGTACATATACCCCTGAGTATGGAAATGCACGTCTGGCTGGTCATCGGTCGTGGGTGTGGCCAGGAGGGCCAAAAAAAAAAAAAAGGACCCCCAAAATTAGGCTAGCCTAGCTGGAAAAGTAACCCCATGAAAACAACTGGAACTTGTTCGTTACACTTACAGGATAAATGCATGACCATTGCCAGACGTTTTAAGTGGTGGGGGGTAGCCGCCAGACGCCCTTAAAGACCCAACTTTTTCCAGCTAGGCTAGCCTAGCTGAAAAAATAACCTAATGAAACCCACTGGAACTTGCTATTTACACTTACAGGATATATATGCATGGCCGTTGCCAGACGTTTTAAGTGGTGGGGGTAGCCGCCAGATGCCCTTAAAGACCCAATTTTACCAGCTAGACTAGCCTAGGCTGGAAAAGTAACCTCCTGAAACCCACTGGAACTTGTTCTATGTTTGTATCTCACCTGGTAAACACTGTCGACATAATATTCTGGTGTTCTTTCAACAACTTTCCACACTTTTGAGCTATATGACCACCAAATTTACTCCTCAGATCATCTAATGATTGCTGTCAAGTGTTAATATTGGTGAAGTCCGACTACGTCAACAGTCAAAAAGTCAATGAACCATACCATTTGAAAATCTCTGTAATCACAAAGTCGATACGTGGACGAGACATCACTTTTGCCTTGTTAGATGGTGAATATTTGTAAGCTTCCGTTTCTAATTCATACAGCATCAGCATACATGTCTGAGAATAGCGGTAAAGAAGATTAGAGTCTTTGGCAACAAGTGCAAAATTAAACTATGTGCCTTATTTGCTGAACAAACGTCGTAGGAGGACAAGAACCTGTTAGGCAATATGGCGGAACAATAACTCTATATTATTAGTGTTATAGAATAAATGACAATGATGTAGTTCTGAAGCATACTTTTCATTAGATACTTTTGCAATGACTCAATGTATACTTTTAATCGAACCAAGTATATATCCATGACTTGCACATGAATTACGGCAGAACGATTCGGTGAGGAAAGTTTTCTGTCATGTCATTACGGAAGAAGTGAACGTGTCAATATTTTGCTATTTGTTCCATAATTATTTCTGAAGTGGTTAAATGTATTTTCCTAAAACATTTTTCCTTTTATATATACCTACGTTGCATCCAAATGCCTATTCGTTGAAAAAATGCGGGCCATGTATTCAAAGGTCAAACATTTCACTAGTTGTTGGTTTTGTTTGTTTGTTTGTTTGTTCGTTGTTTTTTTTTTTTTTGGGGGGGGGGCATGATTCAAAGTGTCCTAAAACCTTGTATAATACATGTCTTTAGTTTTGTAGTCACGACACTCGCTATGTATGATGCCAAACTCTTCCCGCTCATACAAATGCAGCCGTTTCAGGGAAATAAGTGTATATGATATTCTTATACTTCATGATTTGGTAATGCTGAAGGGGTTCATAACATTCCATTGATACTATGTATAGAACAGAAAGTGAATTTGACAATGGTATATGATATCCGCAATTTTTTGATTTATTTATTCACCGTAAATTCAGCATTAAAAAAAGAGTACAGTAAAAGTATGACAAGCAATATACAACATATGATCAACAGTAAAATAATACATATAATGCATCAAATATGGAAAAGAGGAGGAAAACAAGAGAGAGAAATAAGCAACGAATATGTACGGTAGGATAGCCCATTCAGCTCAGTCTACGAAGACATGGCTGTTCTACCATGGGGTCCTAGTATAAAATTGATATTGACATCAGGAAAAAAAAAACCCATTCAAACTGTAAAGAATATGTATATCACTGACAAGAGAAAAAAGGACATTGTATGTCGACTAAGCTACAAAGAAAATAAACATACTATAAAAGGATTACAAAAAAACTGGAACAAATAATATCAATTTACTAGAAAATGAAGCAGGACTACAAACAACTTTTTAGCTTGGAGGGAGATTGTTGTATTGCACAGCACCCCTGTAATAAAAAGGTCTTTTACAGTATTCTGTCCTGGGTTTTGGCAATGCTAAGTTACCTGTTGACCTAAGTAAATAATTAAAATGACAATATTGGAATTGATCTTTTAAGTACGGAGGTGCAAAATCATGTAATGCCTTAAAGTGGGTCTGCACTGGAAAGAAACATGTCTAGCGCCATCATAAGGGTAATTTTTCTCTGTGGTGCCCAGCATTACTTCCATAATGCCGAGCGGCACCCCACCATATGCACTGCTTGTGTGTCTCCTCTCGGCTCTGCGCACAGTTTACAGCTGCTGTGAGATCGTGCGCTGACCGGCAGGCGGCGATCAGCCACAGTATAAAATAACGACGCAACCCGGAAGTTTTGATAGATTGTGCTCTTAATAAAAAAAGTTCTGGCATCAAAATAATGGCTAGTGCAGACCGGCTTTAAAAACCATGGTGTTCAAATGGCAACAACGTTCAAGCCTAGACGTGCATGCAGCTCTCTGACCGACATATGTCTATACGGACTTATTCCTAATATTATTCGACATGCTCTGTTTTGAAGTTTCTGTAATAACATTGTGTGTTTAGTACTGGTTGAACCATATATGATATCTCCATAATCAAAGATAGGAAGAATAATTGCGTTATACACAACTTTTAGATTGGACAGATTGATTGTATGTCGTAATCGGGATAACAACCGTACCAGTTTACTCATTCGAATGCACATCTTATCAATATGGAGGTTCCATTTCAGACATGGATCTAAGATCATGCCAAGATATTTCGTATAATGCACCTGTCAGATAATATTTTCATTTACCAATAAATGTAGTTTATTGCACTTTTTTGACTTCATCTGAGAGCCGAATAACATACAAACAGTTTTATCTTGATTGAGGCTCAACTTCGATTCACACAACCAACTAAAAATGTTCTGTAGTTCAGAATTCAAAACAGACTCAATCATAGTGATGTCTGAATGTGAAAAATAAATAACAGTATCATCAGCGTATAAATGTATTGAACAGGAATGGACTTGTTTGACTATGCTGTCAATATCTATCATGAACAAGAGCGGGCCCAAAATTGACCCTGGCGGAACACCGTAATCGATATTGGCTTCCACTGATGTTGATGAACTAAAATGTGTATATATTCTGCGATCAGTTAAATAACTAGAGAACCATGGCAAACAACTCTCAGCAACACCTATAGCAGATAACCTTTTTAACAGAATGCAAGGATCAACAGTATCGGACGCTTTGCGTAAGTCTATAAACACTGCACCGGTGTACTGACCGTGGTCTATGGCGGTCAGCCAATCATCAGTTACTTTTAGTAAAGTAGAAATGGTTGAATGATTTTTCCCAAAGCCCGACTGGGCTTGGGATAAAATATTGTTATCTTTCAAGTAATTAGTCAGTTGGACTTGAACAAGCTTTTCCAATATTTTAGATACCGAAGACAGAATAGAAATAGGTCTATAATTATTTGGGGATGCTCTGTCTCCAGTTTTATATATTGGAGTTATTTTTGATCTCTTCCAATCGGAAGGAAATGTACATTCTGATAAAGATCTATTGAATATGTGGGTCAATGAAGAAACGATAACAGAAACAGCCATTTTTAGCATTATCATAGAAATATTGTCTACTCCCGTAGATTTCTTATTACTCATTCCCAGAATTGTTTTCATTACATCATATTCTGTTACTGGATTAAATTCAAAACATGAGTGGACAGAATTAATATCAACAATATCATTTCTGAAATCCGGAATAGTAGCCGCTAGTTTGGATCCTATATTTGCGAAAAAAATCATTGAATTGATTAGCCAAAACTGAACTGTTATTGCTATCAGTGCTGTTGTTAACAAACTTTTTTGACGGTATAGGAGCGGTTTAAGCACCGACCAAACGTTTTCACCGGAAGAGCAATTAAAAACATTTGATAATTGTTTAGAGAAGTATTCTTTTTTTTTGCCAATCTGCATTGCTTTGTTACTAAGTTTCTGATTTTACGATACATATTCATAATATATTCATCATTGTATTTTGAGGGTTTTCGTTTCAGATCATCTCTCTTTTTCATTAACATTTTAATATTTGCGTTTATCCAGGGGGCAGGCTGTTTTCGTACGCGTTTCTTTTTAACAGGGGCAAATTTTTCAATCGAATCCATAAAATATGTTTCCCAAAGTTCAATTGCTTCATCAATAGTTGTGGCTGCTGATATTTCATACCAAGGGTGATTAGACAAATGAATACGAAAAGCTTCCAAATCTACATTTTTAAAATTTCGGTAACTTATAATCCTAGGACTTTGCACAGATTTAAAATTCAAAATCAAATAACATAAATTGTGATCACTCAGTCCAACATTAATTACTCCATAAGCTTTTACTATATCAATCGCATTGGTCATCATATGATCTAATAAACTCCTCGTATTATGCGTGACTCGAGTAAACTGCGTGGTATTTATTTGCTGCAATGAAAATAATGTATTTATTTCTTCAAAACGCTTCAAAACATTCGACTTATATTTCTTGCGAATACCACAATTTATATCTCCCATCACAATGATATTTAATCTGAAAGTATCAACAAAGGTTAAAACATTTTCATATATATTCATAATTTCAATTTTGCTGTCAGGAGGGCGGTACCAGGACATAAACAAAAAAGGTGTACATGATTTCGGTCGGACTCTGATCAAAATAAGCTCAAGCGAATCAGTTACATCAGAATTTATCACCTCATAAGGAATTGAACAGCGAATATAAATAGCGACCCCACCGCCATTACGATTCCGATCCTTACGGATTATATCGTAATGTTGAATACCTATTTCATTATCACTTATAGAATCATCCAAAAATGTTTCATTCAAAGCTAAAATATGAATATCATTTTCATATAAAAACAGTTTTATTTCTTCAACATTACGATATAAGCTACGAATATTAAGGTGAGTACATTTAAAATCACTATTTTTGAAGTGATCGTATTGTCGTGATACATCAGAACTATCATGCTCATTATCGTAACAAGAGCTCACAGGAGGTGTGATGAAATCTCTAGTATCAATATTTGACTCATCGGGTATACAATTAGCAAAAGGTAAGCACTGAAAAACGCATTTTGTACATCTCCAGTTCAAAAATTCATATTGTACATCATCATAATGTTCATTTTTTACTCCTTCACATTTTGTGTGCGACCAGGCTGAGCATTGGGTGCATTGTAATCCTCTTTGGTTGTTTTTGACTGCCTTAGTTATACATATAACACAAGGTATTGCACAGTCATGTAGCAAAGATATGTATTAAAAGGACCGGGTGATTGAAGAAATAAATAAGTAAAAGAAAAAAAAACACAGAAAATATATAACAAAAGATTGAAGTCACGCAAGATTTGAGAGAGAAAAAACACAACAGTCAATTTACTAAAAAAAGCACTCTGAGAGCGCAGACCTCCGCCAAGCATGCAGCCCATTTCCACCCGCACTGATCTTGTTTGAGATCAGTGATTTCCACCCATACGTACTGCTTTGTGTGCTGAAAGCCGCCTGATTTCCCAATATAGAAGCCTTTGTTACGTCATAGACCCTCAGCTGCACAGCGCGCCTCACCCTAGCAGAAAGTAGAGCACGCGCTTTAGGGCGCGCATGCAAACCTCAAATACGCGCAGCCTGAACTCCCTAGTTCATTGACCCTACCTGCCAAAATATCAAAAATCCTTCATAAATTCCCCAAAAATTCTCGGATCACTACCAAAAGTTAATCGTTTGGTACTTGTGTCATTCTCAACCTTTCCTGCAAGTTTCATCACAATCTGCTCACTACTTTTTTAGTTATTTTGCACACGGACAAACGAACGAACCAACTAACAAACAAACCAACGGTAACGAAAACATAACCTCCCCCCTTGGCGGAGGTAATGAATAGAACAAAGTTGAGAATACATCATAATCACTTTTACACTTATTTGGAAGCAAACTCTTATGCAATAGAGCAGACTGATGTGAACCGGCATATCTATACAGTGCCAAATTCAGAGAGTCATATCAAGTCTAAGTCACTTTCGGAATTTATCGCACGCTTTAGGCCCAAAACCACTATTTCGGCACAATTGGACAATCACAAAACGAGAAAATTAAAGTTGTTAGAATAGGTTTCATTCTTATACCAATCCATGACACAAATATTTAAGTTTGTAGTTGAAAAAGTATGAACACATAATTTTGGTTTAATTTTGTGGTGTGATAATTTCTTTCATGGGGCGTAAATTTCATCATGTAACGTACGTTACCAATGTCATTCTATTTCAAATGCTTTAAGATTGGTGACTACAGTCTATGATTGAGATAATTATGCGTCAGACGTGAAGTATACCATCGGCTGCCATGTTTGTAAATGCTGCCTGCAGATGGGAAGGATGGCAAATGACCTGCATGCTATACTGAACACAGCATGTCATACTGTGTTAAACCTTGTTTCATGTCATGTTCATTTGTTTTCTCAATAATTTGATGTCAGACTTTCTTCAGAAAATATTTTCAACATTTATCAGTCCGAAATTCCAGCCAATTCTTGAGTATCATCGATGAAACATGTGAAACTATGCGCAAAAATATATTCGTTAGATTCCACGTAACATATGTTTCACGTTAATGTAACGTAAGTTACAAAGATAATACTACTACATGTGCAACTGATTTTGGTTCATTTTTTTTTTGGTTTTGGTTTATATTCTTACATTAATTTCTCGTCAACTCTAAGTGAACATATATTATAACACGATGTCGCAATATTATGTCGATACAATTCTCAAAAATTACAATTAAAATAGTTGTAAAACTGCAAGACTTCATAACATGTCCGCGTATAAACTCTGGAGTAGAACAGTAATCCGTAACTGTTGATATTTTGAAGACAATTGGCTTCATACTTCTGAATTTATGGCATTGAAATGATAAGAGTTGGGAACATGCTGTTTCGTGCCTTCACGGACGAAAATATTGTCATGATGTACGTGTAATATAAAACGAGTGGTGTGTAACCTAGGTTTCACTTCAGTTTGATCATAATGAAAGTTTTCGTATGCTTGATGTCTTGTAACTTGTTATCCTCATATTGATGTCTTGTAACTTGTTATCTTCATACTGTTGAAAGATATGTTTCGAATCCATAACTTTGCAGACTCCATAACTTTGCTGTCGCAACAGTTACTCTATGCAGGAACATTTTGAAAGTAGCAGTTGCAAGAAAATAATATTCACAAAATTTTTAACACTTGTATGAAACAAGAAACGGCAGAAACGAGATGGTTACTCTGTTAAAGTGCTTCATAATGAACAATAACGCCGTATTGCTTGTATTTAAAATGTCTGAACTCGGTAAACAAGAGATAGGGAAAGAAGGAACCAAGAAATGTTCTTTATTAATTAAATAAATGACCACTTTACTAAGTTGACTATGGCAAAAGAGGTCCATGAAATAAAGTCAAATTACACAGTTGCATTAGCACAATACAAGGATGAATGAAATTGTCATTAGTAAAATTATGTCCTCGATTTTCCTTGTTATGCATAAGACAGTATAATCCACAAGGATAACAAGAATAACAAGTCTTGCATTAATAATTCTTGCCGTATCTTGAAATTGTCTCCTGGAAAAATGTTTTTGAATCTTTCAAAAGAAAAGTGAAAGGACAAGTTGCTATACATGCACAACATAGGAACTGATAATGATTAAAGGCAGGCCCGTATTAAAGTAGGATTTTTATGGGGTGGGGGGTGGGGTCAGAGTTAGAAAATGTCGACCACTTCCAGTTTTAATAACCTGACAGGCAGAAAAATAAAAGCTCCCGTGCCATTCTTTTTTTTTGTTTCATTTCTTTTGCTGGGTTTCATCGACTGACAAGCAAGAGAAAAAAAAAGAAAGAAAAGAAAACTGAAGAAATATAAAAAAAAAGGCTTCAGCTCAATTCTATGCTGCCGGTACAAGTCTAATTTCATGTTTTTTGATATTTCAAACGGGGGGAGGAGGATTCCGCGATTTACTTTTTTCTTTTTATTTCCTTTTGTTTATATTTTGACTGCTGGCAAAGGGGCGGGGGACCCCGAACCCCTCCCCTATAGTTATCCTGGTAGGTTTAAAACAAAAAGATGTGTGACTTTGCTTCTTTTCTTTGTCAACTATGCGACGTGTACATGCTTTTTTTTTCTTGAATCTTTGCTAGGATATATGCTTTTTCGCCAATCTGATTGCAGCTTATGCGTTCCCTATATGCGGGGTTTTAATCTCAGCACTGCTCTTCCCCATTGCAACCGTATTAACTTAAACGAGAAGGAAGAACAAAAAATTTTAATGTCTTAAACATATAACTTACTGAAACATATTGTAACGACCGCCCACACCACGCGGCACTTCCCCGTACTTCACCACTCAAAATATGCACAGCCACTCCGTCCACAAGCGTTCATGGGACTGACACACAAAGATTCTTGAATTCAGATCGATTTAACGTCAATATCTCAATCCTTTTTTGATCAACAGTCTCACATATCATCAAATAATCAAATAATCACAATCGACTTGTCATACAAACTAGATTCGTGTAGATTTATACCGATTATCGCAGCTCAATCTCTGTCTCGATTGCCTGTCCTAATTTGTCACCCAGCAGCTCTGCTAACGTAGGCGGCAGCAAACTACCAACCCGTTACACTACCCCCTCTTAAGAACAAACTCGTCCTCGAGTGCACTATTCCAAAAAAAAAAACCAAAAAAAAAAACCAAAAACCAAGAGCAACAATGAAGTGACATGATGAACATAACGGAAAAATACGTTCTTGTTTTCTTATGAGATAAAGTTATTCGGAGGACGTCGGATACGTTTACTACGCCGGGGAAGTAGTTCATCATCTGTGCGTTGCGGCTTGGCCATGGCAGTGTGAGATTCTCTAGTGTTCTTAGAATTGGAACGAGCCACCACTTCCGCGTACGGTCTTTTTGGACTCCCGGTCAATGACTGGTTCTCTTGGTTGAACTGCCGAGATATATCATTACCCTCATTGACAGTCGATGTGGTTGTGTCTTCTGTCATTGTCTCACTAGCTCCACTCATAGTTCCGCTGCATTCCTCTGTTTGGTTGCCCTGGCTGAACTGCCGAGATGTACCATCATCTTCATTGGCAGTCAATGTAGTCTCATCTTGAGCCGCATCTCTCACGATTTCCGTTGTGCTGGTATGGTTCTCAGTTTTCTTAGAGATCCAGTCAGGCGGTTGAGAGCCATGAAAGGGCTTTAGTCTGTTGAAGTGGACCACTCTGGGCTTCGACCTGGGACCCTCTTGTATGCGATATACGGCGTCACATAGTACGTTGACAATGTAAAATGGGCCATGCCAACTCTTCTGTAGTTTTGGCGACATTCCTTTCTTCCGTCGTTTGGTGTGCAGCCAGCATCACCTACTTTGTGGGTCTTGCCAGTTACATGTGCATCATAGTCACGCTTGTTCTTTTCAGCACCTCCTTTCAAATGACTCCGCGTGAGTTCATGAGTATATGCCATGTGGTCGAGTAGACGTTCAGTATACTCTGGATAGGTGGCTTCATCAGGAGTGGCTGTACGGCCCATCAGCAAATCCAAAGGTAGCAGCACTTGCCTGCCCATCATCAGTTCACAGGGTGGGTATCCGGTTGACTCATGTAGTGAAGAACGGTAGGCCATCAATACGAATGGAAGGCATTCATCCCAGTCACGTTGGTTATCAGCAACTGTTTTTGCCAGGAGGTCCTCAAGTGTTCGGTTGAAGCGCTCCACCATTCCATCAATTTGGGGATAGAATGGGGTCGTCCTCGTCTTTGAGGAACCCATGACTTTGCACATGCTCTGGAACAGTGCAGCCTCAAAATTTCTGCCCTGGTCAGTGTGCACTTGAAGGGGGACCTCATACCTGCACACAAATTCCTCCACGAATGCCCTTGCGACTGTCATAGCTTCCTGATTTGGGAGGGCATAGGCCTCCACCCATTTCGTGAAATAGTCTGCCACGACTAACACGTACTTATTGCCCCGAGATGATTCCGGTAGAGGACCCATGACATCAAGGGCGACCCGTTCCATGGGAGCGCCGACATTGTAGATTTGAAGTGGTGCCCTAGGGTGCTTGGGGGATTCTTTCTCGCTTCACAAACAACACATAGACGGCACCACAGTTCCACATCACTCTGCATGTGTGGCCAATAACATCGTCGCCTAATTCTATCCAAAGTCCTCTTTGCCCCCATGTGAGCAGCAAACTTGGTATCATGTGCTTCCTGAAACACCTTCTTGCGCAGAGCCTCGGGCAAGATCAGTTGGAAGAGTGTTTCTCTGCCACTGTCCGATTCCCAGCGGCGGTAGAGGACACCCATTCTCATTTCAGTTCTATTCCACTGACTCCAGAGGGACTTCACCCTGGGACTATGGCACGCCACATCATTCCATTAGGGACGTCCTCCGTCTTCTTTCCACTTCAACACAATTCTCAGCTCAGGGTCCTGATTCTGTGTAGTTCTGAGATATGAAGGTGTTCACTCTTGCTCCTCTTCCTCTAGCGCCTTGGCCGGACTGATGTCTACCTCTTCTCCTCCCACCGCTTCGCAATCGATGTCATTGACTACATTCCAGTCTTCTGTATTAGTACCAACTGATACGAAGGAGGTCTGGGCCACATCTTTCTTCTCAAGGCGCTGACAGCCTGCACAATCACCGCAAGGTCTTCTAGAAAGACTGTCGGCATTGCAATGGACCTGACCAGCTCTGTATTCAATAACGAAGTCATAGGTTCCCAAAATTTCCAACCATCGTGCAACTTGGCCTTCGGGGTTTCGAAAATTAGTCAGCCATCGGAGTGCTCCGTGATCAGACCGAATGGTGAATTTCCGCCCATAGAGGTAATGATAAAAGTGCTTGACACCACTCACTACCGCCAGCAGTTCTTTGCGAGTAACACAGTATCGCCTCTCCACCTTAGTCATTGATTTACTGTAGTAGGCTATGACTCGTTCCTCTCCTCCTTGCACTTGTGACAGAACTGCTCCAAGGCCATTAGCACTGGCGTCAGTGTCTAGGATAAATGGATCATCCACTGTAGGGTAGGACAATATGGGGGCACTTGTCAGTACGTGTTTCAATTTTGCGAAGGATTCCTCGCACTCCTCAGTCCAAACGAAGGACTTGTCTTTCTCTGTTAGTCGGTGGAGAGGACGAGCAATGTCTCCAAAACCCTTCACAAACTTCCTGTAATATGAACACAGACCTAGGAAACACCTGACATCATGTACTCTCTTGGGAGTAGGCCACCTGGCGACAGAGTCGACTTTGGCAGGGTCTGTTGCCACACCATCTGCTGAGACTTCATGGCCCAAGAAAGGGACCTGTTTTTGTAGGAGGATGCACTTCGTTGGGTTGAATTTCAAACCGGCATGGTGGAGTCTCTCGAAAATCGTGTCGAGTCTGCTGAGCTGGTCAGCAATGCTTGTGCTGTACACTATCACATCGTCGAGGTACACCAGGCAAATTTTTCCTATCTGATCATCCAGTACTTTGGTCATCAAACGCTCGAAGGTGGCCGGCGCATTGCACAGTCCGAATGGCATCACTCGAAATTGATAGAGACCATATGCTGTAGTAAATGCAGTCTTTTCACGATCTTTTGCTGTCATCTCTACCTGCCAGTATCCACTTTGCAAGTCAAGAGTTGAAAACCACTTGGACCCGGACAACCTATCCAATGAGTCATCAATACGTGGAGGGGGAAAGGCATCTTTTGTTGTTACTGCATTTAATTTCCTGAAGTCCACACAGAACCTGTTAGAACCGTCTTTCTTTTTCACCAACACTATTGGTGAGGCCCATGGGCTCTCCGACGGCTCAATGACACCACGTCCTGTCATGTCTTCGATCTGCCTTGACTCCTCCTCGCCGCTGGTGTACTGGAAGCCTTCTTGCTCGTTGACGAATGGGCGGAGAAGGTCCTGTGTTGATGAGATGCTGAACCACGTTCGTTCTTCCAAGATCACTTTTGGAACTAGAAAACACATCTGCGTGCTTATTCAATAATTCCGCGAGTAAGTGCTTCTCCTCTTGATTGAGATGTGTGATAGTCTTGTTCCACACGTCCTCCAGATGCCTAGGTACTTTGAATCATTCTTTCTCGACGTGACTCCCGAAGCTGCTTTCTTCATCTGACTCATCCCTGCACAATTGGACATCGCCAACTCCTTCACATTTTCCTAGCTTCATCCCTTTGTAAAGTTTCACTGAACTACTAGACAAATTCAGAAGACGGACAGGAAAGTCTCTACCAGCTGATTTTACAACAACTGGATCGACCACAAGTTTGCATGCACCCTTCCATGTGTTAGACGGTTCTAACATGAGGTTTGTGTCAGGCAACTCACTTTCCATCTCTCCTTTGACAACCATTGCGCTCATTGGAGGCAATATCACAGTTTCGCTCAGATTCACTCTGCAACAAAGGGGGAAAGATGGCAATCCCTGACATCGCACAAAGTGCCCGTTCACTACCATTCCGGTCCTGGAGAAGTCAATTTGGCACTTCCACTTCTCTAGGAAATCGCATCCAAGTATCCCTTCTGTGGTAACATCAGCAAACCATACTATCTGTTTGTCCACTGTATTTCCGATGCAAACTTCAAGCTCTCCCTGCCCTCTGAAGGGTACAGCATGTCCATCAGCTGCCGTCATTTCAATGCCAACATCGGTCATGAGCTTGTGACCATTCATCTTATCAATGAAACGACTATTGACAACCGTGACAGATGCTCCACCATCTACTAGCATCGTTATTTGACATCCGCCAATCGTTGCTTGAACATAGAGGCCATTATCTTTGGTTGTTGATGTTCCCACAGTAAAATCTCGAACCTGGTCAGCGATATTAGGTCCTTCCTTTTCCCCTACTAGCCCCTGACCCACAGGACTAGTACCACTTAGTTTTCCTGGTCGGGTCCCTGATTTGTCACTTTTTCTCCTTTGGATGGGCATTGCCGCCTGATGTGGCCCTCAACTCCACATGCCCAACATGTGATCGGTCTGTGATCTGTGGAGCCCTCTTCTTTCCTCGCCGCCTGTCGGCGTCCTTGTTCATTGCTGTTTGGCTGCTGACTTGATTTTTTTCTTTAAGTCAGTGAGGTTCTCCCGAAGATCATGCATCATTTGGGTCAGCTGCTGCAAAAAATCTTGTATGCCAGCATCCCGGACAATAGAAGGGCATTCCTCTTTGTGAATGGTCCTCATTACGTGACCCGGACCACTCCTCAGCCTCTCAGCAACTTTCAGGTCATCCATCCGAGCGGCTACTTTTAAGGCGTCGTCGATCGCCTCGGGTTGTGCTTTGAGAACTTCAAACCTTATATCTGGGTCGGATAGGGCATCAACAAAACAATCCCTTGCAACAACTCTTTGAAGGCTCTCTTGTTCCTTCGGAAAGCCTGTCTTGCTAGGCGCTTAATGCTGTGCGTCAGTTCCACTAAGGATTATCCTTTCCTTTGGCGTCTGTTCTTAACCCGCAGGCGAAGCACTTCAAGCTGTTTGTCAGGATCAAACCGTGCTCTCAGGGCAGAGACCAGTTCCACAAAGTCATTGCGCTGAACATCAGAAAGTTCACTGAGAACGCTTTGGGCCTCACCCCTCAAACTAGCGGCCAGAAACAGGACCTTTTCCCGAGCATTCCATGCATTAATCTCGGCTGCCACTTCGAAATGATGGAGGTAAGATTCAAGTGGTTCCTGTCCAGTGAAATTGCCTGGCTTGTACACAGATCTGTTACAAGCACCAGCCGTTAGAGTTTCCTCAGGGAGGAAGGGTGTTCGTTCGTCTCGTGCATGTCCCATTGACAAATTAATCCTTGGAGTCGACTCCCTTTCTTCTTGCATCGTGATGCCCCTATGACCGGAAGACGCAAAGCGTGAATTTCTCACCGGAGAAAGAGATGATGCACCGTGCGTCATGCATCCACGCTGGAAACAGGCTCCATCGTGAGTCAGGGCCTGTCCTTGTTCTTCTTGTGTAGCGTTTGGTTGTTGCACATCGTGATGAGAGAATGTATCGGGCGTTGAGTCCGAAAGTTTCCCTTGCGTTGGATCGTGCGCATCGTTTTTATGAAGCGCACTGTGCGTCGAGTTTGAGGCATCGTGAGTGAGGAACGCCTTAAGCGTCGAGCTTTTCGCACAGTGCGTTGAGAACGCTTTCTCCATTGGTTTTTGCGTAGCGCTCTCGAGTAACGCATTGTGCGTTGGTCTTGGCGTGGCATTCTCGCGTAATATCTCGTCCGTTAGTCTAGGCGTAGCGCGTTTCCGGAGGAACGCATCGTGCGTTGGCCCTAGCGCAACACTCTCCAGTGACGCACCACGTATCGGTCTTCGCGCAACGCTAGCGAGCAACGCATCATGCGTTGGTCTTTGCTCAATGCTCGTGGGTAACGCATCATGCCTCAGTCCTCGCGTAGCGGTCTCAGTTGACGTCCCGTGCGCTGGTCTTTGCGTAGGGATGTGGATGAACGCATCATGCGTTGGTCTTTGCGCAATGCTCGTGAGGAACGCATCATTCGCCGGTCCTTGCGTAGCGGTCTCGTTTGATGTCTCGTGCGTCCGTCTTTGAGTAGGGATGTGGATGAACGCATCATGCGTTGGTCTTTGCGCAATGCTCGTGAGGATTGCATCATTCGCCGGTCCTTGCGTAGCGGTCTCGTTTGATGTCTCGCGCGTCCGTCTTTGCGTAGGGATGTGGATGAACGCATCATGCGTTGGTCTTTGCGCAATGCTCGTGAGGAACGCATCATTCGCTGGTCCTTGCGTAGCGGTCTCGTTTGATGTCTCGTGCGTCCGTCTTTGAGTAGGGATGTGGATGAACGCATCATGCGTTGGTCTTTGCGCAATGCTCGTGAGGAACGCATCATTCGCTGGTCCTTGCGTAGCGGTCTCGTTTGATGTCTCGTGCGTCCGTCTTTGCGTAGGGATGTGGATGAACGCATCATGCGTTGGTCTTTGCGCAATGCTCGTGAGGAACGCATCATTCGCTGGTCCTTGCGTAGCGGTCTCGTTTGATGTCTCGTGCGTCCGTCTTTGAGTAGGGATGTGGATGAACGCATCATGCGTTGGTCTTTGCGCAATGCTCGTGAGGAACGCATCATTCGCTGGTCCTTGCGTAGCGGTCTCGTTTGATGTTTCGTGCGTCCGTCTTTGCGTAGGGATGTGGATGAACGCATCGTGGATTGGTCTTTGCGCAGTGCTCGTGAGGAACGCATCATTCGCCGGTCCTTGCGTAGCGGTCTCGTTTGATGTCTCGTGCGTCCGTCTTTGCTTAGGGATGTGGATGAACGCATCATGCATTGGTCTTGGTGTAGCGTTCTTCTGGATGAACGCATCGTGCGTGGATCTTCCCGTAGCGCTCTCGGGAAATGCATCGTGCGTCTGCCTAGGCGTATGGTTCGCTATAAATACATTGTGCGTAGGTCTTCGTGTGCGCTGTTCAAATGTAGGGGTGATCTCCTCGTGCGCATATGCATGTGCACGCATACCGACTGGCTCCTGTGCTTGTGTTGTCTCCCTCTCGTGCGTCCCAATTCTTCCTTGCGCATCAGCACTGGTGAACGAATTCTGCCTTGAAAATCCCTCGCCATGCTGAACCTTGTTCAACATTGTGCTTGGAGGTAGCATGTCAAGCGAGTACCGATATTCTCTAGGCCTATAAATGCGAGGATTTGGGCTAGTGAGTAGTCCATTCCTTTCATTCGCATATGGGATGCTCATGCTTACGTATTCATCCACGGTAATTAGTGACTCATCATCGATATCACTGTAATGATGCACAACTTGAGCAGGAATATCCCCTGCCAATTGAGTCAAACAATCCCCTTCTTCTATATCTATGGCAACATATTCCAAACGGCCTAACGGAGAAGCCATTGTGGGCTAGTTATGTACCTGGGTTCAATCGAGCTCGTTACGAATCAAAACTCAATTCCGCAGCTGCCACCAATGTAACGACCGCCCACACCACGCGGCACTTCCCCGTACTTCACCACTCAAAACATGCACAGCCGCGCCGTCCACAAGCGTTCATGGGACTGACACACAAAGATTCTTGAATTCAGATCGATTTAACGTCAATATCTCAATCCTTTATTGATCAACAGTCACATATCATCAAATAATCAAATAATCACAATCGACTTGTCATACAAACCAGATTCGTGTAGATTTATACCGATTATCGCAGCTCAATCTCTGTCTCGATTGCCTGTCCTAGTTTGTCATCGAGCAGCTCTGCTAACGTAGGCGGCAGCAAACTACCAACCCGTTACAATATATTACTTTAATTATTATTATCATTATCATTATTATTATCATGTAGGCCAGATCTACGATGGTATACACGGTAATAGTTAAATTACATTTCTTTAATGCAATGTATTTTTGTTACCTTTTCTTCATTCAAAATGTGTTTTTTATGCCTCCGCAACGAAGTGGCCGGAGGCATTATGTTTTCGGGTCGTCCGTCCGTCCGTCCGTCCGTCCGTACGTCCGTACGTCCGTACGTCCGTACGTCCGTCCGTCCCGTTTTGTTTTTGTCGATATCTCAAGAACCATGTGGTGGTTTTACATCAAACTTGGTATGAGGGTATATCCTTGGGGGATAATACTTTGTGTGGATTTTAGGGTCACAGGGTCAAAGGTCAAAGGTCACAGGTTATTTTGTGAAAAAAATTGAAATTTCATGTTTTTCTCCATATCTCGCAAATGGTTCAAGGTATCTTCATGGAACTTAGTATATATGCTTGTATCGATGGGCGGTGATTATCTAGGGAAGTTGGGGGTCATGGGTCAAAGGTCAGGGGGTCAAAGGTCAAGGTCAACTCCTCAAAATATCACTACTTTCCTTAAAATGCAATGTGCCGGAAGGTTTTTTTTTTTTAAACTTGATGTATGGCATGTATTACCCAATATATATTTTTGGGGAAGGTTCTTGCCAAAAGGTCAAAGGTCAAAAGGTAAAAGGTCAAGTGAAAGTGCTAAATTGCACTTTTTCCTCCATATCTCGAAAGTAACTCATGGTATCATCATGAAACTTACATATTTATGCATGTTCAACCTAACAGTGATTCTCTTTGGAACTGTGAGGTCAAAGGTCAAAGGCCAGGTTTAGATAATGCTATTTTCCCATTTGATACTGAAATTATACGTTTTCTCAATACCTTGAAAATTACTCAATGCATAAACTTATAACAGGGTCAAAAGTCAAGTAAAAATCATCAGTTCCCCAAATACCTGCACTGTGACATTTTAATCATTCATCCAATTGAACCTAGTTCTAGGAAAGTGAACATTCAGCACATTTGTGTCAAACCTGTCATTTTAATATTTTGCCAATTGTGTGAAACTGTCATTACACATTGTCAAGACATTGAACTATAAACCTATCAGGAGAACCATGCATTATGGCGGAGGCATATCAGTAGCCGTAGCGATATATCTAGTTTTCACTCTGAGATCATCAACGATATTACGACACAAATTTGAGTTAATTTTCTCCGTTAAAAATAGTCAGGTAGTAAGTCACCATATTGGTTTATGATAAAGGAAGATAGATATAATTGAAAAGACGTATTTCCCTACGGAATTCCTTCAACAATAATTCTTGAATAATAAAATGTTATTTTCATCCACGCACATTCTCTAAAATATCCTTTTTCAATGACATGAATTGATGAAACTTACGCTACCAAAACTAGAAACTTACGTTACTATATTAATGCAGGGACCTGATCCACTAGTTTTGAAGTAGAGATCTGCGTAATCTCTTATTTTATTAGTTATTCATTGAATTTTCTTAAAACAATGTTAAATTCATTGTTTGTACCTGAAATATGATATCATTAAAGCCAAGTTGAACATCAACGCCCAACAAACGATTTTTTTAAAGATACTATGATTATGTCCCCTTTTGCTGCATCCTCCAAACAAACAAGAACATACAGCTGTAAATGAATTTGATATGTTTTGACGGAGAAACTCATCAACATCATAACTGCAACAATTAAATTGTCTCAAATTAAATGGGCTTTTCCGTGGATTGTCTGTTATCAACATGACAGCATCTTGAAACTTACGTGACCAAAATTTGAAACATACGTTACTTGATTAATTGAGTGATTTATTTTAAAAGAATAAACCTGTACAGCAAAGTAATAACTGGATTTTTATGGTGGAAACTTCTGACTCAATAAACACACAATAAACAGAAGTAAAGCATGATTCTATGAAAAACAACAACACATTTCCAACAAACATTTTTTTTCAACACATTATGTAAAGGTCTTTTGCGCGCTGCCAATGCTCAAGATGCCAGTGAAAGAAGTTCCTGAGCTATCCCACGACCTCAAATCGACGACACAGATTCGAGAAATGTACATTTAGATGGTAATTAATGGTGTAATTAAGCTTTCTGTCATTTGGTGGTAACGTAAGTTACATTACGTATGTTACACTTGTGGATTAAATAGTATAAGTTAGCAACATAAGAATAAATCTTTTGCCACCCCTGGGTATGAGGACAATCTACGCCATTAGTCTCAACTCTAGAACAATCATTCAGAGCAATGCACCTTCATACTTTTTACAAAGATGGTAACGTATGTTACTTCTCTTAAATCTACCTTTTTAAAATCTATATTTGCGAAATAAGCAGTCGCATGTCTTTTGAAGCTGAATGATGAAATATTTTTTAACATAAACTTAGACCCCTTTTGGTCAGAAAAACAATACAATTGTGTAGTACTCAGTGTAATAGCATAACCAAGTTTGCAGTACAAAGATGGTAACGTATGTTTCAGCAGATCTGACGGAAAATTGACAATTTTAAATGATAAGAATTTTGTATTAGAGGAAATTGATAAATTGAAATTAGAATTGGAAGCTTTTCGTTTAAAATCAAATGAAGGAAGTGCGATTAGATCTCGGATAAAGTGGATGGAGTTTGAAGAAAAACCTATATTCTTTTTGAATTTGGAAAGGCAAAATAATATCAATAAAGAAATACGTCAGTTATCAACTGAAAATGGTGATATTTTAGATAAACAAAATGATATACTTAAGGAAGTGTTTGATTTTAAGTCTAATCTTTATGCAGAAAAAGAAACTGATGAAATTAATTTGGAAATGTTATTAAATCATCCTGACATTCCTAAGTTGTCTTCACAATTGTCCTCTTTATTGGAAGGTCCACTTAGTGTTGATGAGGTCTATTCCACTTTAAAACTCATGAAAAATAATAAATCTCCCGGACAGGATGGTTTTACTGTATAATTTTATCGTTACTTTTGGGAAGATATTAAATACTTTCTGGTAAGATCACTGAATTATGCGTATTTCTCAGGACAATTGTCAAACTCACAAAAAATGGGAATAATAACCTTGATTCCTAAAGGAAATAAACCTAGACATTTGTTAAAAAATTGGCGCCCGATCACTTTACTGAATGTAGTTTACAAATTGGCATCCGGTTGTATTGCAAATAGACTCAAGGGCGTTTTGTCTTTTTTAATACATGAAAAGCAAACAGGATTTTTGAGTGGTCGCTTCATTGGCGAAAATATACGTCTATTATATGACACGCTACTTTATAATGAATTAAATGATATAGCAGGCATGCTTCTTGTTGTCGATTTCGAAAAAGCTTTCGATTCCGTATCGCATACTTTTCTATACAAGGTCCTGGATTTTTTTCACTTCGGTCCATCTGTAAAGAAATGGATCAAGTTATTTTATGCAAATGCATCCTCTTGTGTATTAGTTAACGGATACTGTACAGATAGATTTGAAATAGGACGAGGGTGTCGCCAGGGAGATCCTTCGTCCCCCTACCTCTTTTTGTTAGTCAGTGAAATACTTGGTATCCTAATACGACACTCGGATTCTTTAGTTGGATTGCATATGAATGGGAAATCGCTTAAACTTTTGCAATATGCAGATGATACCCTTTTGACACTCAACGGTTCAACCCAGGATTTACAAAGTGCTCTTACAATACTTAATGAATTTGCAAATATGTCCAACCTCAAAATTAACGTAACTAAAACTCAAGTAATATGGATAAGGAAGAACAGAACTTTCAAAAAAGAGATTTTACACGAGTACAAATTAAACTGGATATCTGAAGGATATTTCAGGTACCTGGGCATTGATTTTTCAGTTAAATTATCTGAAATGGTTAATCATGATTATCAAGAAAAGGTTAAAGAGATAAAACGTCAGATAGCGATATGGCTGAAAAGAACATTGACTCCCTTAGGGAGAGTAACGATAGTAAAATCTTTATTGATACCCAAACTGAATTATTTGCTTTTATCTCTTCCAGAACCAAAATTAGAAATAATGAATGATGTTAACCGATCTTTTTATAAATTTATATGGCACGATAAACCTGATAAAATAAGTAGGAAACAAATGTGCCAATTATAAAGTGATGGTGGGGTTAAAATGACAGATATTTTTATACATTCTAAATCACTCAGAATATCATGAATAAGAAGATTCTTTTGTTATCCAAGTAACGAAAATTTCACTTTACATATGTTCCAATCATTCTTGCCTCCATCATACACATCTCTCCACTTATTCATGGGGGCTGAATATTACAAAGAATTAGCCATTTCAATGCCCAACCCATTTTGGAAAGAGGTATTATTAGCCTTTTCAGATTTAACTCAGTCCATTGTAGATAATATCGCATGTCAACCCCTTTGGAACAATCCTAGAATACAAGTTCATAATGATGTAATTTATTATAAGTCATGGTGTGCTAAGGGGGTACGTTTTGTTAACGATGTTCTAGAAACAAATGGAAAATTTCTTTCATATTTTGATTTTCAACGTAAAAACAATGTACAAGTAAACTTTCTTCAATATTATGGTTTGTGTAATGCTATTCGATTTGGTTATAATAAAAATGTCATACCTAAGATTATGGAACCTACATGTATTATCCCTGAAACATTGTTTTTAATACTGAAAGTGAAAAAAGGTTGTGCACATATCTACCAGGCTTTCTTGAAACATAAGACAAAGGAATGTAAAAGTCTTATAAAATGGAAACAGGAGTTTGATTTTGACCATATCATTTGGAGTTTTTATTACCAAATTCCCTTTTATTCAACTGTCGATGTAAACATGAGATGGTTTCAGTTCAAGATGCTAAATAGAATTCTTTATATGAAAGACGCTTTATTGAGATTTAAATTAGTAACAGATAACTTATGTACTTTTTGTAATAACAGCGAAGAAACAATTATGCATATATTTTGTTTTTGTATATATTCAAACGAGATATGGTCAAAACTTGAGCTTTGGCTGTCCCGTAATACTATTCATATTAAGCTTACAAATCAAAATAAATTATTTGGTTTTTATGGACGTAATAACAGTGCCCTCAATTGCATTATGATTATAGGAAGGAAAGAAATTTTTACAGCCAAATGCAAAAATTGTTTGCCAGTTTTTGAACAAATCATGTCAGCGATAAAAAGTTATTATGATATGGAAAAGTATATACGTAAAACAAATCTGAAAGAAAAGAAATGTATGAAAAAGTGGTTACATTTTACTAAATGTTTCTGATTGTGTTTTCTTATGAAATGATTTGTCAGGTAATTTTCTGACACTTTGAAAAGAATTTGCAATGTATAATTGATTTTTGTAACTGTTTGCTGTTCTTATTGTATTTAGAATGGCCAAGAATATCATGTGTTAAATCTGCATGTACATACATATCTCTTTTTGTATATATTTGTGTGTATGATATTATTCAATAAAGGAACCCTGTGGAAGGGGAAAAAATGAAAAAAAAAAACAGATCTGGCGACACATTTCCATCAGGTATTTTGTTGTTAAAGAATGGTTAGCTTAAAAAGTTGTGTTAGGTTTTCATAGAACCTTAAGCTACTTTTCTGAAACTGTGAGTAAGCTTCCTCTTTATGCTCATATTTTCCCACAAAGTTGAGAAAACATAGAAAAATCGTCGTTGGCGACATGCACTTTTAAGCCTGTTTGCCGAACTTAACCCTCCACCAATGGCTTAGTGGTATAATCTCGCCTTCGAAATGATTTAAGTTTTTGTTTATATGTCCCTTGGCATCACATAAAATCACAGGAGCATTCTGAAAGAGCTTTTTATCTCTCCTATGTGAGTAGGAACATAAGCGACACGATTTTTGACCAATTGCGCCGAAATAGTGGTTTTGGGCCGCGATAGTTTTCCCGCCAGTAGCAGGGAGCAGGGCAACCACTCTCCCATCGGAAGTCCAAGCTGAAAGCACCTTGCGACACGCTTTGGTTTTGCGAAGCAGCGAAGCGTTTTCCTTTGAAAGATCTTCATCGATGCCCATCTTGGAACCCTAGAGTGCACCGTTACACGCCGTTTGGAAATGACAAGCTTCCTTACGCGATATGAAACGAACTTCACTATAATTGGACGAGGCCTTCGTTTTGTTGCTCCGCGAAGCGACGGCTTGTGCCGAAAGGGTGGGTTGGGTGGTGGTGCGTCGCGTTAATGGGAACACCACCCTTCGTCCAAAGCCCCCCCCCCCCCCCCCCCGTTTTGCCGAAAGGGTGCGTTAGTACTTTTTCTCATGAAATATTAAAAGACGAGTTTTGAATTATTTAAAGGGACTGTACAGTACTGGTTTAGGAAGGGATCATGTTTTCCTAAGTGAGATAATGAAAAGCCTCTTATGAAATATGAAAGAGCATGTTATTTTAAGAAGGATTCAACGTTTATTTGATGAAAATTGGTTTTCAAATGGCTGAGATATCCAAAAAAATGTTAATAATAAAAGGCGATATGCCCCAACTTTATTAGTATCTCTTTCTTTCACTTTGTTTTTGGATATCTCAGCCATTTCAAAACCGATTTTCATCGAATAAACTTTTGATACATTTTAGAACTGCATGCTCTTTGACATCTCATAGAGTGGTTTCTGAATACACGCTCACAAAACGTTAAAAGCTAAATCTTCACCTCGACCAGAACTGTACACACCCCACAACCTTCAAACAACCATTTCAAAGAGGCTATCGTCCGGATCGGTTTACACTCTATTACCACTTGGTCTACAGCCAGTTGGTCTAATAGACTGTTTAATATCAGTTGGTCTAATAACCAGTTACTGTTGGTCTGGTCATCATTTCGTCCAATTACTGTTTGGTCTAATTGTTATTTGGTTTAATTACTATTTGGTCTACAGTCAATTCGTCTAATAACAGCCATTTGGTCTATTTTTGGTCTAACACCAATTTATATCATCAAATACCGATATGGTCTATTATGAGTTGGTCTAATTCCATTTCGTCTAATCAAATGGTCTAAAAGAAAACCAAATTTGTCCAATATAAATTTGGTGTACACATTATTAATTTTGGTCCATTGCCCAGTTGGTCTAGCCTCTGTCTATCATCATTTACTCTACACCCATTTAGTCTTATAACCATTGATCTTATTGTCATTTGGTCTAATAGCCAGCCTCCTGGTCTAATCAGGTACCATTTGGTCCAGTCATCGTTTCGTCTATATGACCAACTGGGCTATCATTTATTTATTTATTTATTTATTTTTTATTTCTATTTATTTATTTTTTTTTTTTTGGGGGGGGGGGCCTTTTTCTATGACTACGGACTACCCTCTGACCCTTCATTGAGGGAGAAAAAAATATGGTCATACACATGAAATAAGATTAGGGTAAAGTTTAGAGTCCCTCGCCCCTCCCCCATGGTGCCAGGCCAGCACCCCCAGCAGCTGGACTATAGATAAGCCACTGATTATCCACATGATCAATGCCCTGTAATGTAAACCAGAAACGGATATTAGACCAAATGGATATTGGACCAAATGAACATTGGACAAACTAAATATTAGATCCGGACGATAGCCTCTTTGAAATGGTTGTTTAAAGGTTAAATATAAATTCAAAACTCGTCTTTTAATATTACATGAGAAAAAGTACCAACGCACCCTTTCGGCAAAACCGGGGGGGGGGGGGGGGGGGCTTTGGACGAAGGGTGGGGTTCCAGTCAACGCGACGCGACCCAACGTTCCCAACGAACCCTTTCGGCAAAACCGGGGGGGGGGAGCTTTGGACGAAGGGTGGTGTTCCCATTAACGCGACGCGCCACCACCCAACCCATCCTTTCGGCACAAGCCAAGCGCGACTGCTCCTCCTCAGAGATCCGTCCGGGCTTTCACTTTCGCTAGGGGATCCGATGCGGTGAGATCTTTCGATGTCATTCTTTGTGAGCGGTATTTTGAGGATTTCGTTCACAACGTGGCAAACTTGATCTCGCCCTTTGACTCCTCCACGCCATAGAATCTCAGACAACTAGAACCGGAATTTGTCAAGACTGACAAATTAGGTGATCCGATTTTTTTTTAAATCAATGATTCGAGTCCTGATCGCAATAGGCATGACCATATAGGTTTTATCTGTGTTTACAGACATTGGCCGTGTGATATTTGGATTCTCATTTAGAAAAGAGAGTCAGGTCTGCCATCTTTGGTACCAAATTCGGTGTACACTATAACGAAGATACAGAATGAAGTATATTTGACCATTGACCCAACTTTGCACAGCCAAGATGGCATCACATTCTGAGCAAAAAGTGGTTATTTTGTGAAATGATTCTTGTAACATGGTCTTTGCGTGTGCAAAATATGGGAAAGATAGGACATGTATTCACCAAGATACAGGTTGAAACATTTATGACCTTTGACCCTAATTTACCCACCCAAGATGGTGTCTGGTCAAGTAGTTGTTATTTTATGAAATAATGTACGTGACATGAACTAAACATGTGCAAAATATGGGGATGATAGGGGCTGTTTTTCTTGAGTTATTGCAAAGAAAGTAGCAGAAAGAAAGAAATATCTCAACACATCGAAGAACCAAGTTTTTTAACGTGGTCCAGACATCGTATGAAAAAAGAAGAGGAACATTATCGATAGCGCAAAGTCTCAGCTACAACATATGAAAATCTGGGAAAAATTCACCGAAGGGTAAGTGAGCTATAGTGCTCGATAAAGACAATTATATCAATTTTCACATCTAGACAAATTCCCTCCCATAGAGATAACACGTCATAGCAAAGATACAGAAAGAACTACATTATGACCTTTGACCCCACTTTGCACAAACAAGACGGCATCTGAGTAAAAAGTGGTTATTTTGTGAAATAATTCTTGTAACATGGTCTTTGCGTGTGCAAAATATGGGAAAGATAGGACATGCATTTATCAAGATACAGGATAAAACATTTATGACCTTTGACCCTAATTTGCATACACAAGATGGTGTCCAATTCAAGTAGTTGTTATTTTATGAAATAATGTACGTGACATGAACTAAACATGTGCAAAATATGGGGGTGATAGGGGCTATTTTATTTGAGTTGTTGCAAAGAAAGTTGTAGAAAGAAAGAAATATCTTGATATTACACATCGAAGATAAGCCTTAATTTCAGCCAAAATTTTTAACGTGATCCTGACATTGCATGAAAAAACGGAGGACACTCACAAGAAAGCGCAGTCTCAGCTACAACATATTAAAATGTGGGAGAAATTCACCGAAGGGTACGTGAGCTACTAGACAGGGCAGAGCCAGGTAAAAACTGCCTTTTTTTCCAGTCAAGGTTTTCTCACTTGATTCTGGCTCTTTAGACCATACTTAACAAAATAAGCTTCTGCGCCATCTTGAAATCTGTCCCAAATCCAAGATGGCCGCCAAATATCCAAAATGGCCGCCAGAGGACCTAAAAAGTGCCTTCTGTGGTTAAGATTTGTCTGGGGATGGTTTTTTTAAAACTCTATTTGATGATAAATGGTAAGAGGAATAAGATTCAGTGAATTAAAATCAAAATCAGTTTCTTTTTTATTGCGAAAATCCAACATGGCCGCCATTAATTAATAAATGTCATAATAACCGGAGGGCCAAACCCTAAAAACTTCCTTACTTGACAAGTGAGTTCCACTCTCTCTACAAACTAAGTAGACCATGCTTATTTTCAAATTTTTATTGTAACAAACAACATTCCACTGGTATACCTCAAAAAATTTGTTGCGAAAGCCTGCAAATCCAAAATGGCGTCCAAGATGATCGCCATATTTACTGAATTTGCTATTTGAAAGATAGAATTTGATAGAAGCATCAGATTTCAACAAATGTGATGTCATATGAAAGAGAATGAAATTTTCTACAAGTTGATACCATTTTTGTGGGCGATTGTGATAACTGAATTGAGATATAAAGGAAAAACACTCATTTTTGATTTTTTCTGAAAAAAGGAAAATCATGAAAATGCTTGATTCAGCATAAATCAGAAAAAGACTGAAGGATTATCTTGAAACGTTTTTAAGAATTTTGCTTAACATATAATTAATATTTAGAGAAAATTACGGGTCAGTACCATTTGCGGTTCAGGAGTTGTAATGTCTCAAACTTGAAAACTCACTATGTAAAAATTTCCACTTTAGCTGTGACAAGACCTTGTTGATCATAAAAAGAGTCTGTACGCGCCAAGACTACTACACGCACCACTGGCACTGACGCTTGCAGCAGTGCCAGTCGTGGGTGTAGTAGTCTTGGTGCGCGCAGACTTTTTTGACAAACAAGAGTTTGTGCCTGCAAACTAACTTTTCATACCAAGTGGTAGCTCAGGTGACGCTGATCGTTATTATTTCAAAATAGATTGTTCTGATATGTTTTTATGCCTCGCCAACGAAGTGGCCGGATGCATTATGTTTTCGGGTCGTCCGTCCGTCCGTCCGTCCGGACGTACGTCCGGACGTACGTCCGGACGTCCGTCTCGTTTTGTTTTTGTCGATATCTTAAGAACCGTGTGGTGGTTTTACATCAAACTTGGTATGAGGGTATATCCTGGAGGATAATACTTTGTTTGGATTTTAGGGTCATGGGGTCAAAGGTCAAAGGTCACCGGTTATTTTGTGAAAAAAAGGTTGAAATTTCATGTTTTTCTCCATATCTCGCAAATGGTTAAAGGTATCTTCATGGAACTTAGTATATATATATATATGCTTGTACCGATAGGCAGTGATTATCTAGGAAAGTTGGGGATCATGGGTCAAAGGTCAGGGGGTGTCAAAGGTCAAGGTCAACTCCTCAAAATATCACTACTTATATTTATGCAATGCCTGAATGTTTGTTTTTTTAACTTGATGTATGCATGTATTACCAAATATATATTCTGTGGGAAGTTTTTGCCAAAAGTCAAAAGTCAAAAGGTCAAAGGTCAAGTGAAAGTGCTTAATTGCAGTTTTTCCTCCATATTTCGAAAGTAACTCAAGGTATCATCATGAAACATACATATCTATGCATGTTCTACCTGACAGCGATTCTCTTTGGAACTGTGAGGTCAAAGGTCAAAGGCCAGGTTTAGATAATGCTGTTTTACCATTTGATACTGAAATTATACTTTTTCTCAATACCTTGAAAACTACTCAATGTATAAACTTATAAAAGGGTCAAAAGTCAAGTAAAAATCATCAGTTCCCCCAATACCTGCACTCTGACGTTTTAATCATTCATCCAATTGAACCTAGTTCTAGGAAAATGAACATTCAGCACATTTGTGGCAAACCTGTCATTTTAATATTTTGCCAATTGTGTGAAACTGTCATCACACATTGTCAAGACATTGATTTGTGGCAAACCTGTCATTTTAATATTTTGCCAATTGTGTGAGACTGTCATCACACATTGTCAAGACATTGTACTATAGGCCTATTAGGAGAACCATGCATTATGGCGGAGGCATACCAGTCGCCGTAGCGACATTTCTAGTTTTTTTATACTAAGTTGTCAACAGTTATCAATGTTATGGTTTCTTGAAAAGAAATGGTGATATCTCCATATGTTTTAGGCTTCATTATATATATATATATATATATATATATATATATATACATATATATATATATATAGTGTCAAAATTGAATTGAACTAATGCCATTGGTAGATGCTTTCACATTTTAGATATTAGGATCACTCGAGAGTGGAAATGTTCATTTTCATTCCTTTTAGAGTGATCTCAGGGATCACTCAAAAAGTGACGAGTGATCCCTAAGGTCACTCTAAAATGAGTGAAAATGAAAATTTTCACTCAAAATTCACTCCAATTTTACTTTAAATTTACTGATTTCCGTTATTAACTCCTTCAAAAATGAAACTTCCACTCGATTTTTTTTTCTTTTTCGGAGTTTTGAATATCACTGGTTTTAAAAATATCTCCATAAAAACCCATGACGGTTTGAAAGAGCACTACAATTTTTAAAATATATAAAAACTATAGATAGATAGCACAACAGACAAAATTGTACCAAAATTAAAATAATACATTTAATTTTGCGCAATAAACTATGTCAGCTTTGATGGCCTGCAATCTTGAAGTTTTTGAGAGATTGATCCAAATTTTGTTTTAAACTTTCTATAGCATGGTTGTTTCAAGCTTCTACCTCTATTTGAAAGACATTTTTTGCTTCATCTCATCTGCTACAGAACAATCTACTTTGAAATGATAGCGATCGGCGTCACCTGAGCTACCACTTGGCGTGAAAAGTTAGTTTGCAGGCACAAACTCTTGTTTGTCAAAAAAGTCTGCGCGCACCAAGACTACTACAAGCAACACTGGCACTGCTACAAGCGTCAGTGCCAGTGGTGCGTGTAGTAGTCTTGGCGCGTACAGACTCTCTTTACGACCAACAAGGTCTTGTCACAGCTAAAGTGGAAATGTTTACATAGTGAGTTTTCAAGTTTGAGACATTATAACTCCTGAACCGCATATGGTACTGACCCCTAATTTTCTCCAAATATTAATTATATGTTAAGGAAAATTCTTAAAAACGTTTCAAGATAATCCTTCAGTCTTTTTCTGATTTATGCTGAATCAAACATTTTCATGATTTTCCTTTTTTCAGAAAAATATCAAAAAATGAATATTTTTCCTTAAAATCTCAATCCAGTTATCACAATCGCCCACAAAAATGGTATCAACTTGTAGGAAATTTTATTCTCTTTCATATGACATCACATTTGTTGAAATCTGATGTTTCTATCAAATTCTATCTTTCAAATAGCAAATTCAGTCAATATGGCGGCCATCTTGGACGCCATTTTGGATTTGGAGGCTTTCGCAACAAATTTTTTGAGGTAGACCAGTGGTATGTTGTTTGTTACAATAAAAATTTGAAAATAAGCATGGTCTACTTAGTTTGTAGAGAGAGTGGAACTCACTCGTTAAGTAAGCGAGTTTCTAGGGTTTGGCCCTCCGGTTATTATGACATTTATTAATTGCGGGAGCTGCGTCTGGCGGCCATGTTGGATTTTCGCAATAAAAAAGAAACTGACTCTAATTTTAATCCACTGAATCTTATTTCTCTTACCATTTATCATCAAATAGAGTAAAAAAAACCCTTCGCCAGACAAATCTTAACCACAGAAGGCACTTTTTAGGTCCTCTGGCGGCCATTTTGGATTTTTGGCGGCCATCTTGGATTCGGGACAGATTGCAAGATGGCGCAGAAGCTTATTTTGTTAAGTATGGTCTAAAGTACCAGAATCAAGTGAGAAAACCTTGACTGGAAAAAAAGGCAGTTTTTGCCTAGCTCTGCCCTGTCTATACTGCTCGATAAAGACAATCATTTCAATTTTCACATCTAGAAAAATTCCCTCCCATAGAGATAACACGTCATAACGAAAATAAAGAAAGAAGTAGGCCTACATATGACTTTTAACCCCACTTTGAACAAAGAAGATGGCATCTGAGCAAAAAGTCGTTATTTTGTGAAATGATTCTTGTAACATGTTATTTGCGTGTGCAAAATATGGGAAAGATAGGACATGTATTCACCTAGACAGAAAGATCCGTCTGTCCGGAGGACTCTTTTATATTTTGTCTTTAACGCTGTCCTCCGTAGACAGACGGAAGGTACCAGTACCCATTGCTGTGTGGATATTCTTAACCACTGTCTCTATGGAAAATTGGGTGAGGTACCTCACCCTTCTCGATTGCGTCTAATTCACGGCCCTAGGTCGGCAAATTTAAGCTTGTACAGTTAAATCAACTATTCAAGAATAGACTTCACACACCACATTAATGAATAATCCAACATTTCGGTCGAATTTTCAACGTAAAACACACATCAACCAGCCTGTTGCGTCGTCACGTTCAAACTTGTTTGAATGTAAAAAAGCTGTCAGAAATTTGGTTTACAACGACGTTTGATCTGTGCGCGATGCTCCACACAGGAGCCGGGATCATTGACTTCGGTCTGTATACGGAGGGGATCCGTGAAGCCAGACGTAGTGTCCGGGGAATGCCCCGACGGACAGATACAGACCGATCTTTCGGTCAAGTATTCACCAAGATACAGGATGAAACATTTATGACCTTTGACCCTAATTTACATACCCAAGACGGTGTCCGATCAAGTAGTTGTTTTTTTAATGAAATAATGTACGTGACATGAAATAAACATGTGCAAAATATGGGGGCGATAGGGGCTGTTTTTTTTTTTTGTTATTGCAAAGAAAGTTGCAGAAAGGAAGAAATATCTCAATACATCGAAGGTAAGCTTTAATTTCAACCAAGTTTTTGGACGTGATTCCGACATCGTATGAAAAAACGAAGGGCACATTACGATAGTTTAAAGTCTCAGCTACAACATATTAAAATTTGGGAGAAATTCACCGAAGTATAAGTGAGCTAGTGCTCGATACAGATAGTCATATCAATTTTCATTTCCAGAAAAACTGCACTCCCTTAGAGATAACACGTAAACTGGTCAAATTTGACAAGGTTACTTTCAATCCATTTTTACGAGGTGATGCCGTCATGCTTATGATATTACAATTATGAAAGACCATTTAATAAGCTACAACATACTGAAATTTGGGTGAAAATTGGCAAAAAATAAGTGAGATACGCTCGAAAGAACTTAAAATGTGATGACGTTATTTTGAAAATTTACTTTTTTTACTTTATTGAGAAATTTAATATCTTTTAATCATTTTTTTCAGCATTGCCAACCCATGAAATGACATGTACAACTCATCAGCTTTCAAAATATGTAAAGAAAATGGGGGGTCACCGTCCATCCTGACGAGTAAAATCGGATTTAAAATTGGCGGTTTTTTGGCATAGTTGCACTGTATATCGCCATTGACGCGCGCGCGGAATTTCAACTTTGACGGGCCCGTATGACGTCATATTGAGTCGGATTGACTTGAAACTTGGTAGAAATATTTCTTGACATTTCAGACATCCGATGAAAGTGAAAAAATGGGAAATTTCTATTGCGTATGAGCTGTGCTTGCGTATATGCGCGCGCGCGTACGCGTCCGTCCGATTTTTTCAATTTTTCAAAAAATGCTCTAAACGGTCTGAAACGTGCGCAAAAAAATTTGAGCTCGATTTGAGCATACAAACATTTCAACGCGCGCGTACGCGCACGTCTTAAGGGTATAGATGAATTTTGAAAACACAAGTAGAATCAACTTGATTTGAACTATATGTGACGTAAATTTCATTGAAAAATTCCATTCCATTAATGAGATATGAATGAGAATGTGTTTTCATATAATGACGTCATAGTGACGTCACGGTCGACTGATCACTATGATTTTATAAAATCTGTCGTCTTTGGGACATGATACATATATGGTATGATTTTGAAATTGATAGGAAGAGCACTTTCTGATCTAATCGATGCACAACTTTTGAGGAGAAATAAAGAAGAAGAACCAAAGAATCCGTACAGATACAGAAGGTGATCCGAGAGGATACTCGGATCACCTAATTACGTCTTGAGTATTGCTCTTGTGCGCAGACACCTCGCTGAATGCTCTGAACAAGGTTGCGCTCCTTGTCAAGCAAGAGCTTTGCGTAGATTCGTGATTTCGGTCGACTGGACCTCAATGCGCTTTTCCAAGTCCATTCTTGACAAGGAGCGCAACCTTGTTCAGAGCATTCAGCGAGGTGTCTGCGCACAAGAGCAATACTCAAGACGTAATTGTCTGAGATTCTATGGCGTGGAGGAATCAAAGGGCGAGAGCACAGATGATCAAGTTTGCCACATATATTCGCCTCAACACGTTGTTCAATGCTTGATAATTCAGCTTGCACGGTTTCACGGACAGCATTCCTGATTGCTTGGAGGAATGCATCTCCTTCAACAAAAGCTTTCATTGTCTCATCAATGATGGCTCTGACCTTTTCCTGAGTCATCGACGCATTAGGCATGATGGCGGATGAGTTAATTGCAATGACGATATAAATCGTATGACGGGTAGAGCTATACAAACGCCCAAGTGAGAGAAGTCAGATGACAGTTGAAAGTAAAACGAGAGATTGTAATTTGTCATCACTGACAAATTAAGGTGATCCGATTTTTTTTTAAATCAATGATTCGAGTCCTGATCGCAATAGGCATGACAATACAAGTTTCATCTGTGTTTAGAGACATTGGCCGTGTGATGTTTGGATTCTCATTTAGAAAAGGGAGTCATATCTGCCATCTTTGGTACCAAATTCTGTATACACTAAATAACGAAGATACAGCAACGAATACATATGACCTTTGACCCACCTTTACATTCCCAAGATGGCATCTTAGGAAAAAGTGGTTATTTTGTGAAATGATTCTTGCGACATTGTCTATATACGTGTGCAAAATATGGCAAAGATAGGACAGGTATTCACCAAGATACAAAATGCAACATTTATGACCTTTGACCCTTATTTACATACCCAAGATATTGTCCAATCAAGTAGTTGTTATTTCATGAAATAATGTACGTGACATGAACTAAACATGTGCAAAATATCGGGGTGATAGGGCGAGTTTTTCTTGAGTTATTGCGAAGGAAGTTGCAGAAAGAAAGAAATATCTGAATACATCGAAGATAAGCTTTAATTTCAACCAAGATTTTTAACATAATTCCGACATCGTATGAAATAACAAAGGGCATATAACGATAGCGCAAAGTCTCAGCTACAACATATTAAAATCTTGGAGAAATTCACTGAAGGTTAAGTGAGCTAGTGCTCGATAAAGACAATCATGTCAATTTTCACATCTAGAAAAATTCCCTGCCATAGAGATAACACGTCATAACGAAGATAAAGAAAGAACTACATTATGACCTTTGACCCCGATCTGCACAGACAAGATGGCATCTGAGCAAAAAGTGATTATTTTGTAAAATGATCCTTGTAGCATGGTCTTTACGTGTGCAAAATATTGGAAAGATAGGACATGTATTCACCAAGATACAGGATAAAACATTTATGACCTTTGACCCTAATTTACATACCCAAGATGGAGTGTCCGATCAAGTAGTTGTTATTTTATGAAATAATGTAAGTGACATGAACTATACATGTGCAAAATATAGGGCTGATAGGGCTTGTTTTTCTTGAGTTATTGCAAAGAAAGTTGCAAAAAGAAAGGAATATGAAAATACATCAAAGATAAGCTTTAAGTTTTTGGACGTGATTCCGACAACGTATGAAACAATGAAGGGCACAATAACGATAGCCCAAAGTCTCAGCTACAACATATCAAAATTTGGGAGAAATTCACCGAAGCATAAGTGAGCTAGTGCTCGAAAAGGACAGTCATGTCAATTTTCATTTCCAGAAAAACTGCACTCCCATAGAGATAACACGGAAAACTGGTCAAATTTGACAAGATTACTTTCAATCAATTTTTACGAGGTGATGCCGACATCCAATCAAAATTTTGTAAGTTACGTTTGAAAGAACATTAAATAAGCTACAACATACCGAAATCTGGGTGACAATTGACCAAGGATAAATGAGATACGCTCGAGTGAACTTGAAATTTGATGACGTTATTTTGAAAATTTACTTTTTTTACCTTATTAAGAAATTTGATATCTTTTAATCATTTTGCCAGCATTGTCATCCCATGAAATTACATGTACAGCTAATCAACTTTCAAAATATGTAAAGAAAATGGGGGGTCACCGTCCATCCTGACGAGTAAAATCGGATTTAAGATTGGCGGTTTTTTGGCATAGTTGCACTGTATATCGCCATTGACGCACGCGCGGAATTTCAACTTTGATGGGCCCGTATGACGTCATATTGAGTCGGATCGACTTGAAACTTGGTAGAAATATTCCTTGACATTTCAGACATTCGATCCGTGCAATGAAAAGGGAAATTTTTATTGCATATGAGCTGTGCGTGCGTATATGCGCGCGCGCGTACGCGTCCGTCGATTTTTTTTGAAATGCTGTAAATGACCTGAAACGTGTGCAAAACAATTTTGAGGTTGATTAGAGCATGTTCAACGCACGCGTACGCGCTCGTTACTATAAACGTGACTAAATCTTATGAATTATATCAATAGACCTTAACTTGAACTATATGATATCTTAATTTCATTCAAAAATTCCGTTCCATTAATGAGATATTGATGTAAACGTGATTTCAGATAATGACGTCATAATGACGTCACGGTTAACTGATCACATTGATACACTAGACGTGTTGTCCTTAGGACATGATACATATATGGTATAAGTTTGAAAGTGATAGGTAGGGGACTTTTTGAGTTAACCGCTGCACAAGATTTGAGGAGAAAGAAATAAAGAAGAAGAAAGAATCCGTACAGATACAATAGGTGATCCGAGAGGATATTCGGATCACCTAATAAGGTTGTATCGTTGAAAATGACTCAACGATGACAGATAAAACTCCCTTAGCTCCCAGAGTCAAATCAGTTCACACGACCATTTTCAACATGGCGCCGGCCATTGGTGTGTGTAGTGCCCATTTCAACAAGTGGTTACATGCGGACTTCAAAATGATGAATACGGTGCATTCTCAAATGGAGACATTAGGTAGTGTTAATGTATCATAGATACTGCAAGAGTGGCCATATGAAAACAATCACAGACTATGCAAAATGTATGTCTTTTACTCTTTGACAGGTTCTATCATCCGATTAATATGTATAAATTGAATATACAGTAGTCCCCTATTCAGTAACTACAGGTTAAGTTAGATAAGTTGCATTCATTTTGCACGCGACCATGGCGTTATAGCCAAAGATGATTGAATTCTGTAAATCTCTGTGTGCCTGCACAGGATTGGAAAACGAAACAACTTTCTGTGTATAGAACAACGAAACAGAAATTGGTGCATGCATTATTCTCAGTCACTTTGTTATTCATAATGATGGTTTGCTCATTGCAGTTCCGGAATCTCAGCTCGAGGGACTCGAATTGATCCCAAATCAGTCGGAATGCGTGTATCACCCAAAACAATATCTGAACACATAACTGCAATCCTCCATAGTCTCTATTGGTTGCCGATAAGGGCTGGTATCAAGTTTGATTTTCGTATTATTTACAGTACCTTGTATTTAAATGTTTCATCGAAATGCCCGTATACGGTATGCGTATCTCAGTTAACTCTTTAAACCATAGTTGTAATCTACGTGCCGAGAATCTCATGTTTTCAACAAGCGTGAACTCCAAGATATGTCGTGATAAGGACTTTAAGACAATTGGCATCGTCATTATAAAACAAATTCCCCTTTTACAAGACACGTTTTAGATTTTAGATAGAAATATGGGTTCGTTTGAATGGATACAAACAGCTTCTTAACTCATCTTACATTTTGTTTTTAAGATATGGTGTATACTTTAGAAATGTAAGAAGCATGCTCTTGTTTTAGAGGCTTTGAGTACTGGTAAGAAGCATATCTTATTCTTATAGATTCGGTGAATAAGTACGCATTCAAGAACGTTTTGAATAAAACGTATCCAGACAACTGCATATCATATTTTCACCTCTTCCTTCATGCAGATGTATACTCTTGCCGAGAAGGTTTGTTTGATAGATAGTGATTATAGTGCTCACCTTATTGAAAAGGTAATTGGGTAAATTTTTGGTTTCAGTATATAATTCAAATACAACTAAGTTAACTTTTACAATAAAGTGCAACAAGTGCAACAACAACATAACAACACACGCATGAAATTTTCACATGGGTGCATGACAGAAACAATTTCATCTGAATTTTGTGGGATTGTATAAAGAATAGGACTTCACGAATGTGTCTCAATATTACTTCAAATCGCTACTTAACATTATTTTCGTTGTCAATCACTGAAAATGAGAATGGAATCTTGACAAAACGATTCCCGATTTGTATTTGCAACTGTATAGTGATCGAATCCACGCGGCCACTTGTGGGAAGTGGAATAGCGCCATCAGTCGCCCAAAATTGAATATCAAAGTAGATTTGTGTTGTGTATAGTATACAAATTTAAATTTCGCACACGATCTTCGGGAGAGCAGTGTGGCATAATCACTTATCGTGCTGCCTGTTCATAATGCCCTACTGGAAGGCGAGAAATTAATCGAGTCCCGCAGGACTTTTTCCTTTGTTTTTTTTTCTGCAGTTCAGCTTCACTCCGATGTCATTTATCGTATTATTTCATCAAGTAAACGCAACCCCCTGAACGCAGAGCTAACTCTATTTCCCTTGTTTTTGTATTGCAGTTTGGAGGTTGGGTTTGCTTCACAATTTTTGTCACACATAATGTTGTAAATTTTGTATTGGAAATATCCCGTGATCCCTCACAATATATTTGAAAAAGACATATCAGATTTATAATGATTTAAATGTATGGATTTTTTTGGTGTATGTTAATGTGCAATAGTTGTCTGATTGTGCACATCGGGCGTGTCAGTGATTCAGTGAAACGAAGCAGATTTTAGCTGTGTGTATGGGGGCGGGGGTGTAAGGAATATGTGCAATATGTGTTATAATTTATGGATTACGATATTTGGGGTGGCCTGTGTAAAGTAAGGTGTTTCAGAATTTGTGGTTATACAACTTTTTGCTGCAATTGATTTTTCCATAGTTTTCTGTGTATGTACACAAATATATTTATTTTCCCCCCTTTGCACGTTAAACACATGATGCTAGTCTATGTTGTGATGTATGTTTGGTTCCCTGTATTTTTTGAGTATTCATTTGATGTTTTATATGTAATGTAATATTATTTGCTTTTTATCTGTTGTCAATATGTGTTTATGAATGTGTGACAAAATCAAATTTCCATGCCATGTTTTTATACATAATTTGGACAATAAAGAAATGAAATGAAATGAATGAAATGAATGAAATGAAATTGCCCGTAGAGACATTGCCCCGCTTGCCACCATTCGTGTTCTCTTTCCTTTTCTCTACGTTTGTTCCTGTTACGCTAATAAATAATAATAAATAATAAATAATAAAATAATTGACATAACTCAACTCCACCAGGAATGGCAACTGAATGAATTTACTCTAGGCAAGGTGTATGACGCCTCGCTCATCTCTTTGACATTCCAGGTTATTATTGTTCGACCAACGGAGTTGTAGACAGGCTTTATGTTGCTATAGAGGTATCTCGGGCCACATGAGTGGAATGCATAATATATGCTGTTTAGTATTAGTAATGATTTTTTTCATGCCCCTCCCTGCCAACTATAGTGTCTTTGAAGGGGCTGTGTGTCGTTCTGCCAAAGAAAAGGCAAAACTTTTATTTTCCTCATGGCTGTTTCTCCATACGTAGCAGTAGGTGATGAGTGTTGTTGTCATCTGGGCGGTGAAGAACAGAATATCAGACTATAACCCCCTGGGTTATACGTGCTAAGCGTTCAATTTGATATATATTTCTTTATGTAGTCAATCACTGCTCATGGAGTTACAGAATTATTTCATGACACGTTTCACTGAAAGTTTGTAAAGCAAAGTTTATGGACTGTGCAAGCAATGGTGCATGATTAATACCATTGATTTCAGAGGCGAAATTATGGTATGACTAAATGTAAGGGTGTCATTGCTTTGGAATTGCTGAGACACTATGCTTGGCACTCCTTCCACTTCTAATTTTCCCCTTTGAAGATGTGTCGTTCACGGCTGATCGTCATGATTCATCTTTCACGTAGAAGCTTACGTTCAACAATCTTGGTTCGAAGAGAATTAGCGTTTAGTTATGTGGTTAGAAGCGGTGTCTCTTTCTTTATTTCAATTGAGGTAATGTCGCTTTCGTCCAGGTACAAATCACAGTGTCATGTAAACAAACACACACTCTACTTGCTTTTGTTTTGTATTGGACGCTTCATCGCTTTTACTGCTGGAAAATTTCACAGGCTTGTAGCTGTAAGGGCTTTTATCTTTGCAACTGTATATTGATCGAATCCACGCGGCCACTTGTGGGAAGTAGAATAGCGCCATCAGTCGCGAAAAATTGAATATCAAAGTAAATTTGTGTTTTGTATAGTATATAGATTTAAATTTCCCACACGATCTTCGGGAGAGCCGTGTGGCATAATCGCTTATCGCGCTGCGTCTTCGTAATGCCGTACTGGAAGGCGAGAAATTAATCGAGTCCCGCAGGACTTTTACATTTTATGTTTTTTTCTGCAGTTCAGCTTCACTCCGATGTCATTTATCGTATTATTAAGAATTCATCAAGTAAACGCAACGCCTGAACACGGAGCTAACTCAATTTCCCTTGTTTTGTATTGCAGTTTGGAGGTTGGGTTTGCTTCATAATTTTTGTCATACATAATGTTGTAGATTGCCCCTTGAAACATTGCCCCGCTTGCCACCTTTCGTTTTCTCTTTATTTTTCTCTTCATTTGTTCTTCTATCCTGTAACAGGATAGGTATTAACGTGTACGTTAAGGCTGTGTTCACATAGAAGTACTAGTACTTAAGTATACGGCATCAATCACTATTGCCTATTCGCTATTCGCTATCACCAATTCCATGCGCCGTCAGGTCGACCCAGTACACAATTACCCGCACCATCAACTCCCTACTTCTTACTCCCACACAATCATCCCAGCAATAACCATTTTTAAACTACGTCAGAATGTCAATCTACATGCTTATTTTTGCTAAAGGGCAAATCCAGACCAAAATTGTCATCATTTCATAAAGGAAAGATGGCATACGCTGCTCCAAAATCGAACAAGCACGATTCCCAGAGTGACTATGCTATATTATTGTATGCTATTCGGCATTTTCGAATAATGCCCTCTTATGTGAATTGGTGTTAGGCTGCGTTCACAGAGAAGTATTCGCTATTCGCTATTCGCTATTTTTTTTTTATTCAAGTTCCATATTCCACATTCCATATTCAGGTTTCATATTCCATTTGATTTCGGAGTAAAATATGTATAACACAACATTCAATTTTAGACATAATTTCACAAATGTATAAGGACATGTAATAAAATTATGTGTAAATATGACGAACCTACTAAAAAGCATTCGGGCACCGAGTACACCATCACCCGGACCGTCAACTCACCATCCCATGCAGTGAGGATTTCTTCCTCCTACATCCCAGCAAATCTTATTAACACTTTCTAAACTGCATCAGAATGTCAGTCTACATGCTTATTTTTGCTAAAGGGCAAGACCAAAATTGTCATTATTTCATAAGCGAGAGACGGTATACGCTGCAAGAAAATCGAACAAGCTCGATTCCCGCTTTGCTATACTATTCGCAGGTATTCGGTACTTTCGAATAGTGCCCTCTTATGTGAACCGGTGTGAGGAAATCCTATCGTTCGATTCAAGCTATTCACGTGCCCTCGAAAACGAGCCCCGAATACCCGAATAGTATACTTCTATGTGAACGCAGCCTTAGGAAATCCTATCGTTCGATTCAAGCTATTCGCGTGCCCTCGAAAACGAGCACCGAATGCCGGAATAGTATACAGGTATATTTCTATGTGAACGCAGCCTTACATAACTAAAAGGAATGGGATTTGAAAAAATTAACTCTTGTCCAGGTGTATGGCGTCTCCCTCATCTCTTTGAAATTCCAGATTGTTATTATTGTTTGACCCGATAACGGACTTAAAGACAGGCAGGGAAGGAATTGGCGCAATATTGCTTTACATTGTATGAGGAATTTCGGGACACACCCTGCCAAGTGTATAGTGATTATGACGGGGTTCTCTGTCGTTTATTTTCGTCATGGCTGTTTCACAACTTTAGCCATAGTTGATATGTGTTGTTGGCATCTGGGAGAATAGAACAGATCAGTATCAAACTGAAATAACCCTAAGCAACATGGTAAGCCTTCAATTTGTTGTTTTCTCTTTCTTCTTTAAAGTCAATCACTACTGATCGAATTACACAATATAATGGCACGTTCCACTGGTAGTTTCGGGAAAGGGAAGTTAATGCACGATGTGGGTAAGTGTTGCCATTGATATCAGAGACGTCATTGTGGTGTGGTACTGGTGGTGGTAAAGGAATAATTGCTTTTAAATTAACGAGACAATCATTTGCATCAAGTATCAAGTATCTTCTCTGACATTAAGTTGATGATTTTTAAATTTGACATTGTCTGTCCTCTATTTGTCTGTTTATGCTAAAAAAAACCCACTGCTATAACATCTAATGTATTTGCTTCACTTGGCACACAAAAGGTTATAAATTGCAGTTGTGCAGTTTATTTTTGCCAGCTCTCGTCTTCTCTTCCCTTTTCGCTACGTTTGTTTTTGTTATACTGAAGGTGGGGATTTATGCATTTATATAAATACTTCAACTTGAGTGGGAAAAAGAACTGAATTTATTTACTCTAAGCCAGGTGTATACCGTCTCGCTCATGTCTGTGATATTTCAAACTGTATTGTTTGACCCAATAACGGAGTTGTAGACAGGCTTTATGTTGCTTTAGAGGTATCTTGCGCCACATGAGTGGAATGCATATGCTGTTTAGTGTTAGTGAAGAGTTCTTTCATGTCCCTCCGTGCCAATTACAGTGTGTTTAAAGGGTTTGTGTGTCGATCTACCAAATAAAAGGCAAAACTGTTATTTTAGTAATGGCTGTTTCTCTATACGTAGCCGTAGGTGATAAGTGTTGTTGTCATCTGAGCAGTGAAGAGCAGAGTATCAGGTTATAATCCCCCGGAGTTATATCTGTGCTAAGCGTTCATTTTGATATATCTATGTTTATGTAGTAGTCACTGCTAATGGTGTTACAGAATTATGTTATGACACTTTTCACTGAAAGTTTGTAAAGCAAAGTTTATGGACTATGCAAGCAATGGTAGGCCTACATTATTGATATCATTGATTTCAGAGCGAAAATATGGAATGCCTAAATGTCATTGTGTCATTGCTTTGCTGAGACAATATGCTTGGCACTCCTGCCACTTCTAATTGTTCACTTTGAAAATGCGTCGGTCACGGGTGATCGTCATGATTCATCTTTTGCGTAGAAGCTTACGTTCCACACTCTAGGTTCGAGATGACTTACCATTTAATTGCGTGGTTAGTAGCGATGTCTCTTTATTCATTTGGAAGGAGGTAATGCCGCTTTCGTCCAGGTACAAATCACACTGTCATCTAAACAACCACACACTCTCTCAATTTGCCTTTGTTTTGTACTGGACGCTTTATTGATTTTACTGCTTGAAAGTTCCATTTTTCCTTTTTTTCTTTGGCAGTTCAGCTTTACCCTGGTGTCATTTTCTTTTATCGTACAATTTCATAAAGTACTCAGTATATGCAACACCCTGAAAACAGGTACTCTACGTCCCTTGTTTTGCATGGGATTTGGAGGTTGGGCTTGCTTCATTAATTTTCTCACACGTAATGTTATGAATTGCCCCTTGAAACAGTGTGCTGCTTGCCACCTTTTGTTTTCTTGTTCCTTTTCTCTTCATTTGTTCTTATTATAATGTAACAGGATAGTTAGGAACGTGTATGTAACGAGCAGGGATTGGAACTGAATTAATTAACTTAGTCCATGTGTATAGCGTCTTGCTCATCTCTTAGAAATTCCAGGTTGTTATTGTTTGACCCAACAACAGAGTAAAAGACAGGAAGGGAAGGAATGGGCTTCATATTGCTTTATATTATATGAGTTATTTCATGCCACTGATAGTTTAGGAAGAGGGAAGTTAATGCACGATGCAATCACATGTGTATGAGTGCTACCATAGATTGATTTCAGAGACGTCATAGTGGTGTGATACTGCAGGTGGTTAAGGAGTCATTACTTTGAAATTAATGAGACAATCATTTGTATCAAAACCGTATTCCCATCTTCAGTATAATGCATGTTCATGCGGGCGCTTTTGTTATCCTGACCAGGCCATTACAATTTTTGTTTTTCTTATCTTTTTATGCCTCCGCAACGAAGTGGCCGGAGGCATTATGTTTTCGGGTCGTCCGTCCGTCCGTCCGTCCGTCCGTCCGTCCCGTTTTGTTTGTGTCGATATCTCAAGAACCGTGTGGTGGTTTTACATCAAACTTGGTATGAGGGTATATCCTTGGGGGATGATACTTTGTGTGGATTTTAGGGTCACAGGGTCAAAGGTCAAAGTTCACAGGTTATTTTGTGAAAAAAAAAATGAAATTTCATGTTTTTCTCCATATCTCGCAAATGGTTCAAGGTATCTTCATGGAACTTAGTATATATGCTTATACCGATGGGAAGTGATTATCTAGGGAAGTTGGGGGTCATGGGTCAAAGGTCAGGGGGTCAAAGGTCAAGGTCAACTCCTCAAAATATCACTACTTTCCTTATATTCATGCAATGAATGAAGGTTTTTTGTTTTTAAACTTGATGTATACATGTATTACCCAATATATATTCTGTGGGAAGTTTCTTGCCAAAAGGTCAAAGGTCAAAAGGTCAAAGGTCAAGTGAAAGTGCTGAATTGCACTTTTTCCTCCATATCTCAAAAGTAACTCAAGGTATCATCATGAAACTTACATATTTATGCATGTTCAACCTAACAGTGATTCTCTTTGGAACTGTGAGGTCAAAGGTCAAAGGCCAGGTTTAGATAATGCTATTTTCCCATTTGATACTGAAATTATACTTTTTCTCAATACCTTGAAAAATTACTCAATGCATAAACTTATTAAAGGGTCAAAAGTCAACTAAAAATCATCAGTTCACCAAATACCTGCACTCTGACATTTTAATCATTCATCCAATTGAACCTAGTTCTAGGAAAGTGAACATTCAGCACATTTGTGTCAAACCTGTCATTTTAATATTTTGCCAATCGTTTGAAACTGTCATCACACATTGCCAAGACATTGTACTATAGACCTATTAGGAGAACCATGCATTATGGTGGAGGCATATCAGTCGCCGTAGCGATATATCTAGTTTGATTCAAGAATGTTATACTTAAAGTTGTTTCTTTCCCCTAATTTTTTTTTTTCTGTGTGTGTGTGTGTGTGGATATTCCGTGGCCGAGAAGTAGAGCAGCGATTTAAGCTACGGTTTTAATGCATCTTGTTAAGTATCTTCTATGACATTAAGTTTATGGTTTTTTAATTTGACATTGTCCGTCCTCTATTATTTTGTCTGTTTATGCTTAAAAAACACTGCTATAACATTTAATACATTTGCTTCACTTGTTACCCAAAAGGTTATAAATTGCAGTTGTGCAGTTTAATTTTTGCCAGCTCTCGTCTTCTTTTCCTTTTCGCTACGTTTGTTTTTGTTATACTGAAGGTGGGGATTTGTGCATTTTGCATAACACCAACTTGAGTGGGAATAAGTGTAAAGTGGTGGAGTAACTACCCACTTTACTGTGTAGATATAAAGCAGGCAGAAAGCTGGAATATAGTAGCTTTCATATACCAAGACATGTAGTATAAGTTTATGGAGCAACTTGCCGCTTTTAGTGTACATAGAGTTTGTAGAACCAGAAAGCTGGAATCTATTCATTACCAAGATACAATAGCTGCTTGGTACACAGTGTATTATATAGTGCCACCACGCAACCTAAAGGTTGAATGAGTTTATGAACAAAAGAGGTAATGCCACCCTACTTGAATAGTGGATTTAGTGGCAATGCCTGGACAGTGGCAATGCCTGGACAGTGGCAATGACTGGACAGTGACTTAGAAATAGAAAACCACATATAAGTGGCTGGTATTGTTCTATGTTACTTTGAAGTTTGCCATCTTGTGATGCCGTACAAAGAACCAGAGTACAGCATACATGTAGAATGCTTTATATTAAGTTTCTTTCTCAATCTCCCTCTCTCCCTCCCCTATCTCTCCCTCTGCCTCTTTGTCTCTCTCTCTCTCTCTCTCCCCCTTACCATTCATGGTCAGTTTTTGTATAAAGTTTTTGTATAAAGTTTCTTTGAGAAGCGTTAGTCAGGAAAGCTTGGGTATGATACAAGAGATGAGTATTATGGGATAGTAGGAGCAGGAGAGTGTACTTAGTATATATTGGAGTTGATACTTCTGTTCGGGGTCTCTCTCCCCAAGCCCTGTGAAGTGGAAGGACGTGTTCCAGTTTCTCCGAGACCAAGCTGTTATACTTAATTGTTTTAGTGGAGAAACTCAACCTCTTGCATTTATACACGAAGTTCCGTCCTGACATAACCAAGTCATGTCCAGTGTACGACAGTTCAAAGTTGATAAGATGTTTTGAATGATATTTTATGGACGCTTTGCTGTACATTCGAAACGATCTATTATGTTGGTCGGTCTAAGGAGAAGTCAAACGACTACTTAGTGCTTTGTGGACCAGACATACGAAGTTACCTTCATTTGGACAGGGACTCCCCCCCCCCCCCCAACTGTGAGTCAACTCAACGCAGAAATGTCTTCTGGTCATCGTTCGCGGACCCTCTTTACTTCAGGGACTGAGCGCTCCAACGAGATTCGCCATCAGTTAGCATATTAATTCGACCGCGAGGACTGTATTTGTGAGCATTTTGCGCGAAAATTGAATGGTAGTGCATGACCCAATCCCCTTCATTGAATATCAGAGTGGACTTATATGTGAGTACCTTCTTATCTCTGTCATTTGTATATGTATAATAACTCTTTTTAGTTTTCATGGTTCAAAGAGATCAAACTGATTGCTCTGATGCGTGACTTTGAATAAATCTCAACACCAACAAGGTGATTAATGTAATCCAATGTGTACCACATTGTCTTTGTCACTGCTTTGACGCCCACATATTTGGTTTGTTTAATGTTTCTGTGTGATATATCAATTTGGATGAAATTATGTATTCGGGGTGAGAATAAGCCATCCTGACAAGTGACTTTATTCTACACGTACACACTAACACCCCCTTACATAAGAACTGAATTAATTTACTCTAAGCCAGGTGTATGCGGACTCGCTCGTCTCTTTGGCATTTCAGACTGTATTGTTTGACCCAATAACGGATGTTGCGACACGGATTGTCGCCCCTACACGGATTGTCGCCCCCGTCACGGATTGTCGCCTGGCGACAATCCGTGACGAGGGCTGGTGGCACGGATTGTCGCCCGCCCTCGAAGCACATTTTGTTGGGTAATATCGTTCTGGACATAATCATTAAAATACTACCACACAAAACTTACATGGCTACATCCATGCAAACATGCCATGGAAAAAGTCATGGTGAGGTTTCAAGGAAGTGTGTATGTGCGCGTGCACATGATAATTTAGTGTCCGTTTGTGCGTGTGTGTGTGTGTGGGTGTGTGTGTGTGTGTGATGGAAGAATATGTTTATTATGTCAGTTTTTTTTTGCGTATGTGTTTTTTAGCTGCGCGTGGGGAGGGATACCTAGTCAGCTGTTGCTGGCATAAACGTTGATATTGATTTTATCAGCAGCTTTGAATTTGATGAGTTTGTTTGGCAGATTTGTGTATGAATTCGGAGTGGAGCTTGCGTGCGGGCGGATGCTGCTTTTCTGCATACGGTCCATTATGTCTTATTTATCAACATTGGGAAATCGTTTCATCAGGAAGGAATGTGGTATCGGTTCAGGTGTGCGTCGGTATGTGGGAAGGGGGTTACATTTCGTTATTGCAAAAGTTTGTTATTCTGAAGGCTCATTCGTCCGAAGGCTCATTCGTCCGAAGGCTCATTATTCCGAAGGTTCGTTATTCCGAATTTCATTTTTGGATCAACGAACCTCTAGGTATAGGGAATTGTGTGTTTCGGATAAATGAAGCCTCGGAAAAAAACGAAACATCGGAATAACGAACCTTCGTGTGTGTGTGAGTGTGTGTGTGTGTGTGTGTATGTATTTCATTTCATTTCATTTCATTTCATTTTATTTCATTCTCCTTTTTCCAACAAAACACAACACAGTATGAATTAGGTTATTATCACAATCGTATACACACAACTTACAAATGATATCAAATCATACAATAATAAAGTAACATTTTATGTATACGCAAAATAATATAAGTCTTTGTTTCAGTTGAAAAAAAGGAGAACTGAGAGGTCCACTAAAAAGCAAGCTTGTAGATTGTGAACCACTCAAGAAACTCTAACTAAATACTTATTTGTATATGCTGGACACAAGTATGATTTACACAAGACGGAAACAAACGGGAGACACACAATAACATGACACGACTAGACAGAAAGGTGGAAAATGAAATGAAGGAAGGAAGAAAGAAGGAGAATGCCTACACGCTGATCAAAGAAACGAAAGAGAGAATTGAAGAGGGAATTGAAGAAATTCTTTAAACAGCCGGTGGTTGCATACAGCTGTGTAGAAATTATAATGGCTATTTCATAAATTAATGAATTCAGAAATCAATTGATTGATGGTTGGATGATAAACTCTGTGGTTGTTGGACCTTGATTAACAAAAACGAACATCAGAGAGGGTTTAACAGAAAGGATTTCAACTTACGCTTAAAGGAATACAAAGAAGGAGAATTTTTTATTTCGCTACTTAATGAATTCCAGAATCTAGGGCCTGTGTATATAAATGTATTCTGAGCCAATAATGTTCTCAGAAGAGGTAGATGAAACTCAGAAGATTGTCTGGTGGGATAATTATGGAAAAATTGATTCCTTGCAAACATTGAATTGAATATACAGGGAAGTGCATTTGTGTTGAAATTGAACATAAACTGTCCAAGCTGAAAAAAATACAAATCTTTAATTTTTAAAATCTTATATTTAGTGAATAATGGATCTGTATGGGAACGTGGCGGGACGCCACAAATAACACGAAGTGCCTTTTTTTGTAATACCAGTAATCTATCTAGTAAAGTTTGATGAGCGTTACCCCATGCTAAAAGACCGTAGTTAAGTTAAGGTAAAATTAAAGAGAAATATAACGTCAGCAAAGAAGACAATGGAATATGAAACTTAAGTCTGTTAATAATTCCAATATTACGTGATATTATTGTACTTATGTTAATAATATGCGGCCTCCATGAAAATTTATCGTCTACTGTAATCCCCAGGAATTTTATATGAGATACGCGTTCTATTTGAATGTCATCAAAAATAATCTCTTTACGTATTTGGGTTGGTGAATGTGGGTGTGGGATGATTTAGGTTTTGTTTAATCAGGGGTTGGTAGGTTGGGGATTGGATTTGAAGAAGGATAGTTATAAATGGTATGACAGATGTTGGTAGGATTTAATATTTAGGATAGATGTAGGCCCTAGATTTGTTTCGGTTGGGGAGGGGAGGGGGTAGTCGGGTTTTTTTATGACTGATTTCATTCTAGATTTGTGTAATGTATTTGTGTTTTTTTATGTATATGCCCTTGTAAGTAAGAAGGTGTTAAATGATCCAAACCAATATATTCAAGGAATATAGGTTTGGTAGGGCCCTACATGTCAAAACTTTCTCGTGAAGAAATTATTAGTAGGGTTGGTCTATAATCGAGTTATCTATGTTGAAGTGAGATTATTTGTGGTATAAATTGACAAATGGATTTGTTTGTGTTTCGAATTGCCATTTGTAACTTTTTTTTTGTTCATGTTACACCCAGAATGGGTCGATTTATCAATGATTTGAATGAAATCAATAAATATCAAGGAAAAAAAGTGTTGAGTTGGTTTATTTGCATTATGAGAATTTGTTTGAGTGTTTGTTGGTGTTTGTTTGTATTACGTATGTATTAGCGGTGTGCAATGGCAGTTCGTTTTTGCTAAAATCAACTAATGATTGACAATTTTTTTACGGCGTGTGGAAATTATTCGCTCATGCATAAACCATGCCAAACCTATTCTGGGACAAATGATAGTGGTATGGACGTTCTAGTTTATAAGACTGATGGAAGAAAATGACTGCAGTGAAAAATGAACAAAGACAAATAACATTTGGGGAGGGTACCTCCCTCGTATGTATTTTCTCTCGGTCTCTCTCTCGCCTAGCCCGCCTCACCGCTGATATTGGTTGACACACCCATACTATTTTTAGATCAACGCTGGTGTGAATTCTTTAAACACGTGCTCATACACTCTGAAGGCGTTCGTATTGCCACATCAGTAGCGCCACTATATTCCACACACACACGTAAGCATACAGGCACACGTATACACACAGACAAACGAACCACTACCACTATACAACCACCACACATGCACAGTTTCTACATATTGTATTATTATACTCCAAACACACACACACACACACACACACACACACACACACAACAAATCATACACATCACATACCATGCAGCTCACAATACACACACACACACACACGCACACACACACACATAGGCCTACGCATAACTTACCAGTCATACCCATCCCACCAAAGCTTAAAGGTAGGGGATACCTTTTACAGACCTCCCAAAATGCAGCAATACATTAAATATGAACCTCAGGGGACTTGTTAAGGCCACTGCTGAGACATTTGGAAGTCTACAGTTATCTACAATTTGAATAATGCACAAAACTCAACTACTCAGTAGTTCTGTGTGTCAGCCACACTTAAGCCTTTTTGTTGCAGTCTTCTGTATTTTTTATCTATAAACACAAATCTAAAAGTATAAGAGCTGATGTAATAACATAAAGAGTGTGTGGCAAGAATGTATATAGAAATGTTTGTAAGTTTCGATGAAATTTCTTCACAAAATATACATGATGGACACATATGCAGTGCATGGGTCTGCAAAGGTAGCCTAGTAATGTACTGGAATTTACGGTGAGCCCCGAAAACAATTCAATTCAAAATCTAACGGTCAATAAAAATGTACTAAATGTTACCTTCCACTTTCAACACTTTATGGGAGTTTCTAAAATGATACTCTCTTCAACATACCACTGTATTTATACAACTCTTCATTTAAGGCATGCAAATGGGATTCCCTACCTTTAACACCGGAGGAACCACCCCGAGCCCGGGGCGACAATCCGTGACGGGGCGACAATCCGTGTCGCAACAAATTTTTTGCCAACACGGATTGTGGCCTTCGAAGTCAAAAACTGGGAACTGCACAAGCGTCACGGATTGTCGCCAGGCGACAATCCGTGCCGCCAGCGCCCGTCACGGACTGTCGCCCCGAGCAGGAGGCGACAATCCGTGTAGGGGCGACAATCCGTGTCGCAACAAACGGAGTTGTAGACAGGCTTTATGTTGCTTTAGAGGTACAAGTGTATCTTGCGCCACATGAGTGGAATGCATATGCTGTTTAGTAATAGTGAAGAGCTCTTTCATTTCCCTCCGTGCCAATTACAGTATGTTAAAAGAGGCTGTGTGTCGATCTGCCAAATAAAAGGCAAAGGTGTTATTTTAGTCATGGCTGTTTCTCTATACGTAGCCGTAGGTGACGAGTGTTGTTGCCATCTGGGCAGTGAAGAGCAGAGTATCAGGTTATAATCCCCCTGAGTTACATGTGCTAAGCGTTCATTTTGATATATCTTTGTTTATGTAGTAGTCATTGGTAATGGAGTTACATAGTTATGTTATGACACGTTTCACTGAAAGTTTGTAAAGCAAAGTTTATGGACTATGCAAGCAATGGTAGGCCTACATGATTAATACCATTGATTTCAGAGCAAAATTATGGAATGCCTTATTGCTTTGTTGAGACAATATGCTTGACACTCCTTCCACTTCTAACTGTTCCCTTTGAAGATGTGTCGGTCATGGGTGATCGTCGTGATTCATCTTACGTTCCACACTCTTGGTTCGAAAAGACCTACCATTTAGTTACGTGGTTAGAAGCTTTGTCTCTTTCTTTATTTTAGTTGAGGTAATGCCGCTTTCGTCTAGGTACAAATCATATTGTCATGTAAACAAACACACACTCTCTCTATTTGCCTCTGTTTTGTATTTGGACGTTTCATTGCTTTTACTGCTGGAAAGTTTCACAGGCTTGTAACTGTAAGGGCTTTCTTTATTTTTCCTTTTTGTCTTAGGCAGTTCAGCTTCACTCCTATGTCATTTATTTTAATATTTCCTCAAGTATGCGCATCCCCACGAACACAAACACGCAATTTCCCTTGTTCTGTATCGGAGGTTAGAGTGTTGCTATTGCTCGTGGGAATTTTTGGTTATCGCCAAATTACAATTCATTTAGCTGGACACGGATACTCAAGCAGCAGAGCCCTTAAAATAAGTCAGTAAGTAGTTACAATATAGCACCATATTTCTTCCGGGTATAAATCCCATTGTCATGTAAAGACACACACTCGCTGTATTTTCCTTTGTTTTGTATTGGACGATTCATTGCTTAACTGCAGGAAAATTTTACAGGCTTGTCTCTCCAAACTGATCATATTAATGACAAGATTCGATATAGCAGTTTTGGTTATGGAAATAAGGGCTAAAGTTCATATTTTTAAAAGGCCAATATTAAAGTCAAGACGATCTTTGAAACACTGTATTGACGTGTTTCAATTTGTTCGTGTTTATGTTTGTTCGTCATCGTACAGATACACTGTACTAAGAAAACCTGTTTATCTACTTGGGCCTACTTGCACACGCGGACACACCTACAGGACTTTCCATGTGGTTTGCATTGTTTTATTTTATTATTTTATTTTATTTTTATTTATTGTTATAAACAATTTGATCTGAATAATAAAGGTCCAAAAAAAATCGACTTTGCTAAAATATTATTGCAGAAATATAACTTAAAGTCGCTAAATTCTATTGTTTCGTTGTCGATCTGGTGACCGATATCTGATGACCCCAAGCGTATCTCCTAACTCGTCTTTAAAGTGACGAGTTTCATGTCTCGTTTGTTTAAGGTTTTTCAAAGTATTGTTTCTCTGCTCAAGAACAACAATAAATTCCACAAATATATACAGGGAGTTGTCGATTTATGTACTACATGATGTGAAATTATGAAAATCGTCTGGAATGTCCATTTAATAATAGAGAGTGGCAATATCCCTATAAGGACGATGACATAACCACTTTACTTGGTGATGGAAGGGTCCATCGTCGTAAATACATACCATTATTAGGTGATACGCTATCAGCGTATCTCCTATTGTGATTGTCAAAATCTCTCTTTATTTTTTAGGTGATACGCTTTTAGCGTATCACCTATTGTGTTTGTCAAAATCTTCCTTTCTTTCTTTTTATTAGGTGATACGCTTTTAGCGTATCACCTATTGTGTTTGTCAAAATCTTCCTTTCTTTTTATTCTTCTTTCTTTCTGGCACATTTTGTGTCGTAAATATCTCAAGATTGACATGACGGAATAACATGAAATTTTCAGTCAACATGTCTCATGACAATATCTCGCCACAATAAGGTTTTCATGACAGTAATGTATCTATGACGTCATTTAGGCGCCATTTTGTGATTTTCGGACCATGTTTATACATGATCGATCATAACTTCATAACATAGATGCAATGACGCAATGACGCTCGTGGGGTGAAGACGTGTCTCGCAGCTCTCTCCTCCTCCCATAGAGTTTTTATAGAATTTCGGACTTAGACAGAGGCCCCGCGGTTTTAGTTCGGCTTGTGCATCGCGATGGCTTCACAAACGGGGATAAAGTGGCCACGTCCTCGTTCGAGCACTAAAGGTGGAGCTAGCCCAATTTACAGCACCCCGGAGAGTCCTTCACTCCTCCCCTCCATACAAAGGCTCCTTGAAACTCAGCTTCAAGCTCAGACGGAGCAAATTCAGGAGAATATCAAGGGACTGGAAATGAAATTACAGCGGAGGTTCGCCAGATAGACAAGAAGTTAGTAGATTTAACGAAGGCAGTAGGCTTCAACGCGGAAACCCTAGAAACATTACAGAAAGACGTGATACCAAAGATACAACATAGAATGGAAGAGGACAAGAAATCTATCGAAGAGGAGCTGGACAGAGTAAACGCCTACATATGTAGGGAGAATTTAGTGTTCATTGGAGTACCGGAAGCTGAAAATGAAAATGTGGAGAGCGTTTTGGCCAAGTTGCTGTCGGAAAAGCTACAAATACCCCGCGAGGAAGTGGAGCAAATTGAGTACCAAAGGGTACATTGTCTACCGGCCGCTGCAATACCGCGCCCTATCAAAGCACGTTTTCTGAAGTACAAACAACGGGAGATGGTTCTACGAAATGCGAAACACCTGAAGGGAACACCCATCTACATCACGGAGGATCTCCCCAGACGGGTCAGACGCGAACGGCAGTCCCAGTTACCGGCGCTAAAAACCGCCCGGGCGGCAGGCAAGCTCGCGTATTTTTCCCGGGCAGAACCTTGGAAGTTGTATGTCGACCGGGTCTTCCTCCCAAAAGAGCAGCCAGTGAGTTTTGTCGAGCGCTGGGGGAAAGGAGAAAGGAGGATTCAGCTTCGCACCGAGCCTGCAAGGAAGAACCGTCCCGACACTTCGGCAATGAGGCAGCAGCAGCCGCAGCAAATGGATGCAACCGCAACTGCAAACGAAAGGATGGAGGTAGGAATCAGCCGGGAAGAAGGAGGGCAAGTGTAACTTAGATTATTTGATTTTGAATATAATCTTAGAGCATAAATTCTCATGATGTCGTCGAGGAAATACCGCCATAGGAATGTTTTTGAGCAGCCGCCGCAGCAGTAGGTATGAAAGACGCCTGACGGAGGAGAAATGACAGATGCAGGTTAGGGATTAAACCAAGTACTTAGTTTAGGATTTCGTTTTTTTTTTTTGGTTTCAATTCTATGAAAGAGACAGTTGATAGATTAATAGTCTGATGAAGTTTTTGATGAAAATTACAGAGGAAAAGCAAGTAAGAAGCAACAGAGACGAACACAGGAAAGTTTGGAACATTACTGACTAGTTTTTAGATCGGCTAGGCAAACGATAATGTTTTCCCTAGCGGAAAAATCATCGGATGTATTCATAAGATATTTTCACACGACGAACTTCTGAACTCCATCGATATGTGTTCTGGTATCAGAAAGGTGGTAAACTTAAATATCTTTATTTTACCCTTTTTTTCAAAGATATTTTTTTTTCTTCAGTTTGAACTGAGGAACCATGCACATTTATAAAGGGAGGATGCATTGGTTTGGAATTTGAGTTCATTATGTAGAGGTGTGTTAGAACTGGATATAGCGAATGAAATGTTTACGTGCTTATCTCCACTTCAGTATTAAGAGAGAAAAAAAGAGTAATTCAGTTGGAATATATGGAAGTGGAATAGTTCAGGCATGTAAACAGTGCTACAGGGAATATATGTATATTTGTTCTGGAGAGAAGCAAGAGAGACGGGAGGCAATACGTTTTCAATTGCAAAAGTATCTATATAAAAGCTGTTGTTAGTTTTTGCGGGTTATACCGTTTTGAAGGTTGAAGTAGTTAAATTATATTTTATTAGAAGGCGAGCTGCACGAGATAATTAGACCTTGTTTTCAGATTTTCGTGAAGTTAAATTCGTGGGTGGAAAGAGTTTCTTCTTGTCCCTTTTTTTTTCTATGGAATGCGTTAAAGATAAATATATAGGTTTGATGGAATTATGTGATAGCAGGGAGACTCTGAGGAGTCTGCTTGCATTAGGAGTTTAGATTTTGGTCTAGTGATTGTTGGTAGAAGATGTTTTTGGAGTGGAAATATTTTTCATCTCCCTTTGAAAAGGACATGCACATTTTTACAAGCTAGGCGTTGTAAGTGCATAGAAGATAACGTAGGCATATTATTCAGTATATCAAAACGAATTTCGGTATATTTGAGTTGTTGCGTTAGTAGACTATAGTGCGCATCATTTATAGTACAACTTTTAATATGCGCACAGGTGATGTTTGTTTGGGTTTTTTTTATGTGTGTGCTTGTCTTGTTGGGGCTCAAATATCGATACATTTAAGCCAGTGCCCCCTGGTTGGAAGTGTTTGTATCGTACAAGATTTACACTCCATGAGTTATTTGACCGGTGTGCTTAACTATAGGCACCTATGTCTTTTATTAATGGTCGAGAAAGAATGCATCAATGAAGGGCATTTCGCATCTCTATAGTTCCTCAGAAAGGGTATCCACGGCAACCAGTGCACACAGAACGGGTTTAATTGATTGGATCAACTGTCATGCTAATTAGAAAGGCTCGATGCCGGTGTTTTGACTTGGGGTGCCACAGAGTTTTAGAAGAGGAATGTGCATTAATGATCTTTGAAAAGGTCATGTACATTCTTAAAAGGACATGTGTTGCAAGTGCAATTGCACATCTATTGATACTTCAAGTCAGTGCCCCCGGGTTGGAATCTGTTTGTGCCGTACTAGACTTACACTGCATGAGTTATTTGACCTGTGTATTTAACTACGTCTATTATTTTCTGGTCGAGAAAGTATGCATGAATAAAGACCATTTGGTATAGAGTGTATAGTCCCTCAGAAAGAGTAAGATCAACGGCAACTAGTGCACATAGAACGGGATTATGTCATTGGATCAACTGTCATGTTAATTAGAAATGCTCGATGCCGGGTTTTTGATTTTGGGGGTCACAGAGCTTTAGAAGAGGAAATGTGCATCAAGGAATATGCAGATTTTTCGTTTTGAAATGATTCCGGGAGGAGTGAATCTGGAAGCGGGAGCTTTTAGTTTATGTAAGTGTGGTTTTGGTATTTGCACAACTCGGTACAAGGTGTCTGGGCCGTATAAGGCCTATACACTGCATGTTGTGTAATTTGACCTGGGTGCTTAATTATGTTTCTTAGGTTTGAGAAAGTATGCATGAATGAGGATCATGGTATAGAGGGCATGGTTCCTCAGAAAGGGTAGGATCAATAGCGAGCAACCAGTGTGTATACACCAATGTATGTCAGCAAGAGAAACGGGATGCAGTGCACATTTAATAGTAAAAGTAATAATATAATTGTTGCAGATAGCGTTAACTGGTTATATACAGTGTATATGTTGAAGCAGTTAAACAGAAAATTAGCACACGGAGTTGTATAAGGCAACCAGTTTTTTTTTTTCTCTCTCTCTCTTCCAGATTGATATTAAGTTAAATTGGTGGACTGGAAAGATTTCTCATCCCCCTCCCCCTTTTTTAATTTTTTTAAATTAGTTCTAAAGATTTAGGAGGGATTTCGGAGTAGCAGGGAGACTTCGAGGGGATTTCTACATTTCTGCTTTCTTTTTTTCAGATTTCGGTTTAGTTGAAAGGAATGGTTGCTTTTGGAGTGGATTTTTTTTCTTATCTCCTATTGAAATGGTCATGTACACTCAAACAAGCCATGCTGCTGTGTAAGTGCAAATTGTGTAACAACGCATATAATGCAGTATAAAGGAAATGGTTTTTGGTATTTTGGTTGCAATAGTGCACATCAACGTATGAAAATAAACAGGTGATGGGTTGTCTTTTTTTTTTTTTAAATGATTGGACACATCTATTGATACGTCAAGTCAGTGCCCCTGGGTTGGAATCTGTTTGTGCCGTACAAGACTTACACTGCATGAGTTACTGACCTGTGTGTTTAACTACATCTCTTATTTTCTGGTCGAGAACGTATGCAGGAATGAAGAGCACCTTGCTAAGAGTGTATTGTTCCTTAGAAAGAGTAAAGTCAACGACAACCAGTGCACACAGAACTGGTTTATTTGATGGGATTAACTGTCATGTTAATTAGAAATGCTCGACGCCGGGGTTTTGACTTGGGGTGTCACAGAGTTTTAGAAGAGGAAATGTGCATTTATGAATATGCAGATTCTTTCGTTTTGCAATGTTCTGGAAGGAGCCAGAGGTTTGGGCGCGCGAGCTCTATTTCATGTTAGGGTCGGGTTAGTATTTGAATATCTCAAGTGTTATACCAGAGGTAATGAAGTATGGGTTCTGTAGGCACAAGGGTTCACGGGTATGAGCACTCGATAAGCCAAGGGCTATCAGTATGACATTTTGTAATGCATGCATACTCCACATGTGCAGATAAGTTTGTGTTCTGTTTGGTTCAGGTTGTGAACAGATGCAAGATATATAAACAGGGAAGGTTTCATTTCTTTTATGTTTTAATCACCGATTTTTCATGTTACTGCCTAAGGTTTTGAAATGTGTGTTTCGGGAAATGTGTGTATTAAGGTATACAAACAGGGTACTTTTCATTTCGTTTGTGTCTTAATTACCGATTTTTTATGTTACTGTCCTACAGTCTTGAATCAAATGTGTGTATCGGGAAATAACTCAGGTGCAATGTGTCTAGGGAGGAAAGCTGGTTGAATACACTACAACACGGATTAATGGTTTGGATGGAGGTCATTGGTCAATGTTGAGGTAAAAAGTGCTGGGTTATATTTTGGCGGGCAAGGAAGACTAATGTTTGGGGATCCCGGCTTGCGTAAGGGTCAGGTTGTATTGAACAACCCATGTACTCCTATGAAGTTTGATATGTACGCATATACATGTATGATATGTATCGGTATGAAATTTGTAATGAACGCATGTTTCTTATCTGTTTTATGCAGTGACAATAGGCACGGTATACAAATAGATGGAAGATTAATTCGGTCTGTGATTAATTATTTGTTTTCTATGTTAATGCCCCCAGTTGTGGAATGTACTTTCATGTATTTCGAGTTTCATCATGTCCGGGCGTGTCTTTCTATGAGTGAGTCCGGTTATTATAGTTTGTGTGTTTATGCTATTACGTTAATTAGTTACGTTTTGTGCTGGATTTAGGGGCGTAGGGAGATAGCATGGAGGAAAATGTATGTGGTAATAATAAGCACACCTTTGTGCAAGGGAGGCGTGGTTTTATGGATTTGGAAAAACAAATTGGTGCGTGTGTACAAGGTTTAGGTTTAGGGTATACGACACACGGGTAGTGGGGACAATAATGCACATCGGTGAGTAGGGTGATGATTAGTTTTGGGTTGCGGTTATTGTTTTTAAGCTGTAGGGATAATGCTGGCATGTGATGAAGGGCATTATAAATAAGTTTTGAGAGGAAATTTTATTTTTTTCCCTTTTTTTTCTTTCTTGTTGGTAAGAATTTAAAATATGAATGGAGGGTTTTTTAACGCGATGTAGTGCGGGGGAGGAGGAGAGGCTGCTGGAGGGTACTGAGCTTCATTGGTGTCAGTGAGTGGATTGTAGGGTTATATTTCTTTTTATTGGGGAATCCAGGTGGGGAATTGGTTAGATAGGGTAGGTTTTGCTGGGTAGGTATAAGGGTTAGGGACGAGTGCGATTTTTTTTTTCTTCGTTTGTGGGGTTTTTATCACTCTTCGGTTACCAGGGGGCATTTCGTGGTGGATGGTGAAATGCACATCAAATTTTTGTCACGGATTGCTGTCGTGGTCACTCCCGTCAGTGATCTGAGATTCACTTTTTTTGTGTGTATATGGCGCATAATAGAGAGGGGAAAAGTAGTTATGTCTCTTTAAATGTAAAGGGATTAAGAGAAAAGGGTAAAAGGCAGAGAATTTTTGCTTGGTGTAAGGAGAAAGATGCAGATTTTATATTTTTACAAGAAACATATAGTACAAGAGATGTAGAAGATAAATGGACATCGGAATGGAATGGTCAATGTGTTTATAGTCATGGAACCTCCCATAGTAAAGGAGTTTTGATTTTGGTTAATTCGTTAGTAAAATTGGAAAATGAAAAAGGTGGTAAGTGATGTAGAAGGTAGATATATATTGATGTATTGTAATTTGAAAGGGTTAAGATTGATTTTATGTGATGTGTATTTTCCTGTTAGAGGAAAAGAAAAAGAGCAAATACAAATGATAAAGATGTTAGAGGGACAATTGAGGGAAATGAATAGAGAGGGTGTATCTGTTATAATGGGAGGGGATTTTAATATGATCCGTAATGAAGAGTGTGATTATGTTGGTAGAAATAAGTCAATTTGTCAGAGTAGGTTTAATTTGGAAATGGATAATTTTATGGAAGTATGGAATTTCGTAGATATTTGGAGGAAGAGAAATCCAACAAAAAAGCAATTTACATAATATAGACAGAAAGTACAATTTATGCAAAGTCGATTGGATTATTGGTTAATTTCAGAAGATTTAGTAGACTTTGTGGTTAAATGTGAAATTATGTCTTCAATTGCTCCGGACCATTCCGCAATAGGGTTAGGGTTTTTGGATATCCGGGAAAATCAAATAAGAAATAGAAGTTCTTATTGGAAATTTAATAACAGTTTATGTAATGATATGGTTTATGTTCAGCAAATGAAGGAAGAAATTTTGAAATTAAAGAGAGATTTACAGAAAGAGATTCAGGATAAAAGAGTACTTTGGGATTTTTTGAAATGGAAAATTCGTCAGTTTACACAAACGAACTCTAAGAAAATGTCTAAAAATAGAAAGGAAAGTAGAGAAAAATTGGAAAGAGAGGTAGCAGAGTTGGAGGATAGTTTGATATCTCAGCCAAATCAAGAAGTATGTAAGAGACTCGCAGAAAAAAAGGGAATTACAGGTTAGTTATGATTATGATAAGGAAGGAGTTAAGATTCGCTCCCGCGCCTCTTGGTATGAAGGAGGAGAAAGAGATGTGAGATATTTTACGCAATTAATGGAGTCAAATAGAAGAAAAACTAACATACAAAAATTGATTAATGAAAAGGGAGATATTATTTATGATGAAACTGGTATAATTAATGAAATTAAGGATTTTTATAGTAGATTGTATGCTAAATCAGATGTAGTTTGAATTTAGATAATGTGTTTTTTTCTGAGGACTTCCCCAGGTTATCTGAGGAGTCCAAAGATTATTGTGAAGGGTTAATAGTAGAAAGGGAGTGTATACAGGTGTTGGAAAAAATGAAACTGAATAAATCACCAGTGAATGATGGGTTAACGGTTGAATTTTATAGAATTTTCTGGCCGGTTATCGGACAATTGAGCTTTAAATGAAGAGTACTATAATGGGGAACTATCGGCTTCCCAAAGACAAGCAATGATTATTTTAATTGCAAAAGAAGGTAAAGATGTTTTGCAGATTAAGAATTATAGACCTATTTCTTTATTAAATGTGGATTATAAAATTCTTTCTAAAGTTTTAACAATGAGAATTACAGAGGTTTTAGAGGAAATTATAATGGAAGATCAATTGGGGTTTTTGAAAGGTAGATATATAGGTGAAGCAATACGTATTATTGATGACATGATTTTCCATACTTCCCACTTTAAGTTACCAGGTTATTTGGTTGCGATTGATTTCGAAAAAGCCTTTGATTCCGTTGCTCACAGTTTTTTACAACAGGCCCTGTTACATTTTGGTTTTGGACCTGTATTCCGAAAATGGATTTCTACTCTTTATAATAATACTCTTAGCTGTGTTTTTAACGGGGGTAAATCGACAGGGTATTTTAAGATAGAAAAGGGGGTTCGACAAGGGGATCCACTGTCACCCTATCTGTTTATTTTATGTATAGAAGTGTTAGCGCATTCGATAAGAAAAGACAAGGAGATTTCAGGGTTATGTTTTGGAGGGAATGAAGTCAGACAAGTGCTTTATGCGGATGATATTACATTTTTGGTACAAGATGTTGAGTCAATCAAGAGGATTGAATTTATTTTTGATTGTTTTCAACAGGTCTCTGGACTTAAACTTAATAAAGATAAGATAAAAGTGTTAGAATTGGGAAGTAGTTAAGATAGTGTTTATGATTTTTCTTTTGGACAAAAAGTGACGGAGTTAAAGATTTTAGGGGTATATTTTACTTTGGATCCAGAGGTGAAAGAAAAATTGAATTATAAAGAAATACTTAGTAAAATAAAGAAATTATTAATATGGTGGAAGCAACGAGATTTGACATTAGTTGGTAAAATTCAGTTATTGAAGACTTTTATTTATTCTAAATTGATATATGTGGGGTCTCTTACCCCTTTGCCAGAATGGGTATATAAAGAATCGGTATTGGTTGTTTGGGAATTTATTTGGCAAGGGAAACCAAAAATTAAAAAAACTGTGTTGGTATTAGATTATGAACACGGGGGAGTAAAATTTATGCATTTTCCATCATTGATAGACGCTCAAAGAGTAATGTGGGTTAAAAGGTTATTTTATGGTAAACAAGAAATGAAATGGAAACAATATTTTCAGTTTGTTACTAAACATATTGGAGGTAAATCTATATTTTGCTGTAACTATTTTATTTATCTTTTGAATTTGTCTATACCGGAATTTTACAGGGATCTGTTGAAAACATGGGTGAAAACAAGGGATTTCAGGGGTAATTATAATCAAATAAGGAAGGAAGTTTTGTTTAATAATAAAATGATTCGCATTGAGGGAAAATGCAGTTTTGATGAAAAATTGTTTTTGAAAAAATGTTTTAGATTGGAACATATAATGGATAGGAATGGTAAATTACTTTCGGTTGAATATTTTTATAATAAAGGATTTAATTATTTGAATATTTTGAGTATTCAAAAGATATATGAAGCGCTTCCAGTTGGTTGGAAAAGGAATACAGAGAACACAGAGGTAGAGAAGAATACAAATGTAGATGAAATGATTTTTATAAGAAATGGGAAGGAAATTCCTCTGGAAAAGATTACCTCTAAAGGCATTTATGTTGAATTAGTGAAGAAAGTAAGTGATGTTTCTTTGGTGATAGAAAAAATTAGAAATTTATATTTTTGTGATTTTTCTAATAGAGATATAAACTGTATTTTTAGTAGGATAAGAAGTAGCACTTTGAGTTCTGCTTTGAGGGATTTTCAATATAGATTATTGCATGGAATAGTGTACACAAATCATCAATTATTTCAGTTTAAGTTCGTAAATGATAATTTATGTTCTTTTTGTCATAAAGAGGAAGAGACGTGTAAACATATATTTTATACATGTGATTTTGCTAGGAAAGTTTGGGGAAAATGTAGTACTTTTTTTTTGAATATGTTGATTTGCAACAGTTGAGTTGGGAAGAGATCTTTTTTGGTATAGAGCTACCAGATAAAGGAAAAGCTCAGTTAGTTAACCGTGTTATAATTTTGGTGAAAACATTGCTTTTTTTAGGAAGGAAAAATAAGACACCCCCAACGGAATATTTCATTAAAAGGTCTATAGAGCAGGATAGATCAGAAGAAGAAAAATTAGCAGTTATACGTAATACGTTGTCAATACATTTACAAAAGTGGGAAAACTGGAAAAAGAATTGAGAATTTGTTTTGCGTTTATTTAATAGAGTATGGTCTGCTGCACATCCACCAGGAAATGCCTTTTCCACGCACTCGTATTAAGTGTTATAATGTAAGTCAGGACACACAGGTTTCAGTTGCCTTTGAGGTTTTGTTGTGATGGGGGTTTTGGAAGGGGGAGGGGGATGGGGTGGGGTAGTAAGGGGGAAAATGGACGGGGGTATAGAGTGGTGGGGGGTTGCGAGGGGGGTTGTTTTGTTTTGTTTTTAACAATAAACTTCAATCAATGGATATTGATATTTTAGGTTGGATTGAATGAAAGCTGAAAAGAAATTCTTTTTTGGGTAAGTGATTCAGTTAAGAGAATTTATTATGTAATGAAAGAATAAAATTGTTAAGAGATTGAGGAATTAGTAATGTAAAACTAGAAAAGAAGAGATGTTTATATATGGATTGTGTATATGGATCGTGAAAAAATGTGCCAGAGTGTATCAAAACATGTTAAACCGATGTAAAGTTTTGATATCAGTTTTGCATTCATTGATGTAAAGGACTATAAAATTGGTCCGGAGAATTTTGTATCAATTTATTTGTATATTATGTTTCCATTGATGAAGAATAAAATATTCTTTAAAACAAAAAACAAAAATAACTGAAGGTCATTTCTGTATCATTTTCTGTGGACATAAAGTTCAGGTCACGTTCTATCTTACTTTGTAATGCAAATTACCTAGGACATCATTACGCGCGTGTACGCGCGCGTCAAACTTTTAAAAGGCTCAAAACAACTTTCCAATGGGAAATCTCGAAGTTTCAGACAATTTTAAGCGTTCCGCGCGTACGCGTCTGTCCGCGTATTTTCGCGCGTAGTGCGCGTAAGCAACATGAAAATGCACATTTTTTTTTTTTTTTACAGATTTGGATTCCTGATACATTAAGTAACAATATCCATTGATTTCCGATCAATTTTGACCTATAACAAAGGAACGCGCTGGCGTCAAAGTTGAAATTTCGTGTGCGCGTCTATGTGGAAATATAGCGAAAAACATGTCTTTGTTTATTTCGCCATAGCTCTTTAAAACGTCCTGTGACCATATGTTTTTATTGTATATTACAAAAGCATATGAATTGGAAATAACGTTTCAAGTATCAATATTTCCATAAATACATTATGACGTCATAATATCATCATCTGAAATCAAAAAAGTGGAATTAATTTTTTTGAGATACTGTTTCTGACATTCATCTGCTCGTGTCTTTGTTGTTTAAGCTCAATATTATCTCAAATTCAGATATGTTGTACTTTGAACATTTGCCTTTCAAGTCCGTGTCATGGTTTTGAAATTTGATGACGTCATCATACTTTAAATTGTGATTAAAGGTAAAGACGCACAATCAGACAAGTTTACGTGTTATGTCTATGGGAGGTGATTTTTTTTTAAACCATGCATTGACTTGACAACGTTTAAGCACCTTTATCTCAGCTGATTTTGCTTCATTTCCTCTGAAACTTAAGTATGTTGTAGCTTAGACAATAAGCTGCAGTAATCATGCATTTTATTTTTTCAAATCTCCTCATCAGGTTGGTAATTTTGCAGCTAAAAACTGAAAATGAGAATGGAATGTGGACGAAACGATTCCTGATTCAGCTTTCACACACATAAGTTTACGTTCCTCATATTTTCTCGTCGAGACGTATGGCCGAGTGGTTAAAGGTGACGTCTCAGAGACGTGAGGTTGCACACGTGCGGGTTCGAACCCCACAAGAGCACGAAACAAAATACTAATTTTTTTTTTTACTTTTTTTCTTCAAGGGAGTACTACACCTTCGCCCATGTAGAAATTGCGTTCGCTTGTAAACGCACCTATACGCACACACGCAGTATCCCTTTGCTTTGTGTTGGAGACCGCATTGCTTCGACTGCTGCAAATTTTACAGGCTGGGCTTTTCAAACTGATCATAGTATATAATGATGACGTACGATGAATATGTTGTACTTTGAACAATTATCTGTCAAGTCCATATCAGTGTTTTGTAATTTGATGACGTCATCACTCTGAAAATTGTGATTAAGATTGCCGATTTCACGTTTTATGTCTACGGGACGTATTTTTCCCCAGTTGCCAGAAATGGCATAGCGCCATTAGTTGTTACAAGGCCTCATTGCCGTTTAGCAATATAATACATGTTCATAAATGAGAATGGAATGTGGACGAAACGATTTCCGATTTACTTATCGAGCAAACCCAGTTGCGAGAAGTTGCATAGGGCCATCATACTCATAGAACGATTGGTGATTTATCTATGCGGCTCACAACCGACCCATTGCTAGAAACCCGCTCTGCTAAAGTGGCATAGCGGCATCAAGTCAATCCAATGTTCGGTACAGCCGTGTGGCTTAGTCCCTTAGCGCGCTGCACGGTCATTATGCACTACCTTAAGCCCCCGTTCCACAATCACGATCTGGACCCCGATCTGTCCCGATCTAGCAGATCGGGAAAGAGCGGCAAAAGCGTACGGGGATCGGAAGCATCGTAGCAGCAGCGTGTGGAGGTCGGGGTTGGAGCAGGCATTTTTTTCAGATCTCCCAGATCAAAATTGACGTATTTTTAATCGTACGGCAAGCGGGGAGAGCGTAGTGACAGCGCAAACGCAGCGGGGAAAGCGTAGTGACAGCATAAATACAACGGGATGAGCGTAACAAGATCTTTCTGAGCGTAGTAGCATCGGCGCAAGAACGGGAAGTAATTTTAGCTGTAATTTTCGAAGAAGAAGAAGAAGAGATGAAGAAAAAGAAGAGAAGAAAGCAGCGAAGCAGCTACCCAAAAGGCGAAGAAAGAGAGACTGCACGTGATGCTGAAGGAGGAGGAAGAGGACATCGTAGAAAGTTGAAGAATATGAAATCATCTACAACTGCAGGAAGAGGGACTATAAAAGCAAGGGCATTAAGAAAAAGCCTTGGAAAGATTAGCACGTCTTTGATTGTATAACAATGCATTGCTGCAAAAGAACAATGGGTTGAGTAGCCTCTTCGAGGTCCACGGTATATTTTCATTCCATGTTCCTAAAAAATCAGTCATTTCATGAATATCCAACTCGACGTTCTAATAAATATCATTTACCTCTTCTTTGTACGATTTTAGCCAAGAGCACATTTGTTTATACCGGCCCAAGTTATTGGAATTCATTGAATTCCGATATTGAAACTGCCCCCTCTATATATTCATTTAAAAGGAAACTGAAATTTGTTCTACTGCAATCGAATAATTCTACTGATATGAATTAACCAGCTGTTATAACCCCTTATCTAAGAAAAGAACCACGTATTGATTGCTACGTATATTCTCTTATTATTATATTCATGTAATAAGGCCAGGATATTTATATTTTATATCTCTATAATACTGTTCTTTCTCGCGTCACTCTCTCTCTCTCTCTCTCTCCATACTTCCGACGAGATCGCTGTCTCTGCTAATCGTTTTTGTCTGTTTTGTTTGTTCCTTTCTGTTCAGTTCTCTTACTGCTATGTTAGTTTTGTCTCATTTTGTCTCGTCTCATAGTCAACTCTCTGTTGTACTGTTACTCATATTTCAGTCCCGTTTCATGTTTTTACGTGTGTACATGTGTCTGTTGATTTTGTTGATCTGTCTCTGTAGTGGGCTTCTAGACCTTCTCTTTGCTTTCAACCGATGTTTTTCTTCTGAGGGGCCCACATTCTACAAGCTTTTTCTTTTTAGTGGGTCCCTCCATTTTTCGAATTATCCAAAATGTTTTCTTCAAATCACTTGAGTTCTATGATAATGTGTAATTATTGCAAGGTGCTACAATCATTGTATATTCTTTTCATCCTACATAGTTTTACCACCTTGTTTTCTGTTACCAAAAAAGCCGACCTAAAGTGATGTCTATAATGTTTTGGTCGAAAAATGAAATAAAACATTGAATTGAATTTTGAATGTTTCTTTGGTTCTGCATGCTAATAAGTTGACTGACTGCAGATTGACAGTCAAATCGGGGTACATCGGGGCACATCGGGCACTTTTCAGCTCTCTGGACAGGGTAACATCGTGATAAGATCGTACAGATCGTTCAGAGCGTAGATACAGCGTACATCGATCGGATAACATCGGCAGCATCGCACTGACAGCGTAGCTACGTCGTTCTAAAGCGTAACTGCAGCGGCAGAAATTGTAATTTCTCATCCCGATCATTGTAGTAAGAGCGTAGCAAGCACGTGGTAGTCGTAACTGCAGCGTACTTAGAGCGTTCTAACATCGTACTGTGTCCAGATCGGCTCAGGTTTCACCCGATCCTTCCCGATCTGAGAAAATTGTCAAATCGTAGCGAGAACGGCATAGTGGAACAGGGGCTTTAGGACGAGATGTTCGAGATCCGCAGGACGCTATTACTTTTTTAAATCTCTTTTTCTTTGTTTTTCTTTTGGCAGTTCACCTTCATTCCGATGTCATTTATCGCATTATTTCATCAAGTATACACACTCACGACACACAGCCACTCAAGTTCCCTTGTTTTTTGTCAGAGGTTGGAGGTTGGATTTGCTTCATTTATCATGCGTAATGTTGTAAATTGCCCTTGGTATATACAGTTCCCCGCTTGCAACCTTTCGTTTTCTCATTCCTGAATGAATTAACTCTTGGCCAGGTGGATCATCTCTTTGAAATTCCAGGTTGTTATTGTTTGACCCAATATAGGAGTTGTAGACAGGTTTTATGTTGCTATAGAGGTATCTTGTGCCACAAAGAGTGAGTGGAAGGCATCACTGTTTAGTGTTTAGTACTAGTAATGAACTTTTTCATGTCCCTCCATGTCAATTATAGTGTGTTTGAAGGGGTTTTGTGTCGATCTGCCAAAGAAAAAGAAAAACTGGCTGTTTCTCTATACGTAGCCGTAGGTGATGAGTGTTGTTGGCATCTGAGTATTGAAGAACAGAGCATCAGGCCAAAAATCCCCCTTAGTTATACGCGCTATGCGTTCAATTTAATATATCTTTATTCCTGTAGTCAGTCACTGCTAATGGAGTTACAGAATTATGTTATGACACGTTTCACTGAAAGTTTGTAAAGTAAAGTTTATGGACAAGGCAATCAATTGTACATGATTAATACCATTGATTTCAGAAGGAAATCATGGTATGCCTAAATGTAAGGGTGTCATTGCTTTGGAATTGCTGAGACAATATACTTGGCACGAGGACTTCCACTTCTAATAACTGTTCCCTTTGAAGATGTGTCGGTCACGGGTGATCGTCATGATTCATCTTTCACGTAGAAGCTTACGTTCCACACTCTTGGTTCGAGAAGACTTACCATCATGTTTTAAATTGTGATTAAAGGTAAAGACTCAAAATCAGACAAGTTGACGTGTTATGTCTATGGGAGGTGATTTTTGTTTTTTAAAACCATGCATTGACATGACAACGTTTAAGCACCTTTATCTCAGCTGATTTTGCTCCATTTCCTCTGAAACTTAAGTATGTTGTAGCTGAGACAATAAGCTGCAGTAATCATGCACTTTATTTTTTCAAATCTCCTCATCAGGTTGATAATTTTGCAGCTAAAAACTGAAAATGAGAATGGAATGTGGACCAAAAGATTTCTGAATCATCTTTCACATATAAGCTTACGTTCCTCATATTTTCTCGTCAAGACGTACATGGCCGAGAGTATAAAGGCGACGTCACAAGAGACGTGAGGTTGCACACGTATGGGTTCGGACCCCATAAGAGCACGAAACAAAATACTTATATCTTTTACTTTTTTCTTCTATGGAGTATTCACCTTCGTCCATGTAGAAATCACATTATCATGTAAACGTACACACACAGGCACACACACACACACACACACACACACACACACACACAACATCCCTTTGTTTTGTGTTGGAGACCACATTGCTTTGACTGGCAACTTGGACTTGAAATTACAAATGTTAAAGTGAAGATGACTCTTAAAAGACCACATGGCCATGTTTGATTTTTTTTTTTTTACAATATAGAGACCTATTGGTAAATATTCATTGACATATCCTGTCCAATCGACTTGCTTGGACACGCCAACACCACAGGAAATTTTCAATTGGTTGCATGACAGAAACAATTTCATCTGAATTATGTAGAACTGTATTAAGAATTGGACTTCACGAATATTTCTCAATATTACTTCAAGTCGCTACTTAACATTATTTTTGTTGTCGATCACTGAAAATGAGAATGGAATCTGGTCGAAACGATTCCCGATTTATCTTTGCAACTGTACATTGATCGAATCCACGCGGCCACTCGTGAAGTTGAATAACGCTATCAGTCACTTGACGTATATCGCCAAAAAACTGAATATCAAAGTAAATTTGTGTTGTGTATAGTGTATGCATAGATAGATTTAAGTTTCGCACAAGATCTTCGGATCTTCCGTGTGGCAGAATCGCTTAGCGCGCTGCGTGTTTATAATGCCCGACCGGAAGGAGAGAAGTTAATCGAGTCCCGCAGGACTTTTTCCTTTTATTTCTTTTTTCTCTTTTTTTTTCCTGCAGTTCAGCTTCACTCTGATGTCATGAGCACAGCTACTCTATTTCCCTTGTTTTGTATTGGAGTTTGGAGTTTGGGTTTGCTTCATTCATTTTGTCACACGTAATGTTGTAAATTGCCTCTTGAAACAGTGCCCCGCTTGCCACAATTCGTTTTCTCTTTCTTATTCTCTTCATTTGTTCTTGTTATACTGTAGCAGGATAGGTAGGAACGTGTACGTTTACATAACTAACAGGAATGGGAACTGAATTAATCAACTCTAGTCCAGGTGTATGGGGTCTCGCTTATCTCTTTGGAATTCCAGGTTGTTATTGTTTGACCAAATAACGGAGTTAAAGACAGGCAGGGAAGGAAGTGACTTGACATTGCTTCATAATGAGGAATTTCGGGCAACACCTTTCCAAGTGTAGTGATTATGACGGGGTTCTCTGTCGTTTATTTTCGTCATGGCTGTTTCACTAGTTTAGCCATAGGTCATATATATGTTGTTGGCATCTGGGAGAATAGAACAGATGAGTACCAAACTGGAATAGCCCTATAAGCAATGTGGTAAGCGTTCAATTTTTATCTTTCTTTTTTAAAGTCAATCACTACTGATCGAATTACATAATATAATATGGCACGTTCCACTGGTAGCTTAGGAAAAGGGAGTCAATGCACGATGCAATGATGTGCTACCATTGATTTTAGAGACGTCATTGTGGTGTGGTACTGGTGGTGGTAAGGGAACCATTGCTTTTAAAGTAATGAGACAATCATTGGACCTTTGCATCAAGACCATTTTTTTCTTGTTTTTAATTTAAGAATGTTATATCTAAATTTGTTTCTTTCCTCTAACATTTTTTTTTGGTTGGATATAAAGTTGGACGTTCCGTGACCGAGTAGAAGAGCAGCGATTTAGTTACAGTTTCAATGCATCTTGTTTACCATCTTCTCTGACATTAAATTGATGGTTTTTACATTTGACATTGTCTGTCTATTTGTCTGTTTATGCTCATAAAACACTGCTATAACAACTAATACATTTGCTTCACTTGTCACACGCAATGCTATGGATTGCAGTTGCGCATACAGTTTTCCTTTTGCCACCTCTCGTTTTTCTCTCTCCTTTTCCCTCAGTTTGGTTTTGTTATACTGCAGATGGGAATGATTACAATAACATGACCCAACTTGAAGTAGGAATGAGAACTGAATAAATTAACTCTAGGCCAAGTGTATATAGCGTCTCGCTTATCTCTTTGAAATTTCAGGTTGTCATTGTTCGACCAACGGAGTTGAAGACAGGCTTTATGTTGTTATGGAGGTATCTCGCGCCACATGAATGGAATGCATACGCTGTTTAGTATTATTAATGAACTTTTTCATGTCCCTCCCTGCCAATTACAGTGTGTTTGACGGGGTTCTGTGTCATTCTGCCTATGAGAAAGCAATGTTTTATTTTCGCCATGGCTGTTTCTCTATGCGTAGCCGTGGGTGATGGGTATTGTTGGCATCTGGGCAGTAAAGAACCGAGTATCATGCTATAATACCCCCCCCCCCCGTTAGGTTCTAAGCGTTCAATGCGGTGATATATCTTTCTTCTTTATTATGTCAATCACTGCTGATGGAATTACAGAATTATGTTATGACACGTTTCACTCAAAACTTAAAAAACAAAGTTTATGCACTATACAAGTAATGGTGCATGAGTCCTATAGACCATTGATTTTAGATGAGAAGTTATGATATGCCTATAGTAGGGTTGTCATTGATTAGGAAACGATTAAGCACTCCTTCCACTTTTAACTGTCCCCTTTGAATGTGTGTCGATCCCGTGAGATCGTCATAAATTATCATTCACGTATGAGCTTATGTTCAAAGTGTACTCTTAGTTGGAGGAGACCTATAGTTACATGGTTAAAGGCGATGTCTCTTTCACAGGAGCCGTACGTTTGGCCCGGTTTTTTTTTGCCCTTTTCTCTTTAATTGAGGTATCACTTTCGTCCAGGTATAAATCACATTCTCATGTAAACAGACTCACTTGCTATATATCCCTTGTTTTGTATCGGAGGCTTCATTGGTTTTACTGCTGGTAAATCTCTTGTATATAGCTGTAAGAGCTCTCTGACCTGATCATTATGATAGCAAGATTAGAGGGAGTCATATTGGTTATGTAAATAATGGTCAAAGGTCATGTTTCAAAAGACCACTGTTAAAGCCAGGATGGTTATTTAAACACTTAATTGTCATGTTTTATTTGTACGTGCCGAGGATCAAAATGTTGGACCCCGTTTACAGTGCGAGGCTCCGCCGCGACTCCGCCGCGGCCGAGCCCACCCTCATTTCGGTGTAAACGCGCAAAAGGCCAAATGCGAGGCCAAAAATGGTCTCGCATTGAAATAGGCCACGCTTTGGAGGTGGTCTCGGCCGCGGCGGAGCCGCTTGAATCAAAAGCGCGGCCGAGCCCGGCAGTGTAAACAGACAAAATTGCTCGGCTCGGCCTCGCAATTGAGGTTGGGCTTGGCCGCGGCTCGGCCCAGCCCCGCACCATAAACGGGGTCTAAGTTTATGCACTGTACGTACTCAAAAAGTCCGTAAATCGACTTAGTCGCACACGCACATAATTTCCACTTACAGTAGTGACAGAAAAACAAATGTGATCTGAATAATGTGGGCCCAAAAAAGTTCAACTAAGTATCTTATTATAACTTCAAGGTGCTATATTACTATTAGCGTATCACATAACTCATCTTCAGTGTGACGAGTTTCATATCTCGTTTTTATTCTTCTTTCTTTCTGGATAATTTTGTGTCGTCAATATCTCAACAAAAGCATTACGGAATGACATGACATTTTCAGTCAACATGTCTCATGACAATATCTAGCCACAATAAGGTTTTCATGACAGTATATCTATGACGTTATCTAGGCGCCATTTTGTGATTTTCGGACCTTGTGACATGATCGATCATAACTTCATAACTAGATGTCATTTCTGCATCATTTTCGGTGGACATAAAGTTCAGGTCACGCTCTATCGTACTTTTTAACGCTAGTTACCCAGGTCGTCATTACGCGCGCGTACGCGCGCGTCAAAATTTTAAAAGACTCAAAACAACTTTCCAAGGGAAATCTCGAAGTTTCAGACAATTTTAAGCGTTCCGCGCGTACGCGTCCGTCCGCTGATTTTCGCGTAAGCAACATGAAAATGCACATTTTTTGACAGATTTGGATTCCTGATACATTAAGTAACAGTATCCATTGATTTCCGATCAATTTTGACCTAAAACAAAGGAACGCGCTGGCGTCAAAGTTGAAATTTCGTGTGCGCGTCTATGTGGAAATATAGCGAAAAACATATCTTTGTTTATTTCGCCATAGCTCTTTAAAACGTCCTGTGACCCTATGTTTTTATAGCATATTACAAAAGCATATGAATTGGAAATAACTTTTCAAGCACCAATATTGTCAAGAAAACTCGATGACGTCATCATATCATCATCTGAAATAAAAAAGTGGAATGAATTTTTTTGAGGTACTGTTTCTGACATTAATTTGCTCGTATCTCTATTGTTTAAGCTTAATATTACCCCAAGTTCAGATATGTTTTACTTTGAACATTTGCCTTTCAAGTCCGTGTCATGGTTTTGAAATTTGATGACGTCATCATACTTTAAATTGTGATTAAAAGTAAAGACACAAAATCGGACACGTTTACGTGTTATGTCTATGGGAGGTGATTTTTTTAAAACCATGCATTGACTTGACAACGTTTAAGCACCTTTATCTCAGCTGATTTTGCTCCATTTCCTCTGAAACTTAAGTATGTTGTAGCTCAGACAATAAGCTGCAGTCATCATGCATTTTATATTTTCAAATCTCATTATGTCGACAATTTTGTAGTTAAAAACTGAAAATGAGAATGCAATCTGTACGGAACGATTCCCGATTGTTCTTTGCAACTGTATATTCGTCGAATCCACGCGGCCACTTGTGGGAAGTTGAATAGCGCCATCACAATCAACACAGTCACGACAGTATTATTATACATTTAAGTTTCGCATTTGATCTTCAGGACAGCCGTGTGGCGTAATCTCTTAGCGCGGTGGGTGTTCATAACGCCATACCGGAAGGAGAGAAGTTCGACTCCCGCAGGACTTTTCCCGTTCTTTTTTTTTTTCGGCAGTTCAGCTTTACTCCGATGTCATCTATCGTATTGTTTTATCAAGTGTACGTAACCCGTGAACACAGCTGCTCTATTTCTCTTGTTTTGTATTGGAGTTTGGAGATTGGGTTTGCTTCATTAATTTTGTCACACTTAATGTTGTAAATTGCCCCTTGTTACAGTGTCCCGCTTGCCACCTTTCGTTTGCTCTTTCCTTTTCTCTTCATTGGTTATTGTTATACTGTAACAGGATAGGTAGGAACATGTACGTTTAAATAACTTGCAGAAATGGGAGCTGAATTGATTAACTCTAGTCCAGGTGTATGGCGTCTTGCTCATCTCTTTGAAATTCCAGGTTGTTATTGTTTGACCCAATAACGGAGTTGTAGACAGGTTTTATGTTGCTATAGAGGTATCTTGTGCCACATGAGTGGAAGGCATCACTGTTTAGTAGTAGTAATGAACTTTTTCATGTTGTAAATGGTATAAAGATATAAATTTCACATCCAATCTTCGGGACAGCCGTATGGCTTTATAGTCGCTTAGCGCGCTGCATGGTCATTATGCACTACCTTAGGACGAGATGCTCGAGACCCGCAGGACGCTATCATTTTTTTCTCTCTCTTTCTTTGTTTTTCTTTTGGCAGCTCAGCTTTATTCCGATGGCGATGTCATTCATCGTATTATCTTATCAAGTATACTACCCCACGACACACAGTCACTCAAGTTCCTTTTTTTTTGTCGGAGGCTGGAGATTGGATTTGCTTCATTTATCATACGTATTGTTTAAATTGCCCTTGGTACAGTGCCCCGCTTGCCGCCTTTCCTTTTCTCTCCGTTTGTTCCTGTTACACTGTCACAAGACCGGTCGGAAAATAATTTACATAAATCAACTGGAGCAGGAATGGCACTGAATGATTTAACTCTAGGCCAGGTGTATGGCGTCTTGCTCATCTCTTTGAAATTCCAGGTTGTTATTGTTTGACCCAATAACGGAGTTGTAGACAGGTTTTATGTTGCTATAGAGGTATCTTGTGCCACATGAGTAAAAGGCATCACTGTTTAGTAGTAGTAATGAACTTTTTCATGTCCCTCCATGTCAATCATAGTGTGTTTAAAGGGGTTGTGTGTCTATCTGCCAAAGAAAAGGAAAAACTTATTTTCGTCATGGCTGTTTCTCTATACGTAGCCGTAGGTGATGAGTGTTGTTGGTATCTGAGCAGTGAAGAACAGAGCATCAGGCTAAAATCCCCCTTAGTTATACGCGCTAAGCGTTCAATTTGATATAATCTTTATTTATGTAGTCAATCACTGCTAATGGAGTTACAGAATTATGTTATGACACGTTTCACTGAAAGTTTGTAAAGCAAAGTTTATGGACAAGGCAAGCAATTGTACATGAATAATACCATTGATTTCAGAGGGAAATTATGGTATGCCTAAATGTAAGGGTATCATTGCTTTGGAATTGCTGAGACAATATGCTTGGCACGAGGGCTTCCACTTCTAATAACTGATCCCTTTGAAGATGTGTCGGTCACGGGTGATCGTCTTGATTCATCTTTCACGTACAAGCTTACGTTCCACACTCTTAGTTCGAGAAGACTTAGCATCATACTTCAAATTGTGATTAAAGGATTAAAGACTCAAAATCAGACAAGTTGACGTGTTATGTCTATGGGAGGTGATTTTTTTTTAAACCATGCATTGACTTGACAACCTTTAAGCACCTTTATCTCAGCTGATTTTGTTCCATTTCCTCTGTAACTTAGGTATGTGGTAACTGAGACAATAAGCTGCAGTAATCATGCACTTTATTTTTTCAAATCTCCTCATCAGGTTGATAATTTTGCAGCTAAAAACTGAAAATGAGAATGGAATGTGGACCAAACGATTCTTGAATCATCTTTCACATATAAGCTTACGTTCCTCATATTTTCTCGTCAAGACGTACATGGCCGAGAGTATAAAGGCGACGTCACCAGAGACGTGAGGTTGCACACTTTTACGGGTTCGAACCCCATAAGAGCACGAAACAAAATACTTATATCTTTTACTTTTTTTCTATATCTTTTCACTCCGTTTGTTTTTGTTATACTGCAGATGGGAATGATAACATTAGCATAATCCAACTTGAAGTAGGAATGAAAATGGAATCAATTAACTCTAGGCCAGGTGTATAGCGTCTCGCTCATCTCTTTGAAATTTTAGGTTGTCATTGTTCGACCAACGGAGTTGTAGACAGGCTTTATGTTGCTATAGAGGTATCTCGCGCCATATCAGTGGAATGCATATGCTGCTTAGTATTAGTAATGAACTTTTTCTTGTCACTCCCTGCCAATTATAGTGTGTTTGAAGTGGTTGTGTGTCGTTCTGCCAAAGAAAAGGCAAAACTTTTATTTTCAGCATGGCTGTTTCTCTATACGTAGCCGTAGGTGATGAGTGCTACTGGCATCTGGGCAGTGAAGAACAGAATATCAGGCTAAAATCTCCCTGGGTTATACGTGCTAAGCGTTCAATTTGATATATCTGTCTTTATGTAGTCAATCACTGCAAATGGAGTTACAGAATTATTTTTTGAAACGTCCCACTGAAAGTTTGTAAAGCAAAGTTTATGGAATATGAAGCAATGGTGCATGATTAATACCATTGATTTCAGAGGCGAAATTATGGTATGCCTCAGGGGCTGATCCAGGGAAGACCGCAACCGGCGCACGCCCCCCTTTATGTTTTGTTGAAACAAAAGAAATAAAAGGGAAAAAATGGGGGAGGGGTGCGTGCGCCCCCCTTTAATTTTGTAAACGCGCTCCCTCTTTACGGAATTCCTTTGGAATTGCTGAGACAATATGCTTGGCACTCCTTCCACTTCTAATTATACCCTTTGAAGATGTGTCGGTCACGGCTGATCGTCATGATTCATCTTTCACGTAGAAGCTTGCGTTCCACAATCTTGGTTCAAGGAGACTTACCGTTTAGTTACGTGGTTAGAAGCGATGTCTCTTTCTTTATCTTAATAGAGGTAATACCGCTTTCGTCCAGGTACAATCACATTGTCATGTAAACAAACACACACTCTACTTGTTTTTGTTTTGTATTGGACGCTTCATCGCTTTTACTGCTGGAAAATTTCACAGGCTTGTCGCTGTAAGGGCTTTCATTATTTTTCTTTTTTCTTAGGCAGTTCAGCTTCACTCCGATATCATTTATTTTACTATTTCATCAAGTATACACACCCCACGAACATAAACACGCAATTTCCCTCGTTTTGTATCAGAGGTTAGAGTGTTTCTATTGCTCATGGGAATTTTTGATTATCTCCAAATAACAACTCATTTAGCTGAACATAGATACTCAAGCAGCAGAGCCCTTAAAATGGGTCAGTAAGTACTTACAATATATATAGCACCATATTTCGTCCAGGTATAAACCTCATTGTCATGTAAAGACACACATACTGTACTGTAATATGATGTAACATGATAGGTAGGAATGTGGACGTTTACATAACTAGCAGGAATCGGTACTGAATTACTGAACTCTATTGTCCAGGTGTATGGCGTCTCGCTCATCTCTTTGAAATTCCAAGTTGTTATTGTTTGACCTAATAACGGAGTTGTAGACAGGTAGGAAAGGAATGGGCTTTATATTGCTTCAGTACGAGGTATTTCGTGCTACAATATGCCAAGTTTGGAGCGTATGACTTGGTTCTATGTCCTTTATTTTCGTCATGGCTGTTTCATTAGTATCCGTAGGTGATAATTATGTATTGTTGGCATCTGGGGCAGTAGAACAGATCAGTATCAAACTGGAATCACCCTGAGTAATGAGGTAAGCATTCAATTTGATACATTATAATTTCTTCTTTAAAGTCAATCACTATTGATCGAAATACACAATACTATGATATGGCACTTTCGACTGGTAGTTTAGGAAAACGGAAGTTAATGTACCATGAAATCACATGCGCATGAGTGCTGCCATTGATTTCAGAGACGTCATTGTTGCGTGGTAATGGTGGTGGTGGTGGTGATAAAGGAATCATTGCTTTTAAATCAATGAGACAATCATCAATACCATGCGTGTTCTTGCGGACACGTTTGTTATCCTGATGCGAACATTTTTCCTTTTTCTTTTCCTTCTATCAAAAAATGGTTATATCTAAAGTTGTTTCTTTCCCTTAACATGTGTGTGTGTGCGTGTGTGTGTGTGTGTCTGTGTGTGTTGTGCGTGTGTTTGTGTGGATGTTCCTAGGCAGAGTGGTAGACCAGCGATTTACGCTACGGTTTACTGCATTTTTAATTGTAAGTTAGTTTCTTCTCTGACATTAAGTTGATGGTTTTTAAATTAGACATTGCCTATTTGTCAGTTTATGCTTAAGACTATGCTATGACATCTGAAACATTCCCTTCAATTGTATCATGCAAGGATATAAATTGCAGTTGTGCAGTTTTCCTCTTCCCACTTCTTTTTCCCCTTTCCTCTACTTTTGTTTAAGTTATACTGCAGATGTGAATGTTTCTACTAACATAATCCAACTTGAGTATTTGGAATGAAAACTGAATTAATCAACTCTAGGCCAGGTGTATAGCATCTCGCTCATCTCTTTGAAATTTCAGGTTGTTATTGCTCGTCTATCGGAGTTGTAGACTGGCTATCTGTTGCTATAGAGGTATCTCGTGCCACATGAGTGGAAGGTATACACTGTTTAGTATTAGTTAAGAGCTCTTTCATGACACACACAGCCAAGTACAGTGTGTTTGAAGGGGTTGTGTGTCATTCTGCCTATAAAAAAGCAAATCTTTATTTTCACCATGGCTGCTTCTCTATTCGTAGCCATGGGTGATGGGTGTTGTTGGCGTCTGGGCAGTGAAGAATCGAATATAATGCTATAATCCCCCTGGTTAGGTTCTAGGCGTTCATTTTGATATATCTTTCTTCTTTACTTACTTCTTTACTATCACTGCTGATGGAATTACAGAATTATTTTACGACACGTTTTACTCAAAGCTTAAAAAGCAAAGTTTATGCACTATACAAGTAATGGTGCATGAGTCCTATACCATTGATTTTAGATGCGAAATTATGGTATGCCTGTATGTAGGGGTGTCATTGATTAGGAATTAATGAGACAATTAAGCACTCCTTCCACTTCTAATTGTCCCCTTTGAATGTGTGTCTATCACGTGGGATCGTCAAACAAATTATCATTAACGTATTAGCTTACGTTCACTACTCTTGGTTGGAGGAGACCTACAGTTACATGGTTAATGACGCCGTCTTTTTCGCAGGAGCCGTACGTTTTGGCACGTGAAATTTTAAAATAACCTTATAGGAAGATGAGCAAGAATAGTTGAAGAGTTTGTTTGCAAAAACCGATAAGTCCATATTTGCCAAATGGAGATATTTGCGATTAAAGGTAAAGTAAAATAAGGAGGATGATAAAGTTTTTACTTCTGACCATTACTTCAAAAATGTACCTTTATTATGTATTGACCAATATATAATTCAAAGGGTATTATTTTGTACTCTATGACACAGACCGTACTTCAAAGTCGTCAAAAATGGACTTATCGGTTTTTTGGGAACAAACTCTTCAGTTTTTCTTTTGCCCTTTTTTCTTCAATTGAGGTAATGCCATTTGATATTCGTCCAGGTATAAATCACATTCTAATGCAAACAGACACACTTGCTCTATATGCCTTTGTTTTGTATGGGAGGCTTCATTGCTTGTACTGCTGGTAAATCTCACAGGCTTGTATATAGCTGTAAGAGCTCTCTGAACTGACCAATTATGGTAACAAGATTAGAGGGAATCATATTGGTTATGTGAATAAGTGTCAAAGGTGATGTTTTAAAAGGCCAATGTTAATACCAAGATGGTTATTAAAACACTTAATTGTCATGTTTAATTTGTTCGTGTCGAGGATCACTGGGTGAATACACTGTATGTACTCAAAAGCCTGTAAATCGACTTAGTCGCACACGCACAGAATTTCCACTTAGTTTGTGTGACAGAAAAAAAAAATGTGATCTGAATAATGAAGGTCCAAAAAAAGTTCAACTAAATATCTCAATATAACTTTAAGGTGCTATATCACATTCTTTTCTTTGTCGATCACAGATGACCGACATCTGATGACCCCAGCGTATCACCTAACTCGTCCTCACGGTGACGAGTTTCATATCTCGTTGGTAATTGTGATGGTTGTGGTTGTGTTGGTGTCTCTGTATGTGTGTGTGTGTGCGTGTGTGTGCGCGCGCGCGTGTGTGTGTGTGTGTGCTCGCGTGCAGGCGCAACAACCATTCATTCATCCATTTAGTGTAAAGAACAAGTTCAAATGGGTTTCAGGAGGTTACTTTTACAGCTAGGCTAGCCTATAGCTGGTAAAATTGGGTCTTTGAGAGCGTCTGGGGGCTACGCTCCACCACTTAAAGCGTCTGGCAACGGTCATGCATTTATTCTGTAAGTGTAAGAACAAGTTCCAGTGGGTTTCATTGGGTTACTTTAATTTTCAGCTAGGCTAGCCTAGCTGGTAAGAGTTGGGTCTTTGGGGCGTCTGGCGGGTACCCCCACCACTTAAATTGTTTGGCAACAATCATTCAATTATCCTATGAGTGTATCAAAAGAATAAGTTCCAGTGGGTTTCAGGAGGTTATTTTTCCATCTAGACTAGTCTAGCTGGTAAAAAAGTTTCTTTGAGGGCGTCGGGCGGCTACCACCCCCCCCCCCCCACCACTTAAAACGTCTGGCAACGGTCATGCATATATCCTGTAAGGTCTAAAGAACAAGTTCCAGTGGGTTTCACTAGGTTACTTTTTCAGCTAGGCTAGCCTAGCTGAAAAAAAGTTGGGTCTTTAAGGGCGTCTGGCGGCTACCCCCACCACTTAAAACGTCTGGCAATGGTAATGCATTTATCTTGTAAGTGTAACGAACAAGTTCCAGTGGGTTTCATTAGGTTACTTTTTCAGCTAAGCTAGCCTAGCTGGAAAATGTGGGTCTTTGAGGGCGTCTGGCGGCTACCCCCCCCACTACTTAAAACGTCTGGCAGTGGTCATTCATTTATCCTGTAAGTGTAACGAACAAGTTCCAGTGGTTTTCATGGAGTTACTTTTTCAGCTAGGCTAGCCACTGGGCCTCGCAGAGCGCTTAATTTGTTGCCTAAAAATAGACATTATGAAAGGTCAAAAGGGCACTAGTTGGTACATGATTAAATAGTACTAACCCCTAGAATAGGGAATAGGATTAAAGATGAATTTAACTTCACATATCGGCACCCTTGCACATGCCAAGGATAAGGTTCAACTGAGCACAAAAGCAAATAGGTTTCTACATCGCACATGTACAGCTGTACATAGCAGGTTAATTCTGGATGGTGCAGCTATAATGCAGTGTGGTGAGTGTAGTTGAATCATACAAACTGCACAGTATTGATAACATGCACGCGCACCCAGAGAGACCACCTCCCTGGTTGTACAATATATTAATCATAATATCATTACCCCTAACTTTGTTGTATTCGGAAGAGACTCACTCACAACCTTGGGGCATGGGGTGGGATCTGGCCAGCCAGAGGTAAAGTGGTTGACAAAATTTTAGCCCATATCTTTAACATATTTTAGTCTCTAAAACATAAATCTACATGTACATCTTGAATCAGATTTACACGAGTACGTTTACATGTAATTTACAATGCTGTTTGCCCTTACACACAACGTAGACCAGGCCCTACTTCAATTTTTTAACAGAGATAAACAGACAGCTTCTTCTTCTTCTTTGTTTGAATTCCTCCAGTCAGGAGAACTGCTAAAGTTGCAGAGTGAGGTCAAGAATGAATAGTCACAAGGTCACAGGATAACAACAGGCTAACAACGGGATAACAGTTAATAGAACTACATAGCTGTACGTTTGTTATGTATGTCGAAAAGAAAGCTCAGAGATGCGTTATGAAACAGAGAGGGGTTTTCCAGTCAGAGAGGGAGATAGTGCAGTTGCAGCAGGATCCAAGGAGAGTGAGTCTGGTGAAGCATTCGGGTGGTGTTGCAGTTTTTGTGAGGTGTGTTTTCCACTGCTTTGGCCACTTGGTGAGGATAGCTGTCTCTAAGGGTTTGGTACAGTGAGCATTTGCCCATCAGGTGGGTCACTGTTTCATCAGTGTAGCCACAGAGGCATCCTGGGCTTGTTTTGCTCCTTATGGTGTGAAGGCGAGAGTTGGTTGGGTATACCCCGCTGAGCAGTTGGACTTTGACTGGTATTGCTGGTCGGAGATGTTGTGAGGGAATGATGGAGGGAAGGAGATTGTGTTCATGACTCAGGACAGTAGAGAGTAGGTGTAGTGATGGTTTTGTGCCGACTGCCTTCCTGGTGATGTATGTGCGGTGCTCTTCTACGGCACCTCGCACCATTGATTTCCAGTTGTGTGGAGGAGGTGGTGAAGTGAGGAGTTCATCGATGGAGGGAAGTTCATACACAGAGAGCTTGGTTTTGAGGTCCTTTACAGTGCGACTAGAAGGTACCTGGCAGATGGCGTTCATGAGCAATCTCCTTTCAATTCTGTCATGAGGGAGCAGGACTTTTCCGAGGAGTCTGAGGAACTGTTTGTCAGCTTCATCACTGACTGGAGGGGGAGGGGGGGGGGGGGAGCTTGGCGAGTATGGAGACTGCCTCATTTCCTGTTCTGCGGGGGAGGCCGAGGATAGCTTTGAACAGACTGCCCTGCGTCCTGTCGAGGTCGGCAAGCATTCGTTTGCTCAGATGATAAACCTCCACTCCTTAGAGCATGCGTGGGAGGCAGAAACGCTTCCAGAGGGCAGTTCTGTATTTGGTGCCAATCCACAACGGTGAGCCCCTGCACCAGCAAGGGCATACAGAGTTTTTCCACCTCTTGACGTCATTGCTGGAGTAGGGTCAGAGGGCAGGAAGGTACGGTTGATGCACAGATGTGGGTGTGCCTCCACTCGAGCTATGGTATCTCCGCCAAGATGCCAATGGCTTGACGAACTGTTCGTAGAAGAGATGATGGCACTCTTTGATGGATTGATCTTGTACTTCCACTCAGATGAGTAATTGTGGGTTACATTCAGCATAGTTTGTATGCCTTCTGGTGTTAGACTGATAAGAGCCACATCATCGGCAAGGACAAGGGCACCAAGGAATTCCTGGCCTAAGGAGCATCCTACATTTGTTGACCTCAAGGCCTTGATAAGATCATCTATGTACACCAGGTACAGGCAGGGGGATAAAACCCCACCTTGCCTCACGCCCTGAGTGACCGGGAAGGGTTGGCTGAGGTTTCCATTCCACAAGACCATGCTCTCTAGGCCTTTGTACATGTTTCTCAGGATTTTCCACTGGTTTCCTTGGATGCCTGCCTTGTGGAGCTTGTAGAAGAGTCCATCATGCCAGACAGTGTCAAATGCCTTGGTGGCATCCAGCAGAGCAACGTAGGTGTCTTGTCGCTTGGAGGAGTTCATCTCCATGATGAGGTTGAGGGAGAGAGCTGTCATGATGCATGAGTGATCTTTTTGGAAGCCGGATTGCAGGATGTCTGGGATGTGTCTTTGGAGCAGTTGTTGCTCTAAGTTTGGTTTCAACAGCAGCTCAAAGACCTTGCAAAAGACTGAGCTAAGTGTTATACCTCGATAGTTTCCAGGATCTGGGAGGGGTTTACCCTTTCCTTTGTGGATAGGAATGATAATGCCTTTCTTGAAGCTCTAAGGTATATAGGTACATCTGTGGAAGGTGTTCAGGATGGTAAGAAGCAGGAGTCGAAAGACTGGACCTGAGTGAAGAAGGTGCTCTGGTGCCACATAATCCAAGCCTGCGGCTTTCTTGGGTTTGAGACCTCGTATAGTAGTGTGGAGATCTCTTGAATTGAAGGTGATCAGTTGGTCATCATCACTATCAGGTGTCGCAGTAGCATCAACTGTCATGGTATGCGCAGTTTGAGGGTTGGAGAGTGTACAGAAGTATTTCTCCCATCCCTTCAGGATTTCTTTGTTGGAGTACTGGACGCCATCCCACGCAATGCATTCTGTGAGGGCTGAGGAGCTAGTTGGGGTGTTCTCCCTCACGAGTCTGTTGAAGAGTTGAGGATCATCATGTTGTGATGCTACACGCCAAACTCAGAATCGAGTGTTTGGGACTAGGTAATGATTGAGCTCAAGTAAGCCAGATATATACGATCCGCCTGAATGTATAACGTAATTTGGGGCATTAATTCACTTGTCACCCTCATCATGGCTTGGTGTCAAACTCACCTGTGAAAAGTCTTTCAACATCCTCCTGCCAAACGATTTGTGTAGTTTAAAGCCGCACATAAAGGCATTTTAGTGCCTGGCTCAGTTCGAAATGTCAGAAAAGCACAGTCAATGAATGGCGTCAAGGCCTTCCGCACCAAAAAGTTCTGCTAAGCAAAATGGCGGACGTCACGTGACAACCAGTCGAGCGACGGCGACAGAACGGGCGGCTATTGATTCTTCTATGTGTAAGAGTTCTGTGATATACACAGTACCATTGCAATGGTCGTCTGCTATTAGAAACCACAGAATCAGATTAGGATGTGAGAATGGCACGCCGCCTTTCAAACATAAAAATAACAACGGGTTTGTGCGTATGTGTATGTGCGCGCGCGTGTGTGTGTATGTTTCCACTTCACATACGGTGCCATCGGCATCGCGTTCGGTATTTCTGTGGTTTTCTATGTCTCGCAATTTACGACTTGCGTTGCTAGGATGCAAACTCGACGTCTTCATCAATGTCTTTCAAAAAGCATATAAATTGGAAATGTAATTGAAGCTTAGAATAAATTATACTCAAAGTATTATAGGCCTATAGCTGCAGAGATTGCTATTGTTAAGCCCCACAAAATCAGATTGGAAGTGTAACATGGATCAATACTGGGTTAATTTGGGTTTATCCTCCAACTTCACGATGATAGTGCTTTAAAATGACTCAGAAAGTCGTAGTGTACGCTCCTTTTTAGGTCAGGGTCATGATGTATATTAAGATATGATTATATTCTCATGCAATAACATCAAATATAACGATGGGGAGGGAAAGGAAACTGGGGGAGAGTAATCATCGATTTTGATCGATAACATCTCTTTATTGATAGTTTGATTTAATCAGTTTTAAAAAGGCATTTTGAATCGGCATTTTAAAAGTCAAAAGAAGTGCTACAGTATTTCCAACAAACAGCAATTCATTGCTCTACTATCACGGTCTGAATTGATCTATCAATAATTTTTTGATGTTCACTTTATCATTGCCAACACAATAATAGTCTTCGTCATCACGTACCATCGTCACCCGACCTCTACCACCACGACCATCATTGAAGGAAACCAAAACCCCAAAAGAAATGTGGATTGAGTGAAAAACAGCAACATTAATATGTCAGTATCAATTAAGTTGATGGAATGTGTAATTTTCATAAAAAATTATCTTTTTTGTGGAATTCTCTTCATATTTTCTTTACATTGTTGTTGTCCACTAAAGACGTCATGGACTCTAGTTGTCTCCTTATCCAGTAATTACAACACCAAAACTATGAAAATGAATAACTTTTGCATCGATTGTCCGATTTTTTCCTCAAAATTTCACTGATGTGTTATACAAAATGTTGCTGCGTTCACTCAATCCATATTGCTCTTTGGGCTTTGGTTTCGTTTAATATCAACCAATCATCACTGCCGTCATTGCTTTTATTAGATTACCACGCAGGACCATAAACATCGGTACTATCATTTCACAACTCGATATCATCTGATCATCATCACCACGAATATCACTCGAATACCATCGTATACATATCACCTCCCATGCGACGGAGCTTTTGCATTTTCTGAATTGATAATCCGTTGCACAATGAATGAAGATATACCTTACGTATACAGTACGGTCGATAGATACATAGTAAACACTGTATGTATAGCATCAGTGCTGCCAGAGCCCGGGTGCGATAGTTTTTCTTTTTGTTTGTGTTTTTTTTGTGTGTTTTTCCTCCTGGTGCAAAATGAAAAAAAGAAGAAGAATAATTCAAAAAAGAACAATCATTTAGCGTCCGGCGTTGAGGTCGCTCGCAGACTGAAGCGGTTTTTTTTAAATATTTTTTTTTAAGGTTCTGAAGGGGGTGCGTTCGCACCCAGCGCACCCCCCCCCTCCTGGTGACGCCCATGTAATCTGAAAACAAAGTGATCGCTGTCAGTGCATGAAAGTAACCAGTGAAAAAGTCACCCTTTCGTTTCAATCTGCCTAATACCAAGGAGCGTTTGTAGCTCCATGCTAATACCAAGGAGGTGATAGATTTTAGTCTCACCTCCCTGCTAATTAGTCCAGTCAAAATATGGAATGACCCAAAACTAACTGCAACAGAAACCATTCCACTTGCATTTAACCTGGAAGAGCTATCAAAACAACATATTAAAATTTCCCTAAAATTCGAGTGGTGGATCAATGCCTAATTTGCATAAATTCAAAATGGCCGTCATCAAACCTATTTATACTTATATCTTGGGACATAGAACCCATACAAAGTCAGTTCTTGTGTCTAAACCTACATTTTTTAGGTCAAGGAGTACAATTATGACATCAGTAATAACTTAAAAGTATTTATTTGTACATAATTTGCATAAATTTACATATAAATGCATTCAAAATTGCCGCCATAATGGCCTTTTAATATCTCCGTACATAAAACCTGTAGAGAGTAAATTTTGGCATCTATATTTATGTTTTTCAGGTCAATATACACAATCGTGATGTCAGTTGTAACTCAAAAAGCATTCCTACATTACATAATTTGCATATGTATGCATATAATTATATGCAAAATGGCTGCCAAATGGCTTGTACATGCCCCTATCTCTGATTATTTCATCCGTAAGTGGTTCCATTTGTGTCTCTTATCTTCACTGCCAGGAATAATTGCTGCAGTACCTACATTCAATAGTAAGTCAATGAAAATCTGCATAGATATACATATAAATATAATTATTCAAATCACTATAGCATTTCTGCTTTTAGGATATACATACATGCAGCCTGCACAATGTTGATTGTGATGCCTGTATCTATTAATTCAAGGGCAAAGAACATTTACATTTTACAATGAACATCCTTACACCAAGTTGCATGGATTTCCATAAATTTACAAGTAGTTTTAGGCCTACTCTACCACCCATGATTTCCTAAGAAAAACCCTCTGGACAATAATCAATGTAAACAGCATTGAACAGAACATATTTTCATTTAGCTTTCACTTCAATTTAGCTTACAAGTGTGCCCAATAGGTATAAAAAAATCGAAATCTTTGAAGAGTATAATGCATATTTGTAAGTACGATTTTTTTTTTTTTTTTTTTTTTTTGCAAGGAGGAGGGTACATCATTTCATTATGAGTATGTGTTGCGACACGGATTGTCGCCCCTACACGGATTGTCGCCTCCTGCTCGGGGCGACAATCCGTGACGGGCGTTGGCGGCACGGATTGTCGCACCCGTCACGGGTTGTCGCCTGGCGACAATCCGTGACGAGGGCTGGCGGCACGAATTGTCGCCCGCCCTCGAAGCACATTTTGCTTGGTAATATCGTTCTGGACATAATCATTGAAACACTAACACATAACTTACATGGCTACATCCATGCAAACATGCCATGTAAAAAGTCATGGTGAGGTTTCAAGGAAGTGTGTATGTGCGCGTGCACATGATAATTTAGTGTCCGTTTGTGCGTGTGTGTGTGTGCGTGTGTGTGTGTGTGTGATGGAAGAATGTGTTTATTATGTCAGTTTTTTGCGTATGTGTTTTTTAGCTGCGCGTGGGGCGGGATACCTAGTAAGCTGTTGCTGGCATAAACGTTGATATTGATTTTATCAGCAGCTTTGAATTTGATGAGTTTGTTTGGCAGATTTGTATATGAATTCGGAGTGGAGCTTGCGTGCGGGCGGATGCTGCTTTTCTGCATACGGTTCATTATGTCTTATTTATCAACATTGGGAAATTTTTTCATCAGGGAGGAATGTGGTATCGGTTCGGGTCTGCGTCGGTATGTGGGAAGGGGGTTACATTTCGTTATTGCAAAAGTTTGTTATTCTGAAGGCTCATTCGTCCGAACGCTCAGGAGGGGGTGGTCGGGTTTTTTTATGACTGATTTCATTCTACATTTGTGGAATGTATTTGTGTGGTTTTTTATGTATATGCCCTTGTAAGTAAGAAGGTGTTACATGATCCAAACCAATATATTCAAGGAATATAGGTTTGGTAGGGCCATACATGTCAAAACTTTCTCGTGAAGAAATTATTAGTAGGGTTGGTCTATAATCCAGTTATCTATGGTGAAGTGAGATTATTTGTGGTATAAATTGACAAATGGATTTGTTTCTGTTTCGAATTGCCATTTGTAACTTTTTTTTTGTTCATGTTACACCCAGAATGGGTCGATTTATGAATGATTTGACTGAAATCAATAAATATCAAGGAAAAAAGTGTTGAGTTGGTTTATTTGCATTATGAGGATTTGTTTGAGTGTTTGTTGGTGTTTGTTTGTATTACGTATGTATTAGCGGTGTGCAATGGCAGTTCGTTTGTGCTAAAATCAACTAACGATTGACAATTTTTTTACGGCGTGTGGAAATTATTCGCTCATGCATAGAGCATGCCAAACCTATTCTGGGACAAAGAATAGTGGTATGGACGTTCTAGTTTATATTAAAGACTGATGGAAGAAAATGACTGCAGTGAAAAATGAACAAAGACAAATAACATTTGGGGAGGTACCTCCCTCATATGTATTTTCTCTCGGTCTCTCTCTCGTCTAGCCCGCCTCACCGCTGATATTGGTTGACACACCCATACTATTTTTAGATCAACGCTGGTGTGAATTCTTTAAACACGTGCTCATACACTCTGAAGGCGTTTGTATTGCCACAGTAGCGCCACTATATTCCACATACACACGCAAGCATACAGGCACACGTATACACACAGACAAACAAACCACTACCACTGTACAACCACCACACATGCACAGTTCCTACATATTGTATTGTTATACTCCAAACACACACACATACACACACACACACACACACACACACACACACACGCACGCACACACACACACACACGCACACACACACACACACACACACACACATACGCATAACTTACCAGTCATACCCATCCCACAAAAGCTTTACACCGGAGGAACCACCCCGAGCCCGGGGCGACAATCCGTGACGGGGCGACAATCCGTGTCGCAACAAATTTTTTGCCAACACGGATTGTCGCCTTCGAGGTCAAAAACTGGGAACTGCACAAGCGTCACGAATTGTCGCCAGGCGACAATCCGTGACGGGGGCGACAATCCGTGCCGCCAGCGCCCGTCACGGATTGTCGCCCCGAGCAGGAGGCGACAATCCTTGTAGGGGCGACAATCCGTGTCGCAACAGCATGTTTATCCATGAGTCTATATACAAAATTTACATGAGTTTGGTAGACAATGTAGTAGATGGTTTGGTCATATTTTGTTGCCTTGGTCACTCAATGACTTTCTGAACCAGAGACCCATGGGTTCAGAGCTCACCTGAGTATCTCAAGTTTACCTTCCATGCAGTCTTGCAGACTGTTACCTACAGGTAGAACACATCAAAGTTGGAAGCCTTTAGAGATCTACAGGGCCCAGGGAGACATGACATCCATATGTTTTTATTCCATGACACTGGCAAAAACACCTGCAATGTCTGTAGAAAATGTGATCATGCGTTTCCAAAAAGATCAAAACTTATAACTGATCCCTAATGAATTAGGTATGGCAGCGACCAAACCGGAGCACTCCTGGATCTGCCATGAAACATTTGAAAGAACCTTCTACAGTATAGGGTCCCTGTAATCATGGCCTTTATCCTTTTACCCATTTCTGATTCTAGAGGGAAAAAATGTTTTCAAAGATTCCCTAATTTGGGGGATTTGGGGCATCTTGGAGTCAACATTGGGTTCATGGTACTCATGTGACTAAATAATATGATATTCTATCACCTGCAAAGTTCGGTAGAAAAAAAATGACCACACTTTTCGTGAAGATGAAAGTGTGAAAATTGGTCCCTAATTTAGTACAAGCCCAAAGGGGATCACCCCTGAATCTGTCATAAACAATCTTACGAGTCCATTCACTGATGTATTTACTCAAAGCACTTCTGCTTTATACGTTATAGAAGTCGATACTCTAAGGCTATTTCTTTCAGTGGTTGATGGTCCGCTTTCAGACTGTTTTCTCAAAATTTCCCGGTCTCCCTCCAGAGTTTGTAGTTATCCCGCTCTAGATAGCTCTCTCTCTCTCTCTCTCTCTCTCAAGATTTTTTTTTTTTTTTTGCACATGTCACAATTCAACACCCGAGAGTCACACAGCCCATGAGCTTGACACTAAACAAATAAGGCCCATGAGTCTGACACTAGGCAATAAAAAAAGAGCCGACGAGTCCGACACAACGCAAACAAGGTTCTTAAGTTAGACACAGATTATGAAAGCAAGGAAGACCAAAGACCTTTTTTTCAATACTGACCTCAATGACTCTTGCATGGGAAAACCCCAAATGTTTAAAGCAGGAGAACAGATACAGGGATCTGAACCAAACTAGGATCATCTTCAGATATATATATATTTTTTTTTCTTTTTTTAGAGGGCGGGGGGGGGGGGGGGGGGGTCTACACCGCTGAGGGTACTTTCAAGTGTTTCATGGCAGATTTAGGGGTGTCCCCTTTAGGCCGCAGCCAGGAATGATTTATTGAGGACCAGTTTCAAGTTTTGATCTTCTTTTTGGAAACACGCATGATCACATTTTTATACAATTTTGACAAGTGTTTTCGCAAGTGTCAAAGAATAAAAACGTATGGATGCCAGGTCTCTCTGGGCCCTGGAGGTCTCCACAAGCTTCCAACTTTGGTGTATTCTCCCTAGGTAACAACAGTCTGCAAGACTGCATGGAAGGTAAACTTTAGATACTGGGAGCTCTGAACCCATGGGTTTCTTGTTCAGAAAGTAATTCAGTGACAAGACACCAAAATATGATAAAAACAATTTCCACATCAAACTCATGTAATTTTTGTTTATCAACTCAAAGATTTCAATTTTTGTGTACCTATATTGAGCACACTTGGAAGCTAATTTGGAGTTAAAGTTAAGTGACAATTGGTTCTGTTTGATACTGTTTACATTGATTAATGCTCAGAGGCTTTTTATGGGTGGTACAGTACTTGCAAATTTATGCAACTATATACATATATAAAGATAATCAGTAAGGTTGTTATGTTAATGTTCTTTGCCCAACATTGTATGTATATGTATGATAAAAGGAAGTGTATTCATATGAGTGATTTGAATAATTACATGGCCTGATTCTGATTTTATTTCTGAATTTCTCTTTCATACATAAATGAAGTACAAAGTCAATTGAATAAACAAATTGAGCACAGTATAATTTGAATCTGACAATTAAAGCAAATAAATGATTAATTCAAATATTCACCTCTTTTCCCTGCTACAATTCAAAATGAAAATATACTAATTTGTGCATACATTTATCATTTTATGCATACATAAGTTACAGTATATCTTTTGCTCAAAGACAAATCAGGCAATTCTTGATGTACAGAAATTCAGGAGACCATCGTCATAAGCAAGCGCTTGACGACGACAATGGCCTCAGAAATGATTGTCTAAACAATACAACATTGTAGGAATGTAAGTCACCACTCACTGAGTGGCGACAAGGAGAAAGGGAGGGAAGAATGAGGGGAAAAAGTGCGATAATTATATGTATATTTATGCAGATTTTTCATTGACCTACTCCTAAATGTAGGTACTGCGGCAATTACTCCTGGCAGTGAAGATAAGAGACACAAAGAGACCCACTTACAGATGAAATAATCGGGCATGCACAAACCATATGGCAGCCATTTTGCATATGCATATGCAAATTATGTATGTAGGAATCATGCTTTTTGAGTTACGACTGACATCACGATAGTGTATATTGACGTGAAAAACATAAATATAGATGCCAAAATTTACTTTATACAGGTTTTATGTACGGATATATTAAAAGGCCATTATGGCGGCCATTTTGAATGCATTCATTTGCAAAATTATGCAAATTATGTAAAAATGAATACTTTTAAGTTATTACTGATGTCATCATTGTACTCCTTGACCTAAAAAATGTAGGTTTAGACACAAGAACTGACTTTCTATGGGCTCTACATTCCAAGATATAAGCATAAATAGGTTTGATGGCGGCCATTTTGAATTTATGCAAATTAGGCATTGATCCACCACTCAAAATTTAGGGAACTTTTAATAGATTATGTTGTTTTGATAGCTCTTCCAGGTTAAACGTAAGTGGAATGGTTTCTGTTGCAATTTGTTTTGGGTTGACCCCCTTTTTTCATATTTTGACTGGACTAAATACCAGCGAGGTGACTACTAATGTTGTACACGCATACTGACTACTGAGTTTTGTAAATGATGACTTGCTAAACGACTTGCCCATGTGAAACATCTTCGAATAATGCTCCAATACCATGTACGACTTGTTTCCTAACGTCTCATTTTCCTCTGTAACTTAAATTAATGGGAATGTGTTACTGTTGTGTGTATACTTCCACTGCGAGCAGACCAATACACCAAACATTTTGTTTTATATTCTTTATTAGAATTTCATCGATGTCAGGTCCATGTTTACAATAAAATTAATTTGAACAAAAAATAAGCAGCTGAATTCTTATCTCTTGTGCTCCTAAATCATATTTTCTTAACATACAGTACAATTAAGGCCTATATATACAAATCGTACCATGCATAGAATATTGGCATAGAAGTCTGCATGAATCTCAGAAAAAGCTTTCGGATTTAATACTTACACTATATTAACTTTAAGCCAATCCATATCTGTCTTCCGTTACGTAGGCAAGCACTTGTTCTGCAGAATCACCTTTTTTTTAAAACACTACACACACACATACCCACACACACACACACACACACACACACACACAAACCCGTCATTATGTTTGCAAGGCATGGCGTGCCATTCGAATCTGATTCGAATCAGACCACTGTTCTCAGGGGAAATCAGTGAATCAGACTTAATCAGAAGAAGAAGAAGAAGAAGATTCTGTGTTCTGTGTCCACGCGCATGCGTACAAAAACCAGCCAGTACACTGATAGTCTTTGCTCAAGTAACACAATTGGCAATTTCGACGCGTTAGGGTTACGGAAAAAAAGATCGCACACCGGCCGCCACCGCGCCGCAACCACGAATTTTGGTAGGGACCTAGCTCTATGTGATCGCTACCATGAATTTAGCCACCAACAAGCCAGCGACCATTAACCTTGTGTTGACTTTTTCGAACCATAGAGCTCGCGGTGAACATAGAACGTTCGCGCAGATCACTGCCAGCTCCTACGTTCGCGGAGTAACTAGTCTGGCTTCCAGACCTTCGCTATTCAGGATAAGCAGTGCAAGTAGTTTTCCGTAATGTTTCTGTTTCCCTTGTGTAGAAGATAGGAATTTTCACGAAATTTAAAGTTTGTGGTCATGATATGAAGCAAGAAAGAAACAATTAGATTTTGGGTCGTGAGATCAAAAAACAAAATAGCAGAGGTCATAGAGGTTACAAGAAACAACAACAACAACAACAGCAACAACAAGAAAAATAATAATTCCATTATAGGGGCCGATAAGAATATCTCAATAACTAAAAATACGGATGATAAAATTTTACCGAACTTGTGGGGCATATCTATCATGAAATAAAAGACAACTCTGGAGGAGTTTTGAAGGCAAGCGTCAAACGTGCACGATAGTGAACTCAGGATTGGGTTTTCACATGCACACACACAACTTAAACGCTTGGTTCGTATACTGAAAGGAAGAAACAATCACATTTAGAGAGCAAAGTTCACTGTGATCTTATAAAGGGCAAGAGAGAGAGAGAGAGAGAGAGAGAGAAAGAATAGACCTAATTAAGCTCCATCTTCAAATATGATTCAGGAACAAAAGATCAGGTTTTCGCCAAACTTGCAGGTTAAATTATGTTCTTAATGCAAGTAAAAAGAAAAAAAAATGGATTTGGGGCAAGTGGTCAGAGATCGTATAGGAGTCGTAGAGGACATCACAAGCAGAGAAGCTTAAAGGGGCCCTGATTTGTGTTGATTTATGATACCCTCAACATCACTTTTGTGTTGAAACCAATATCTAGACACATTCCATATAATTTTTACGATTTTTCTTCTTCTATTTTTCTTCAGATTACTTGGGAACGCCCACAAAAAAAAATCCTTCCAAACTAATATTCTTGAGATGACCTCATCTGTCAATCATGGTTAAGGTACTGAAATGTTTAACGAAAGACATTGAAATGCACCTTCCCCTCGGCTCAACATCACTTGCATGTTCCCTCGCCATGTCTTTTGTTCGTCACGTTATCACAGAAACATGCAAATTATGCTGAGTCAACAGGAAGGTGCATTCCAATGCCTTTTGTTAAACATTTCAGTACTTCGGCAATGATTGACAGATGAGGTCATCTCAAGAATATTGGTTTGGAAGGATTTTTTTGTGTGTGGGCGTTCCCAATAAAGAAAAATAGAAGAAAAAGAAGTTAAAAAATATATGGAATGTTTCTAGATATTCGTTCCACCGCAAAGGTGATGTTGAAGGTATTATTTCATTTCATTTTCATTTCAATTTATTTTCATATTTCTCACATATATCACAATATAAAATAAATTGATACGAAATCTATACAGAACATAATTCAAAATAGAACTTCACCGGAATGTTCAAAAGTTTGTCTCGGTATACACAAAGTCTGTATACATGCGAGTTAAACTGAGATCATAATGCGAAAAATATGATGGGGCCTGCGTAAAAGCAAGCTTGTATAGAGCCGCAGGTCCCGTGGTAAAATCAGATTAGGGGAAGCATAAGTACAGATATTTTTAGACCATACTATAATTGGGGGATCCGATTAAAACGAACAAGATCAAATCAAATGTTGCTATATAAAATACAGAATAAAACACTGAAAGGTCACATGTTGCAACTATAACCTACCACAAGTAAGGACATTGAGAGAACAACGACTGAGATTGTAAGGATTTAAGTGGGTGTGGAGGTATAGATGATGACGTAACAATTGGCATAAATACATAAATGGAAGGTGGGCTAAAAGAATTTTGTCGTGAATATAAAATATACACACAAGGACAATGGAGCTCAGGTGTCAAATTCCGGCGGGGTCCTAAACCATGCAGGCCGTGTGACCATGGTAACAGACAGCTGCCACGCGCAAGAATTCCAACAATCGAGTGTAACAATAAAAACTTAGAGAGCGCAACAGGCAGACTGATCGAAGAATAATAATGTATATGGTTAGGATCCCGTCGGACTACTACTAGAAGATAAATAAGATAGACAAGGGAGGAAATACTGAGCAACAAGTACTATACAATATGCATGCCGTAGCTGCTCAAAAGATATTGTTTTAATTTTCGTTTGAATGAGGTTAAAGTGGTGCAGCTTGTAAGTTCCGTAGGAAGTTCATTCCAGTACTTAGGTCCAGTGAACATGATAGTTTTTTTCGCAAAAATTGTTCGGGTACGTGGAAGGTGATACGCATAACGTTGGCGGGTTGGATAATCATGAACTGTATAGTTTCTTGTGAACATTTTGGAAAATGCATCTGGTAATTGGCCAGTTGAGAATTGAAACATAAACAGGCAAACGTTGTAAGAAAATAACTCAGGAATTTTCAAAATTTTATTGCTCATAAAAAGTTCATTCGTATGCGATAAATATCCAGCGTGGTTTACAATTCTAATAGCGCGTTTTTGCACAATAAATAACAAATCGATAAGATTTTTAGAAGTATTTCCCCACGCCAGAATCCCATAATTAAGATAGGGAGATATCAAAGTTGAATATATACTCTGTAGAATATTACATGGAAAATAATAACTAAGTTTGTTTAGAATGGGGAATCCAAGATGGCGCTGTGCGGTTAGGACGTGCCTGAGTGTTACGGAGGCATTAGGAGGAAATAAAATTGCAGCTCATTTCGCCTATTACAGTTTGAAAAGTCAAAATGACATCGAGAAAAAGGATCTTAGACCAAGGAGTCGTTACAATCTCCCATTATTTCAAGGAAAAGGAGGATTCTGACTCTAAGATGGATTTTAGCGACGCTACTACGGAGAAGGCTACGCAAGAACACAGTGACAGTGATAATGCACACGGCTTAACTGACTGTGCAGTGCACACGGTAGTGAAACCACTTCACCGAGATATGGAGGGAACCAGCCCGGGCGCGTCGGCGGAATCACCTCCACGCTCCTCGCTTGAGAAAAAACGACGAGTAGACGGGGAGAAGTCAACCACAGATGAACTACTCGCGGCCCTTATCCACAAGATAGACGAAATGAACTCCAATCTCACATCCAGGTTGGACACAGCTCTTGGTAAGATTGAAACAAATGAGAAAGAAATCAGTAACTTGAAAGAGGAGCAAGAGTCCTGCCGTTTTGATATCAAACAGTTACAGGACCAAGTAAACAAGCAAGAAAAGGAGAATGTGAAATTGAGAGAGCGTCTTGTTGACCTCACTGCGAGAGAGATGAGGAATACGGCTGTGTTCTACGGGTTTCCTGAAGGTGCTGAAAACGCTGGGAAGTGTGAGCAATTGATCAAAGAATTTGCCAAGTCAAATATGCAAATGGAAGGTGAAGTGAGCATTGAAAGAGCTCATCGCACAGGCCGCATCAGGCCAAAACCCGGCCCTCCTCGCCCAGTTGTGGTAGCTTTCAGTAGATACACAACCAGACAATCAGTGATCAGCAGTGCCCGCAGATAATTGAAGGAGAGGCCTTTTCAGCACAACGGAAAGGATCACCAGATATTTGTCGATGAGATGCTGCCGGTAGAAGTGCGAGAAAGCAGGAGGAAATTGCTGCCACTGAAACGAAAGCTGAAAGAGGAGGACCCAAAGCGAAAGGTGTACTTCAAATATCCGGCGCGATTGTTTTACAGGGAGACTGAGAGCGGAAAAGAAGTGGAGTACAAGCAGCACACCACAAGATAGAATGGATATTGGCAGTTTGCTTTTGCACAGTAGACAATGGCCTAATAAAATACGACATACTTTGAAAAACTCTTGACACGACTGCCATAGCTCAGCAGTCAGCACCCTGTCATGCCAGCAGTATATTAACAGTTGATATCTCCGAAGACAAGATACACTATTCATGTGATTAAGTGGTAGGGAAAATCATTTGTTTTTGCCAACCTGAGGAAAAAATAACTGTGAAGATGCCCAGGGGCACTTGGATTCCTTGTGATCATGTTTTACTCGATTCCATGCAAATTGTATGTGTGTTTTTTTCATTGCCAATGTGTTGTTGTCTGTTTTGTCTTGATCATGGTGGGTCATAAGAATTTACAAGGTTACCTACTTGTGAAATATGTATAGGGATCTGAAGTTAATGATCCATAATGTTAATGGGTTAGGGGACTTTAAAGCCAGGAAAAAATACTTTTGTTTTTTATCCAAATTAAAAAAGGATATTATTTTATTACAGGAAACCAATTCGACTGATAAGGATGAAAGTTTATGGAAGAACCAATTAAGAGCCGATATTGTATTCAGTCATGGAACCTCCTCTAGTAGGGGAGTGTGTATCATATTTCGGAAAACCCCACATATAAAATTGACAGAGACAGTGAAAGATTCTAACGGGAGATTTTTGCTGGTTAAAATGGAAGTATATGGAAAAAAAAATTATGATATGTAATGTATATGCACCAAATAAGGAAAAAGACCACATGCATTTTTTAAAAGCTGTAGACTTGACTATACAAGAATATTATGATGCTGAACAGACAATACTAATAGGGGGAGATTTTAATTTTATTCAAAATTTGGCATTGGACCGAGAGGGCGGTAATATGAAGTCCACTTGGAAGCACTCTTGTGAAATAATAGAAAATATTAAAAAAGTTTATCATGTCATAGATATTTGGAGAGACAAGAACCCGTTATTAAGACGATTTACTTGGAGACGCTCCAATCCTTGTGTTCAGTCAAGACTGGATTTCTGGTTAATCCATGAGTCTGTACAAAATATGGTGACAGATTGTGATATGGTCCCCTGTGTTTTGTCAGATCATGATTTTGTGAATTTACATCTGAGAATTAAAGAGTACACTGTGGGCCCATCTTATTGGAAGTTTAATAACAGTTTACTTAATGATGTCGAGTATGTTGAAAATTTAAAGGGACATTATGAGATGTGGGTAAATGAATGGGAAGATAAAAATGATAAAGGAAAATTATGGGATTGGTTAAAATTCAAAATACGAGAAGTTACAATCACATTTTCTAAAAGGAAGAAAAATATAAAAGAAATTAGAAGAAAAGAATTAGAACAAGAATTGAAAATAATAAATGACATGGACCCGACAGAAATGAATGAGCAAAAATGGGAAAAGAAAGAGAAAATTGAACAGGAACTTAACTGCATGTATAACTATTTAGCGGAGGGGGCCATATTACGTTCAAGATGTACCTGGTACGAGAAAGGAGAGAAGAGTACAAAATATTTGTTATCATTGGAAAAGACACAAGCACAGAGTACAAACATAGATGTATTAGATACAGGTGAGGAACTTATTGAACATCCCCATCATATACGAAATTTTGTGATGAAATCTCTTGGTAAACAGTTTGAAAACAGGGATACAGTGTCTGACAAAGTGAGTTATGATTATATAAAAAGTTCCTGCTTAAAACACCTCACGGAAGATGAAAAGGCCTCTTGTGAAGGCCTGATAACACATGAAGAGGCAAGGGAAGTCCTCCTTGGGATGTCAAAAAATAAAACACCTGGTAATGATGGCTTATCGGTGGAATTTTATGAGACATTTTGGCCTTTGATTTCTAAAGAACTAATAGGATCATTTAACCATGCTTTTGAAAAAGGAAGTATGTCCGTGTCACAGAGGCAAGGAATGATTAAATTGATTCCTAAATCCAATAAAGATAAGAGATTATTGGGTAATTGGCGACCAATCACCTTAATAAATGTGGATGCAAAGATACTTTCTAAATGTCTAGCAAAACGTATGTCCAAAATCATTGGTAATTTGATAAATCCTCAGCAAACAGCATTTATTAAAGGCAGATATATAGGTGAAGGTATAAGACTGATTTCAGATTTAATGTTTTATGCAGATGCCAACAATGTATCTGGAATTGTGTTAGCATTAGATCTTACCAAAGCATTTGATTCACTCAGTCATAGGTATTTACTACAGTGTTTAGAATGTCTTAATTTTGGTCCGTCAATGATACAATGGGTGAGAACATTGCATGCAGGTATAAATAGCTGTGTATTGATAAATGGCTTTACCACTGGTTATTTTGAAATCGGAAGGGGTGTCCGCCAAGGCGACCCCCTTGCCCCCCTTTTATTCATATTAGGGCTCGAGATATATTTAATGAGATTGTTAAATAATCCAAATATTATTGGATTGGAGATGCTCGGAAAACAGATTAAATATACAGCTTACGCTGATGATATAACATGTTTTTGTAAGGATGCAGAATCACTATCAGTATTATTAGAAAGCTTTCAAGAATTTTCTGATATATCAGGCCTTTGCCTCAACCGAAGCAAAACAGAAGGAATGTGGATAGGAAATGATAGACTATCGAAAGAAAAGCCACAGATGATAAAGTGGTCAGACAATGGTCTTAGAATTCTTGGAATCTGGTTTTCATATGACAAAAAAAAAGCAATCCGAAGAAACTTTGAAGATCGATTGGGTGAGATTAAGAGAACATTTTCTATTTGGAAAAATCGTAATTTAACGTTAATTGGTAAAATTCAAATTTTGAAAACATTTATTATGTCTAAGATAATTTATTTGATGTCAAACATTGAAATTCCTCAAGATTTTGTGAAAGAAGTAGAGAAGTTAATGTTTTCCTTTTTATGGAATGGCCCAGATAAAATTTCAAGGTCAACTATGTATGCACAATATGCTGAGGGTGGTCTCAAATTCCCCAATTTACAATGTATGATTGATACGCAGTTAATTAAGTGGGTTAAAAGATATTATGGAAATCGTAACCATCAATGGGTGTTATTTGGAGATTATTTTTTAAAAAGGCTTGGTGGAATTCTAGTGTTCCAAAGTAATTATTCCCTTGAAGCTATTGATAAGAGGGGTATCCCTCCATTCTATGAGAATATTCTACGAATATGGTTAAAGACAAACATACATGAGGATTTTATTGGTGATGAAAATAGCCAAGCAGGCATTCTACAACAACCAGTATGGAATAACCAGAATATTTTGATTGATAAGCACTCAATATTCTGCAGGCCGTTTTTTGAAGTAGGTTTTTGTTATATATATCAAATATTTAATATTGATGGACGGCTCATTGATTTTGAATTTTGGTTAAGGAAAGGAGTGCCAAGCAAATATAATATGATGTATATGGCAATTGTATACTCTGTTCAAAAATACTCGAAATGTTCCTTCAATACACTCCTATTGGAGATGTTTTGGAAAGAAGAAGTGGCTCAAAAACAAAAGGATCTTATTATTTCACAGTTACAAGATGTGAAATCAAAACCAATATATGAGGAATTTCTAAAAGAGATTAAATCAAGACCTGTTTGCGAAACAGTTTTCGCTGGCAAGTATGGAATTCAACCAGAAGATTGGACACAAATATATATGTTGCCATTTACGTGTACAATTGAAGTAAAATTGAGAGAATTTCAGTTCAAGTTGTCGCATAATATACTTTACACAAATGAAAGATTGTTTAAGATGAAAATATCAGAATCAGAGCTGTGTACGCTTTGTAAGTCATGTGCTGAGACCCCTGTACATTTGTTTTTTGATTGTAAAGCTGCCAAAGAACTACTTCAAAAATTTGTGGATGAAATTGGTACGATCTTTCATGTCAAATTAGAGGATTGTACAAGAATGAGAGTAATGTTTGGATTCATCAAAGACTGGAAAGGGCCCCACAGGAATTTATTGAATCATTTAATATTGTTATACAAAAGGTACATATATATTCAGAGATGCAAAGATACAGGTGTGAAATTTCATGGATTGACAGCATTTATTGTTAATATCCGATATATAGAATCCAACATTGCAAAACGAACAAATAAATTAGATTTTCATTATAAGAAATGGTCCCCTGTAGAACATATTTTTTAGGTCATTGTAGAAGAACATACAGTCGACTCTCGTTATAAAGAATATCCATATGGCAGAACCCCGACGTGATGGGGTAGTTTTTTGGGGGGTCCCAGGGTTTGAAAATTTTCCTATTCAGAGGTATTTGCGCCCTGGATATGGCAAGGTTTCAAAAGTGACAAGATCACGGTGGTTTCGCTGGGCCCAAGGAGTTTATTGTAACGAGAGCTGACTGTATCTTTAGGATATTGTTCAATTGTTGAAGAGTTTGATACCCATCTTTTATTGTTGTTGTTGTTGTTAATTTGTTAAACAAAACATGATTTGTAATATGATTTTGTATGTTACGTTGTACATGTATAATGAAGAGGAAATAAATAACTTTGTAAAAGAAAGAAAAAAAAAAGTTTGTTTAGAACCCCTGTATTTCTAGCAATAATTCTACTTACATAACCAACATGGGTTCTCCAAGATAAATCACTATCAATGTAAAGACCCAAAAATTTTGTACTGTTGACCTGTGACAAATCAATGTTGTTGATCTTGACAGAAATAGGTAGTACAGGTAGGGAATTACTAAACAAAATATAATGAGTTTTTTCAAGGTTTAAGGAAAGTTTGTTTGCAAAAATCCAAGATTGAACAGAAACAAGTTCTTCATTTATTATGTTTATAAGTTCATCAGGATTTGGATGAGAAAAGAACAAATTTGTATCGTCTGCAAAACAAACGAAGGAAAGGATCTTAGATGAGTTCTGAATATCGTTGATATACAAAATAAAAAGAAGTGGACCTAACAGGGAACCCTGAGGAACCCCGCAAGAAATTAACTTAGGTTGGGAATCGTGACCGTGGATACTTACAAATTGTTTTCTATTTGTCAGATAATCAGAAAACCATTCAAGCGCCTTACCCCGAATTCCGTAATGATTTAATTTATAAAGTAAAATATCATGATCTATTGTATCAAGCGCCTTTGAAAAATCAAGAAAAACACCAACAGTATGAGATACATCATCTATAGCATGAGCTATCTTATCAATAAACTTGAGTAATGCGTGAGTTGTGCTATGTTTTTTGCGAAATCCAAATTGAGAATCAGTAAATATTTTTGACTGAAGAAGAAAATTAAGGGTACGTTTATACACAAGTCTTTCGAGTATCTTTGAAAAGGAAGTTAAAAGGGAAATAGGACGATAATTATTAACAAAATCTTTTCGCCCTTTTTTAAAAATGGGAACAACTCTGGCTACTTTCATTTTACAAGGAACTTTACCACTAGATAAGGATTGATTCAAAATAAAAGTAAGGGGTAAAATTATTTCATGAATCACGTTTTTTACCAAAAAATTTGTGATTCCATCGTATCCCGAACTTTTTTTGTTATTTAATCTATCAACAATCTTTATTATTTCATCTTTAACAATCGGTACAAAAAATAAAGATGCCACATTCCTATTATCCAGAAAAGAGTGAAATTCCTGGTGCGCTGAAGGGATTTTGTCAGCCAGATTTGGGCCAATGTGTACAAAGTAATCATTAAAAACTTCAGCTATGTCTATGGGGTCGTCAATACGAACATCATCCTCTTGAATATAACTAGGAGCATTATTGTCAGTATTACATTTCAACGCCTGATTTATCACCCTCCACGTACCCTTCACATCATATTTGCATTTATCGAATTGATTCATGAAATACATCCGTTTGGCTAACCGTAATGAAGAAGTAAGGATATTACGATACCGAGTATATCGGGACTTATTCATAACAGTGGGTACTTTACAATATTTACGAAACAGTTTATTTTTCTTATTAATGGATTTAAAAAGTGATTTAGTAACCCATGGCTGCCGAGGTACTTTTTTATGATTTGATTTAAAACATTTACGACAAGGGATAACAGTATTGAGCTGAGTAATGACAATATCTATGAAAATATCAAATGATAAGTTTACGTCATTTTGATTATAAACAATCGACCAATCAACGAGTTTTAACTTTTCTCTAAGCCTGTTAATATTTGACTCTGACATCACACGAAAACCGGAAGTGTTGTGCGCACTTTCTGTCAGAGTGTCAACGTTACCAATAAGTGCATACACAGGAAAATGATCAGAGATATCAGTAACCACAATACCAGGTGAAATAGGAGAAGATAACTTGTTAACAAATATATTATCGATTAAAGTAGAAGAAATATCAGTGATTCTTGTAGGTTTTCTTATAAGAGGAATGAAAAACTTAGACAGCATTTGATTGAGAAATTCTTGACAATTATGGTTATCGTAGTTTAAAAGATTTAAATTAAAATCACCCATAAGAAAACATGTTTTATTTCTGAAATACTGGTTCAACAAAATGCCATCGAGTAATTCAACGAACTCAGTTAAATTCGAATTTGGTGGCCTGTAAATTTCCCCGACAATTACATTTCCTTTATTTGGTACTTTTATCTCGATGAAAATACTTTCAAAAAAATTCTGTCATAAAACTGAACTCCTCTAATAACCGATGTTTAAATTTTCTGTGACATAAAAACCAACTCCACCTCCTTTCTTACATAATCTATTGTTTGTTATAAATTTAAATTGATCAATGTGAAACAAGGAGGAAGGTGACTTCTCCTGTAACCATGTTTCACTGAGGCCGATGACACCATGAGTAAATCGTAGTTCATCAATGAATAGAAGAAATTGATCAAAATGTTGGTTTAAACTCCTTATATTAAAATGAGAAATGAAAAGTTGATTTGGGTCAGAATGGGATGATGAAATGAGATCTTTTTCTGAGCAGTAACTTGCAGAAGACATATATGCTGGAATGTCATTTAGATCAAAATCTAGTTTTAATTCATCAGATTCTGTAGTTAAGAACATTTTAGAAGCAAAATTATCATCGTTCTCATTATTTGTAGTGGTTACGGAACTTCCACCTTCCGATAACTGAACATCTGCAAGAGTATCATTCATATTCATTGGGATAAAACTCTATGCAAATCATCCTATTTTCCACAGTATTTTCGTTGAGAAATGTGACAAAATGAGCAGGAATACTAAACATGACATATTGCCATTGACCAAGATATATGGTGGTAAAAGACACGGTATAATATTTGTCCTGGGGACATGTATGCACCTGAGTAGCTATTGCCGACATTGGGAAAACATGTTTACGTAAGAACGGGGAAAAATACACCAGCATCAACGCATGGAATTCGGAAGTGCAAATAGCGAGTGAGCGAATAAAAAGTACTGGGGTTCTGCAAACACGAATGGAATGTGTCACTCGATTGGATAACGCGTGAAACAATGTATACAACGGATACAGTGGATACATAGATTCAACTGGTGCGAATAACATTTCTGTAGGTTCAATTAAGAATTGCGAACATGTGACCTTCCCTAAGAGCAGACATGCACACTTGGCATTGCTAATAAATACGAAAATGTAACATTTAGACAAAAACGCAAAAACAAACAAAAGAAAAATAAGCATGTACAACACTGGCTCTATCTTAGAGCACATCACTGTCATCACAAGTGATAATAAGGTGACAAAAAATGTCAAACTATACATTTCTTAGAGTCATGAGATATCGACTGCCAACCCACCCTCCCCTCCCTGATACAATTTACAATAATTGCAGACTTAAGTTTGGTCCATGAACTGAGTTTAAAATTGAGTTGGTGTAGTTAAAGATAAGGTTCATTAAGTAAAGTACACTGCATCATAGAAAATGAATATACCAAAACCCCTCAAAAAGGGTCCTTTTGCATTATACCGTAAGTTTGTAGTAAAGCATGGAGTGAGTACTTCAGAATTCATGAAAAAAAAATACAGTATGTATATTTAAAAGAAAGATGCATTCCATTCTGGCGTTCCCCCCAATCAACCATTATAAATCAGAACACATCTGAGAAAGTTGTGGAGAGAGAGAAAAAAAAAAAACCAGGCAGCAGTATAACTGTCTATATCATAAAAATACATAATGTAGTTTTATGATCCTCCTGTTGATAATAAAAATAATGCATTTATCTGAATCATATGCCAGAATAACCTTTAAAGAAAGACATACTCTTATAAACAGATAACATTTAGTGAATTTAGTACAAAATATATCTTGCTGGTGTTTATGGTGACAGTAAAAAAGGAGAACATAGCATTGGTTTTACGTACCAGCTTACGATATAATGTTGTCTGCCCCTCCCCCCCCCCCAAAAAAAAGGAACAAAATATCTTGAAGATGTTATAACAGTCTTTCCTCTCTGAGAGAAGCAAAAGAGGAAATGAACACACGCAAGGATAGGGGTAAAATAATTAAGCTTTTGTGAATCGTTGCGTATATTACCCGGGGGAGAGCCTCCTGACCCACACACAATACACTGAGTCGCAGCTCAGCCGCCAAACCAGCTATAAAACCCTGCTTCTAATCAACATGGCAGTTGGTCTACTCCTCCGACAGGAATTGATACATGTGTCGGTAGAACATCAAAGTGAGTAAATAGGATGCCTATATCAGTAAGAAAATATAATTCGGCTCTTTTCCCTTTTCGCTCCTGTAAATATGACATATGTATCATCACCTTTGATTACATTTTATTCGATTAGCCAATAATATAAAACAATTGCCATTACACTGTTACGTATTAGATTAGGAAACTGGTTTCAGTAGTAGCAGAGTTTATTTAGGTCTACTAAATACATGGACGAAGAAGAAAAACAAAAAGTGAAAGGATATTACTCATGATATAGATTCCAGTCTGTAGCGGCTTTTTCTTTCCATTTTAGTACAACCCTGGTTCCCGCGAGTAGTATTTTTGTGGAGACTCCTTTCTGCTTTCGGAGGTCGTAGGCAATCTTCGCAAGCTCACCTCTCCGAGCTTTCAGACTGGGCGGTAGATCTGTACGCACGGTAATTCTGCGGTTGGGGGTTCCTAGGTCATCGCCAGCCCGCGGTTGACGCTGCTGTGTATCGAACGCGTTGAGAACAAGGATCCTGTCGCGCATAAACACAAATCTGGCGATGATAGCTCTCGGGGGAGGGTCGCGGGATGGGCCACCAGTGGCCTGGTTGGAACCGAAGTCGCGGCGAGGAAGTCAACACAAATCAATCAACACAAATAAATCAACACAAATCAACATGCATTTGCATTTCAGGGCCCCTTTAATTTCCCAATAGCAATAGATTATCAGATTTTCATCGAACTGACAGAATATGTTTATAGTGACGTAAGAAAGAAACAGTCCACACATTTCGGGATAATAAAATGAGGTCAAAATAAAATTCAGATGCTGCCAGGAATCTTGGAATCATTTTTGACTCTAATCTTTCCATGGAAAGCCACATCTTGGCTGTATCCAGAGCAGCTTTCTTAGCTCTCAGAAACATTGGCTTGATCCGCAAGTACATCAATAACCATGTTGCAGAACTTCTGGTGCATGCATACATCACATCGAGGCTTGACATGGGAAATTCAGTACTGTATTATCTGAATAAATCACAAATACACAGACTTCAGCGCCTGCAGAATAGCGCAGCTAGAGTTGTCACCATGTCCAGAAAGAGTACAAGCATCAACTCTCTTCTGAAAAAGCTACATTGGCTATGTGTTGAACAGAGGATTGAGTATAAGAGATCAGTTTGGTTGTGTACAAGGCACTGAATGGCAGTTCTCCATCATATATATGTGATCAGGGGCGTCACCAGCTTTTTTTCAAGGGGGGTGCGTTTTGACACTAAATAACAAGATTTTTTGGACAGACATTTGGAATATAGGAAGCTCTCAATCCCCAGACTTTTACTGTTTTTTTTTAGGGAAACCAAGCGGGGAAACGGCACCGGATTTCATTTTTTTTTTTTTTTTTTTTTTGGGGGGGGGGGGGGGGGTGGAAGTGCCGGTTGCCCCCCCCCCCCCTCCTTCCACGGTGAGAACTTTTTGCATTTTGATGTTGTAAATGGTGCAGTTTGATGCATGTTTTGCTTGTTTTATCGACTTGAAACAGTCCCACTTGTTTAAAGTAGCAGTACATTTTTATGGAAATTGTTGTCGAACAATGTGCCTATAAACTATATCATTTCAATAAACTTCTTGTATCGATTCTTACACTGATGTCCTGAACGCGACCGAGCCCGAGCAAGTGGAGCGAGCGAGGGGGTAGGGTGTGGGAGGGGGCCAACCCCCTCCCACGGTTAGAACTGAAATTGCATTTTGATGTTGTAAATGGTGCAATTTGATGCATGTTTTGCTTGTTTTATCGACTTGAAACAGTCCCACTTGTTTAAGGTAGCAGTACATTTTGAAGTAAATTTTTATTGAACAATTTGCCTATAAATGGTATAATTTAGATGAACTTCTAGTAATAATTCTTACACTGATGTCATGAACGCGACCGAGCCCGAGCAAGCGGAACGAGCAAGGGGGGAGGTTGTGGGAGGGGGTTGCCCCCCCTATAAATGGATTATGGAATGACGGTGTGAAACGACAAATGATACTGGCAGCAATATCAGGAAAATGGCATAACGACTACACCCATGCTCGAGCGAGCGGAGCGAGCGAGCTTGAAAATTTTGACATTTTACAGTCCAAAAACTGCCGTTTGTAGCCATATTTTTATGCTTTGGAAATTAAAGGGAATATACAGTACTGGTTTAGGTAAGGATTCATGTTTTGAACATTCCCATGGGCGTCACCAGGGGGGGTGCGTTGGGTGCGAACGCACCCCCCTTGAGATCCTTAAAAAACAAAAAAAAAAAACAAAAAACAAAAAAAACAAACCTTCAGTCTGCGAGCGATCTCAACGCCGGACGCTAAATAATTATTCTTTTCTATTTTTTTTTATTTTCTTATTTTACACCAGGGACAAAAAAAAAAAAAAATCGTGGACAAAAAAAAAAAAAAAATCGTGGGCAAAAACAATTCTCACCCCTGGTTCTGGCAGCACTGCTTTTATACATATCTACTAGTATTCTATACAATGTTTACTATTTATCGACCGTACTGTACATCCGTATACGGTACGGAGCACGTACACGTTTGGATGTACGTGTGCTACTTACAAGTACTACTATGTAGGGTCTATGTACGTTACTTCTGACCAATCCATATTGCAAACCCAAGTGCGAGCCTTAGTCTCATTAAAAAAAAAAATGGAGGGCCAAGCATATCATTTTGCCCAACCCTCCCCCCTCCATAATTCCAGAGACGAGAAGATTTTTTTACCTTTTTTTTGACAGAAAAAAAAAAATGCCCCCATAAAAATATTGGAGGGGCAAGCATAATAATTTTGCCCCCCCCCCATAATCAATAATTCCCGAAATGAGAAGATTTTCTTGCTTTTGAAAGAAAACAAAAATGTTGCCCCCATTATAAATATTGGAAGGCAAGCGCACCATTTGCCCCACCCCATATAATCATAATTCCCCCGATGAAAAGATTTTCTTGCTTTGTTGTTAGAAATCTGTCCAATTGTTTCACCCAAAAGCAGTGGCGTAACCACGGAGGGGGGGGGGGGGTGCCCCCCCCCCCATCCGCTGGTAAAAAAAAAAGACTTACCAAAATAGTAATTCGAGGGTAAGTAAACTGCTTTTGAATGAAAGGGTGATCAAGAAATAAGATATTTTTCTATGATTTCTTTTAACCATCTGCAAATAGGTATATAAAACATTGTTCAAAAAGCCCGGAGCCGACAAAGGAATGTGATTCAGCGTGAATCCTGGTTGGCATTCTGCATATAAGCAGGATGTGCGCAGTGTACTCAGAACATCCGAACGGCAAAAAGAGTCGCTGCAATGTTGCGCAATGTGATGAAGTATGTACACCTTTGTACCTGCTTACGCTTCGTTATATCAAAGCTAGATCATTGATTTTGCAGTGTTGCTTTACATACTAGTATAAATAGAAATGTCTTGCATTGCCAATAAAAAGACTTGACCTGGGCTAATTCCTAACTTTTCTATGTATATAGTACAACACACACAAACAAACACGCACAATTAAGGGATGCTCTAAAGTGCAGATTTTGGACATCCTTCCCCCGCTTGGTCACTTCGACGCCACCTCGCTGGTCATACCTCCCCCAGTCATAAACATAAACCGACACCCTTGACTACCAGTGGCGGATCCAGGGGGGGGGGGGGTGCACCGGGCGTCCCCCCCCCTGCCCTCTTAATTTCCGAAGCGACAAAGTATAGCTTCAAACGGCAGTTTTTGGACTGTTAAATGTCAAATTTTTCAAGCTTGCTCGCTCCGCTCGCTCGCATTTAGTCGTAATGCTATTCTCCTGAAGTTGCTGCCAGTATTGCCGGCAGTTGCGCCCAGTGCGCCCCCCTTAATTTCCAAAGCGAAAAAATATAGCTATACAAACGGCAGTTTTGGGACTGTAAAATGTCACAATTTTCAAGCTCGCTCGCTCCTCTCGCTAACATTTAAATTCTCCTGATATTGCTGCCAGTAATTGCCAGCAGTTGCGCCCGGTGCGCCCCCCCTTAATTTCGAAAAAAAAAATATAGCTTTTGGTCTGTAAAATGTCAAAATTTTCAAACTCGCTCTCTCTTCGCTCGCTCGCTCGCATTGAATCGTTATGCAATTCACCTGATGTTGCTGCCAGTAATTGCCTGCAGTTCCGCCGGTACGCCCCCTTTATGATTTCCAAAGCGAAAAAATATGGCTAAGAACGGCAGTTTTTGGACTGTAAAATGTAAAATTTTCAAGCTCGCTCTCTTCGCTCGCTCACATTGAATCGTTATGCAATTCACCGGATGTTGCTGCCAGTATAATTGCCAGCAGTTGCGCCCGGTGCGCCCCCCTTATGATTTCCAAAGCGAAAAAAAAATATGGCTAAGAACGGCAGTTTTTGGACTGTAAAATGTAAATTTTTCGAGCTCGCTCCCTTCGCTCGCTCGCATTGAATCGCTAAGCAATTCACCTGATGTTGCTGCCAGTAATTGCCTGCAGTTCCGCCGGTACGCCCCCTTTATGATTTCCAAAGCGAAAAAATATGGCTAAGAACGGCAGTTTTTGGACTGTAAAATGTAAAATTTTCAAGCTCGCTCTCTTCGCTCGCTCGTATTGAATCGCTAAGCAATTCACCTGATGTTGCTGCCAGTAATTGCCAGCAGTTGCGCCCGGTGCGCCCCCCCCCCTCCTTAATTTCCAAAGCGAAAAACTATGGCTAAGAACGGCAGTTTTTGGACTGTAAGATGTAAAAATTTCAAGATCGTTCGCTCGCATGTATATCGTTATGCTCTCCTGATATTGCTGCCAGTAATTGCCAGCATGCAGTTGCGCCCGATGCGCCCCCTTAAATTCCAAAGCGAAAAAATATAGCTATGTAAACGGCATTTTTTGTTACTGTAAAATGTCAAAATTTTAAAGCTCGCTCGCTGCGCTCGCTCGCATTTAATTTTTATGCCATTCTCCTGATGTTGCTGCCAGTAATTGCCGGCAGTTCCGCCCGGTGCGCCCCCCTTTATTTCCAAAGCGAAAAAATAAGGCTCCAAATGGCAGTTTTTGGACAATGACAAAATTTTCAAGCTCGCTCTCTTCGCTCGCTCGCATTTAATTGTTATGCCATTCACCTGATGTTCAGCTGCCAGTAATTGCCGGCAGTTGCGCCCGGTGCGCCCCCCTCCCTTAATTTCCAAAGCAAAAAAAAAAAAAAAAAAAAAAATATGGCTGCAAACGGCAGTTTCTGGACTGCAAAATGTCAAAATTTTCGAGCTCGCTCGCTCGGCTCGCTCGCATGTAATCGTTTTGCCATTCTCCTGATATTGCTGCCAGTAATTTGTCGTTTCACACCGTCATTCCATAATCCATTTATGGGGGGGGGGGGGGGAGGGGAGGGGACAACCCCCTCCAACAACCTCCCTCCTTGCTCGTTCCGCTTGCTTGGGCTCCGTCGCGTTCATGACATCAGTGTAAGAATTATTACTAGAAGTTTATTTGAATTATACTATTTATAGGCAAATTGTTCAATAACAATTTACTTCAAAATGTATTGCTACCTTAAACAAGTGGGACTGTTTCAAGTCGATAAAACACGCAAAAACACGCAAATTGCACCATTTACAACATCAAAATGCAAAAAGTGTTCACCGTGGGAGGGGGACACTCCCTCCCACATCCTCCCCCTCGCTCACTCCTCTCGCTCTTGCTTGGCCGCATTCATGATATTCAGTGTAAATATTAAACACAAGTTGTTAAAACAGGAGGTCTATTTGGATGATACTATTTTAGAGGCAAATTGTTCAATGATAATCTATATCAAAATATACTGCTGCCTTAAACAAGTGGGACTGTTTCAAGTCGATAAAACAAGCAACAAATTGCACCATTTATAGAACATCAAAACGCAATTTCAGTTCTAACCGTGGGAGGGGGTTGGCCCCCTCCACGGCCCCCTCCCACACCCTCCCCCTCGCTCGCTCCGCTTGCTCGGGCTCGGTCGCGTTCATTATATCAGCGCAAGAATCAATACAAGAAGTTTATTGAAATGATATAGTTTATAGGCACATTGTTCAACAACAATTTCCATCAAAATGTACTGCTACCTTAAACAAGTGGGACTGTTTGCAAGTCGATGAAAACACGCAAAAAGCCTGCATCAAATTGCACCGTTTACAACATCAAAATGCAAAAAGTTATCACGGTGGGAGGAGGGGGGGGGGGGGACAACAGGCACTTCCACACCCTCCCCCCCCCCCCCGCCTTTGCTCGCTCCCTCCCATACTAACACCCCCCCCCCAAAGATGAAATCCTAGCTACGCCGGTGCCCTTTCCCCGCTTGGTTTCCCTAAAAAATAGTAAAAGTCTATAATATAGGGATTGAGAGTTTCCTATATATTCCAACCCAACGTCTGTCCAAAAAAATCTCGTTACATTTAGCGTCAAAACGCACCCCCCTTGAAAAAAAGCTGGTGACGCCCCTGCATTCCTAAGTGAGATAATGAAAAGCCTCTTATGAGATTTGGAAGAGCATGTAATTTTAAGAAGGATTCAACGTTTATTTGATGAAAATTGGTTTTCAAATGGCTGCGATCGACCAGAACTGTACATACCCTTTAAGGGGGGTGGGCGCACCGGGCGCAACTGCTGGCAATTACTGGCTGCAACATCAGGTAAATGGCGTAACAATTAAATGCGAGCGAGCAAAGAGAGCGAGCTTTGAAATTTTGACATTTTACAGTCCAAAAACTGCCATTTGGAGCCATATTTTTTCGCTTTGGAAGTAAAGGGGGGGGGGGGCGCAACGTGCGCAAATGCCGGTAGTTACTGGCAGCAACATCAGGAGAATGGCATAACAATTAAATGCGAGCGAGCGAGCATTTCTTTAGCGAGCGAGCTTTAAAGTTTTGACATTATACAGTCCAAGAACTGCCGTTTGTAGCCATATTTTTTTTTTTTTGCTTTGGAAATTAAGGGGGGGGGGGCGCACCGGGCGCAACTGCTGGCAATTACTGGCAGCAACATCAGATGAATGGCATAACAATTATTAAAATGCGAGCGAGCGAAGAGAGCGAGCTTGAAAATTTTGACATTTTACAGTCCAAAAACTGCCATTTGGAGCCATATTTTTTCGCTTTGGAAATAAAGGAGGGGGGGGGGGTGCGCACCGGGCGCAACTGCCGGCAATTACTGGCAGCAACATCAGGAGAATTGCATAACAATTAAATGCGAGCTTGAAAATTTGGACATTTTACAGTAAAAAAAAAAAAAACACCTGCCGTTTGTAGCTATATTTCTTCGCTCTAGAATTTAAGGGGGGCTCATCGGGCGCAACTGCCGGCAATTACTGGCAGTAATATCAGGGCGAGCATAACGATTACATGCGAGCGAGCGGAACGAGCAAGCTTGAAAATTATTGTACACTTTACGGTCAAAAAAACTGTCGTTCTTAGCCATATTTTTTCGCTTTGGAAATTAAGGGGGGAGGGGCACCGGGCGGAACTGCTGGCAATTACTGGCAACAACATCAGGTAAATTGCATAACGATTAAGTGCGAGCGAGCGAAGAGAGTGAGCTTGAAAATTTTGACAGTTTACAGTAAAAAAACTGCCGTTTGTAGCTATATTTTTTCGCTTTGGAAATTAAGAGGGAGGGGGGGGGGGCGCACCGGGCGCAACTGCTGGCAATTACTGGCAGTAACATCAGAAGAATGGCATAAAGATTAAATGCGAGCGAACTTGAAAATTTTGACATTTTACAGTCCAAAAACTGCCGTTTGAAGCTATATCTTTTTTGCTTTCGAAATTAAGGGGGGCGCACCGGGCGCAACTGCTGGCAATTACTGGCAGCAATATCAGGATAATTTGATGCGAGCGAGCTTAAAAATTTTGACATTTTACAGTCCCCAATAAAACTGCCGTTTGTTGCTATATTTTTTCGCTTTGGAAATTAAGGGGGGCGCACCGGGTGCACCTGCTGGCAATTACTGGCAGCAATATCAGGAGAATTTAATGCGAGCGAGCGGAGCGAGCGAGCTTGAAAATTTTGACATTTTACAGTCCCCAATAAAACTGCCGTTTGTAGCTATATTTTTTTCGCTTTGGAAATTAAGGGGGGGGGGGGCGCACCGGGCGCAACTGCCCGCAATTATTGGCAGCAACTTCAGGAAAATGGTATTACGAATAAGATTAATGCGAGCGAGGGAGCGAGCGAGCTTGAAAATTTTGACATTTTACAGTCCAAAAACTGCCGTTTAAAGCTATATTTTTTTCGCTTTGGAATTTAAAGGGGGGGGGGGGGATACGCCCGGTGCGCGTGTTTTTTTTAGACGGCACAGATTGGGGAAACTAAAAATCTATCGGGGACCCTATCCCTAAACCTAACCCTAATCCTAATCCTAACCCTAACCATCAAACCCTAACCCTAACCCTAACCCTAACCCTAACCCCAACCCTAACCCTAACCATAACCATAACCATAACCAAAAACCCTAACCCAACGTTTTTCCCATAGGTTTAACACGCGCCATGCCCCAATCTGTGCCGTCTTTAAAAAAAACGCGCCCGGTGCGCCCCTCCCCTGGATCCGCCACTGGTAGTCAAGGGTGTGAGTTTATGTTAATAACTGGGGGAGGTATATATGACCAGCGAGGTGGCGTCCGAAGTGACCAAGCGGGGGAAGGATGTCCAAAATCTGCACTTTAGAGCATCCCCTAATTGTGCGTGTTTGTTGTGTGTGTGTGTGTATTATATATATACATGGAAAAGTTAGGAATTAGCCAGGTCAAGTCTTTTTATTGGCAATGCAAGACATTTTTATATCGACTAGTATGTAAAGCAACACTGCAAAATCAATGATCTAGCTTTGATATAACGAAGCGTAAGGTACAAAGGTGTACATTCTACATAACATTGCGCAACATTGTAGCGACTCTTTTTGCCGTTCGGATGTTCTGAGTACACTGCGCACATCCTGCTTATATGCAGAATGCCAACCAGGAATCACGCTGAATCACATTTTTTTTTTTGTCGGGTCCGGGCTTTTTGAACAATGTTTTACACTATATACCTATCTAATTATGGTTAAAAGAAATCATAGAAAAATATCTTTTTTCTTGATCACCCTTTCATTCAAAAGCAGTAACTAACACATGAATTACTATTTTGGCAAGTCTTTTTTTTTTTTACCAGCGGATTGGGAGGGGGGCGCACCCCCCCCCCTCCGTAGTTACGCCACTGCTTTTGAGTGAAATAATTTGACAGATTTCTAACAAAAAAGCAAGAAAATCTTTTCATCGCGGGAATTATGATTATGTGGGGTGGAGCAAATGGTGCGCTTGCCTTCCAATATTTTTATGGGGGCAAAATTTTTTGTTTTCTTTCAAAAGCAAGAAAATCTTCTCTTTTCGGGAATCATTAATTATGGGGGGGGGGGGGGCAAAATTGAAATATGCTTACCCCTCCAATATTTTTATGGGGGCAACTTTTTGTTTTTCTGTCAATAAAAAGGTAAGAAAATCTTCTTGCCTCTGGAATTATGGAGGGGGGGGGGGTGGGCAAAATGATATGCTTGCCCCTCCTTTTTTTTCATTTTTTTTTAAATGAGGCTAAGGCTCGCTCTTGGGCTGGCAATATGGATTGGTCAGAAGTAACGTACATAGACTCTACATACTAATTGTAAGTAGCACACGTACATGCAAACGTGTACGTGCTCCGTATCGTATGGGTGTACAATACGGTCGATAAATAGTAAACACTGCATACAATACTTGTAGATATGTATAAAATCAGTGCTGCCAGAACCAGGGGTGCGAATTGTTTTTGCCGACGAGTTTTTTTTTTTTATTCGTCCCTGGTGCAAAATATTAAAAAGAAAAAGAAAATGATAATTATTTAGCGTCTGGCGTTGAGGTCGCTCGCAGACTGAAGTTTTTTTTTATTTTTTTTTTCAAAAGGATCTGAAAGGGGGTGCGCACCCCCCCCCCCCCCCCCCCCCCCCCCTGGTGACGCCCATGGTGATCTACTAGAGCCATATGTCCCAGCAAGAGAAAATCCTGAAGAGAAAGAGAAAGAGAAAGTACCTGCTGGTGGAACACAGAGCACACAACTCTTGGGAAGCTCGTTCAATCCGCGTGGCTGATGCAAAGATATGGAATGGCCTTCCACAGTCTATCCGCAGAGCTCTTACCACAGAATCTTTTAAAACAGCCCTCAAGATCCATCTCTTCAAATTGAAAAACTAGCCAATGTGTAAGAATGTATGTTTACACATTTGGAGACAATTACTTCCTGGAACTATTTCTTTTTATTTTAACTGTCATATCACAAGCGGTGCACCCATGAAATTTAAGCTGAATTATGTATCTATTTTGGAGCAAGCGCCATGAGCGCCTGACTTGGCGGATACCGGCGCTATACAAGACTTCATCATCATCATCATCATCAAAAGTCATGGATATTAAATGAACATGAAGATATGCATAATCTCCATATAAACCCTTTTCAAATCGTAAGGTTTGTTTGTCTCTGAAATGTATTGTTAAGATGAGTCTAACTAACTGCCTAGAAAAAGACATATTTTATTTACATTTGGAATCATCGTGTGCTAGTTGTCGTGTGGGAGCCAATCAAAATCAATTTTGCGGCTAAACATTTTTTTTACGGTCCACCCATTTTATTTTATCATTCTTTTATTCTCTTTTTGATGGTATTGCCCTAAGGTGTATATGTCCTTGTTGCAAGAGAATAAAATTAAGGCAGTTCCAGCGACCAATAAGGAAACTGTGCTCTCGCTCATGCATCCTGTCAAGCGCGTGGTATGTAAGCAAGTCTGAATTCCCCGGAATGAAACTCACACGACATGATGGTCACTAATCGCTGAAAACATTTTGTGCCCTCCTTTGTTATACATCATTAGAAAGTGAAATATCTTCTTTTTATCATGGACACTAAATCTTTGAACTCGAGATTGAACTCTACTACTAAGGGAGAAGTTATACCTTTCTCTTTATAGACAGCAGCCAATCAAAATCAAGACACTCTCAAGGCCTATAATATATTGGCCAAAAACTGTTGTGCCATCAAATTTCATACGTCTCAATAATGTGTAACGTTTCCCCTCTCGAATAAGATCTAAATCATGAAAACCGAGGTGTATTTCGGGTAGATAGAGCAGTTCTGACATTTTTCATGTGATGAAGCGACAAGTCTGAACTCCACCGAGAGCGTCGCTCGAAGTTCGTTGGATCCCAAACCTGAGAAATTTTGTAAACTTATCGAAATTTAACTCGCTCTGCAGAAGTCAACAAATTTTATGCCGAGACAATTCATACATCTCCACAAAGTGCAATAGATTGCCTTTAAGATGATATACAAATCATTCAAATTGAGGTGTATATGGGCTTGTTGCAAGAGGATAAAATTAAGGCAGTTCCAGCTACCAATAAGACCAGGCGTCCACTATAGGGCGCGGACAAGACGCGGACAAGACCTGGAATTCAAATTTGGTATTCCGCACTCCTTCGGGAACCTGTCCGCACGTTCCTGAACGTGTCCGCTCACTGTCCTAAACAATCATGTCCGGGCGTTTCCGCACCTTCGGGAGAGAGAAAAATATCCGCGTCCAAATTTTGGTCAAGACCAAAATTTGGACGCGGAAATGAACTTCCTGACACCTTCGGCAACTTGTCCTGACGATGTCCTGAGGATGTCCCGCTTGTCCGGAACCCTTCCGCTCCTTTCGCATACGTTCCGGAAAGAATCCCGCGGTGTGGGGAAGCTTCCCGAATGAAAGCGGAAGACACCAGGAATGTTTTAAGCCCGAGTCACATAATGCTCTGCGTCCGGCGTTACGTCCAAAAAAGTCATTTTTCCGCGGACCCCCGCGGATCCTTTGCCGTCACCAGAAATTTGTACAAAACATGTGGGCAAAAAATGCGGGCGATACGGATAGATACGACCAGATGCGAATACTTGCGTCCACTTGCGGATATTCTTACGAATTGGCACATAATAATTCTGAACACTTGCGGAGAGTTGCGCATTTTTTCGGATAGTTACGGATAGTTACAGATTATTATGAACAATTATGGACAATTTGGTTTTCTCTTACGATCCCTGCTAAGTCAGTGTATTATGACAGCAAGGTTATCACATTTTGGACTGTCTTACATTGTACACTGGGGAAATAGTCAAGGCGCTAATTCCTGTAAGAGGCTTAATTAAGGAGTTCGTTCAACCCACCCCGCAGAAAAGGTTTGACCAGACAAGGTGGTAGATGGGACCTCTATGAACATCCCCAGGTAGTATGTGGTTCCAAATTGTGGTGTCAGTAGAATTTTACTGGCCACTTTTCATCATGATTTGTTGGAACAAACGTCGAAGAGTCTGCGCACGTCAAGACTATTACACGCACCACTAGCACTGCTACAGGCGCCAGCGCCAGTGCTGCGTGTAGTAGTCTTAGCGCGCATATACTTTTTCTTCGATGAACAAGGGTTTTGCCTGCAAACTAACTTTTCACGCCAAGCTGGGTTCGGTGTAGTGTAGTTTCTCGCCGTTTTTATTTCGTCTTTATTTCAAGAGTTCAAGCAAGCCAAGTGAGAGCGCATACCCGGTGATTGTGACGACCGAATCGCAATCACTGGGTGTGTGCTCTCACTCCACTTAGCGCAATATATACAGCGGGCTTCTGCATAATACACAAGCTGCAACTCAGAGAAATAAAGACGAAAAAACAGCTAGAAATTAAGACTAGGGTCGGTAAACGCTTGTCGCTATTTGGGGCACTGAAAACGACAAACTCACACAGTTTTTGCTTTTATTTCATGAAAAATTCATCAAAACTGCATAAAACTATATATGTACATGTTGCTAGAGATGTCATCCATACAGTGGGATTCATTGTAAGTTATAATATTGTGCATGGTTACCATGGTAACCGGATGCCTAAAGGTGACTGGTAACCCCCAAAATGCGTCCTGCTGCTGCAAACATTGTTTTTTTTTAATCTTATAGATGCAATAAAAAAGCACAATTTTTATTGATTTTTGTTAAAAAAGTTTTCCCTGTTACCGTGGCAACCAGTATTATCCAATCAGAGTTTAGTTGTCAATAACTAAAAAACTAAAGCCCATAATTTCAAAAAGCTCAATAAGCATGTCCTTCCTTCTGCATAAAGTGTACGACATCAGGTATATGTGAAGAATATTTTGAAGCATTATCAAGTTACAGCAAAATTTGTAAGCAAAGGCATAATAAACGGCCATTGAAAGAAAGATATCATTTTCGAATAGTAAAATGCATGAAAAAGTTGTATCCGTCGTACTTTCAACACAAATTTGACTTCAAAGCATAGGCAAATGTATATAGTTTTTAATAATGTATGGACACAAATTTCCCTTAAAAATAAGATGAATACAGAAAGCAAAGCCAATATTCTATAATAGCTCTTTCGAGTATTTACAGAGCGATGGTTATTCAAAACAATCCTGGAAAAGAGCCGAGGAAAGCAATTGATTGTTTATGTTCTTAAAGGAAGTTTATTCAAGAATACCGATAAATTCCTTTCTGAAGAAGGAATATACACGTGCGCTGGATTATCCATCAAAGAATTAAGCGTACTTTTGTGTTCGTTAGCTATTGTAAATATATATCTATACATATATATATATATATATATATATATATATATAGCAATAATAAAGTCACAACAGAGGATGTCTCTATGGGGGCCGGAGGTGTGAGTTTGCGTCAGTGAAAGACAAGATGAGGTGGGTCTCTGAACCGTTTATCTTCGTGATAGTAAATCGGAGCATGACGTTGGCAATGTAAGTCCATTGAAAAGCTATCAGGGATTCATTTTTGTCATGTTTTTTAACACTGATTTCATCCTTTCATCTTTGGCTGTTCGTGGAGGGAACCAGTCCATGGATGCGTCGTTGCTACGCCAAACGCGCACATACACACTGCGCGGTTACCATGCACTGTGGCAGCAACTACCAGACTAGACGCATTTCATCACAAGCAGGTTAGTTTTGAAATCCGTCCGACCAGGAGCAGACGTATTCCCTTGTGTGTATGTTCTGCTTCAGAAACGGATTTTATTCTAACATCACATCGCATCCTGGTCGCTGATGAAGAATGCGATGACTAACCTGTTTGGTGTCTTGTTTCTAAAACATGCGCTTTCCTCGCCAGGATAAAGCGTTTTAATGCCATATTGGGTTTTAATCTCATTCACTTCTGTTCGTTATTGATCAGTGACTACCAGGAAAGGCTGGTTGACTATCAGGTAAAGTCTGATTGACTATCAGGAAAAGTCTGATTGACTACGGGAAAGACCGTTGACTATCAGGAAAGTCTGATACAGTATTCCATCACGGACAAGGCACAACTACTGGCTGGGATGTCTCTATGGGGGCCGGAGGTGTGAGTTTGCGTCAGTGAAAGACAAGATGAGGTGGGTCTCTGAACCGTTTATCTTCGTGATAGTAAATCGGAGCATGACATTGGCAATGTAAGTCCATTGAAAAGCTATCAGGGATTCATTTTTGTCATGTTTTTTAACACTGATTTCATCCTTTCATCTTTGGCTGTTCGTGGAGGGAACCAGTCCATGGATGCGTCGTTGCTACGCCAAACGCGCACATACACACTGCGCGGTTACCATGCACTGTGGCAGCAACTACCAGACTAGACGCATTTCATCACAAGCAGGTTAGTTTTGAAATCCGTCCGACCAGGAGCAGACGTATTCCCTTGTGTGTATGTTCTGCTTCAGAAACGGATTTTATTCTAACATCACATCGCATCCTGGTCGCTGATGAAGAATGCGATGACTAACCTGTTTGGTGTCTTGTTTCTAAAACATGCGCTTTCCTCGCCAGGATAAAGCGTTTTAATGCCATATTGGGTTTTAATCTCATATATATAGCAATGATAAAGTCACAACAGAGGAATGCAGGGAATGCATTAATAGCCAATCTTGATTTAATGAATAATCCAAATTTTCGAGGATCCTTCCTCTTCTTCAGGGATGACAGTGCAAATATTCGCACTGTCATCCCTGAAGAAGAGGAAGGATCCTCGAAAATTCGGATTATTCATTAAATCAAGATTGGCTATTAATGCATTCCCTGCATTCCTCTGTTGTGACTTTATTATTGCTATTTCTAGTACTGCCAATACGCGGAACAACTACAATATATATATATATATATATATATATATATATATAGAATAAAATGAAATATCATATGTAAATTTTATTCAAAAAGTGCAGTAATGAATTAATGCTGAGGAGAGAATGAGGGAAAAATCTTGGGCGTCTTTTCCCTTTTTATCCAGACTAATTTTACAGTGTAGAGCTCATCTACAATGAGTGATGTGCACGAAAGGCAAAAGAAACAGACCTGTCTAAATTCCGGATATTTTTTGGGAGTTACCAATCACCTGTAGGCATCCGGTTACCATGGTAACCATGCACAATATTATACCTTACAATGTATCCCATTGTATTGCTGACATCTCTAGCAACATGCACATATATAGTTTTAAGGCGTTTCGATGAATCCTTCGTGAAATAAATGCAAAAACTGTGATAATTTTGTCATTTTCAGTGCCCCAATAGCGACAAGCGTTACCGACCCTAGTCTTAATTTCTAGCTGTTTTTATTTCGCCTTTATTTCTCTGAGTTACAGCTTGTGTGTTGTGCAGAAGCCCGCTGTATTGCGCTAAGCCGAGTGAGGGTGCATGCTCAATGATTGCCACAAAAAACGGTTCGGGCGTCACAATCGCTGGGTATGCACTCTCACTTGGTTTGCTTCAACTCGGAGAAATAAAGACGAAATAAAAACGTCTGGAAACTACACTACAACGACCCCAGCTTAGCGTGAAAAGTTAGTTTGCAGGCAAAAACCGATGTTTGTCGCGGAAAAAGTCTTTGTACGCTAAGACTACAACACGCACCACTGGCATTGGCGCCTGTAGCAGTGCTAGTGGTACGTGTAGTAGTCTTAGTGTGCGCAGACGCTTCCTCGAAGAATATGGTCATGTCGCAACTAAAATGGCCTGTAAAATTTCATTGATACCACAATTTGATATCACATACTACCTAGGGGTGTTCCAGAGGGTCCAACCGACCACCCCATGCAGTCAAACCTTTTCTGCGGGGTGGGTTGAACGAAGTCATTTTTTCTGGGTCGCTGCGCCTGGACTAAAAACTGAAATTGAATTACGCACAAGTTGTGAAAAAAATCGTAATCCTTTAATTTACTTTACAATGATAAAAGATATATGAAATTTTGAACTTGAAGTTTGCATTTTGTTTGTGCAACTCAAATATGAATAAACGTCATAAATGTAAAGAATTTATGTGACCGTGCGTCACAAAACGAACAAAAAGTCGCACACCCTGATTTTGTGTGAGGATTGAAAATAGGTGAAATGGGTCAACCGAGCCGATCTTGACTTGGCTACCCTGAGTAAATAAGGCCTTATTATTATTAGGTGATCCGAGAATCCTCTCGGATCACCTTCTGTATCTGTACTGATTCTTTGTTCTTCTTCTTCTTCTTCTTCTTCTTCTTTATTTCTCCGCAAAAGTTGTGTAGAGACTAGCTCAGAAAGTGCATTGCCTATGAATGTCAAACTTATACCATATGTGTATCATGTCCCAAAGACGACATGTCAAGTAAAATCGTAGTGATCAGTCGACCGTGACGTCACTATGACGTCATTATATGAAAACACATTTTCAATCATATCTCATTAATGGAGTGGAATTTCTCAATGAAATTTACGTCACATAAATTTCAATTCAAGGGAATTCTACCCATATTTTCAGAATTCCTCGCATCGTAAAGACGTGCGCGTACGCGCGCGTTGAAATATTTGTATGCTCCAATCAAGCTCAAATTTTTTTTTGCATACGTTTCAGACCATTTGGAGCATTTTTTGAAAAATTGAAAAAATTGGACGGACGCGTACGCGCGCGCACATATACGCACGTACAGCTCATATGCAACAGAAATTTCCCGATTTTTTACATTTATCGGATGTCTGAAAAGTCAAGGAATATTTCTAGCAAGTTTCAAGTCAATCCGACTCAATATGACGTCATACGGGACTGTCAAAGTTGAAATTCCGCGCGCGCGTCAATGGCGATATACAGTACAACAATGCCCCAAAACCGCCAATTTTAAATCCGATTTTACTCGTCAGGATGGACGGTGACCCCCAATTTTCTTTACATATTCTGAAAGCTGATGAGTTGTACATGTCAGTTTATGGGTTGGCGATACTGAAAAAGTGATTCAAAGATATCAAATTTCTTAATAAAGTAAAAAAAGTAAATTTTCAAAATGACGTCATCAATTTTCAAGTTTACTTGGGCGTATCTCACTTATCCTTTGCCAATTTTCACCCAGATTTCAGTATGTTGTAGCTTATTAAATGTTCTTTCATTAATGTAATTACAACATTTTGATTGGATGGCGGCATCACCTCGTAAAAATGGATTAAATGTAATCTTGTCAAATTTGACCAGTTTACGTGTTATCTCTATGGGAGAGCAGTTTTTCTGGCAGTGAAAATTGACATGACTATCTTTTTCGAGCATTAGCTCACTTATGCTTCGGTGAATTTTTCCCAGATTTTAGTATGTTGTAGCTGAGACTTTGGGCTATCGTTAATGTGCCCTCCATTTTTTCATACGAGGCCGGCATCACGTCGAAAAACTTGGTTGAAAATGGCACGTGGCTTCGATGCAGCGTCATTTTGCTTAATACACAGGGCCTATGGAGCATGAAATAGGTCATTGCATAGCGCATCCGACTCGTAATCCTAAGGTCCCTGGTTCGAGCCTCACCCTTGCCAATATTTTTTTTTTCAAACTCTTTTTTTCTTCTTTTTCTTTATTTAGTCTTAATCTCCCTTCCTATTTTTATCTTTTTCTGATTTTTTAATGCTTCTCCTTCAAATTTCTATAAAATAACATAATTTTTTCTTTATTTTTCTTTCTTTCTACTACATTCTGTGCAATAGATGAAGAACAACAATGGTTATCAATCCCATATTTTGCACATGTTTAGTTCATGTCACCTACATTATTTCATAAAATAACAACTTCTTGATCAGACACCATCTTGGGTATGTAAATTAGGGTCAAAGGTCATAAATGTTTCATCCTGTATCTTGGTGAATACATGTCCTATCTTTCCAATATTTTGCACACACAAAGATCACGTTACCAGGATCATTTCACAAAATAACCATTTCTTTCTCAGATGCCATCTTGGCTGTGCAAAGTGGGGTCAATGGTCAAATATACTTTATTCTGTATCTTCGTTATAGTGTATACGGAATATGGTACCAAAGATGGCAAACCCGACTCCCTTTTTTTTAAATGAGAATCCAAACATCACACGGCCAATGTCCATAACCACAGATGAACCTTTACGGTCATGCCTATTGGGATCAGGACTCAAATCATTGACTTTCGAAGAGATCGGATCACCTAATTTGTCAGTGTTGACAAATTCCGAGTCTAGTTATTATTATTATTATTATTATGATTATGATTATTACTATTATTATTATTATTATTATTATCATTATTATCATTATTATTATTACTATTACTATCATTATTATCATTATTATTATTATCATTATTATCAATTTCAGTTTAATCTGATAATCCCCTCATTGTTGTTACTCCGGTGGATTCCATCCTGTTTTTTTGTCCCATTCATCGCACAACCAGCACGGCTTGACAAAGATTAAGCGCTTGAATAGACACTGTACTTCAGAGCCTCTTTTCTCAGTTTACACTTTTTCTGAGTATGTGCATTCTTTCCAATATTTAGATAGGTTAGGATAGTCCATTTAATTTGAGTAATACATAATTTTAAAGCTTAAAGTCTGCTCTTTCAGAACATGCTCCGAACTAAAATTTCATGTGTGGCGACTTTTTGTGTGTTTTGTGGTGCAGGGTCACATATAACATCACTATACCACAAATAAAATACAATATAGATCGAAAAGTTAAACATTAGAGTAAGAAAATATTACTTGCAGTCATGGAATAGAAAAACTGTGGTTACGCTGTCGTTGTTCAGCGATATTCATGACCTACTGGGTTATGTTAAGGAGATATATGATAAAGCAATGCTTATTAAATCTACAGAAAAAAAAATCAAAACCTTCAAACACCCCTCTCACATCCAAGTGCAATATCAAGTCATCTCTTGAAGTAATGTATTTTCTACTTGAATTTCTTGTATGCATGTCATTTTGTAATGCGCAGTAGAGTATATTATTATGGTAGCTGCACAATATAAATGTCCCTTATTATTATTATTATTATCATTATTATTATTATCATTATTATCATTATCATTTTAATTATTATTATAGGTTTTTCCGGCCAATTTCGCACTTCTGTCAGTCCAATTCCTAATTGCTGCATTCAATTTAGCGAAATTTAGCGTAGATGACATGTTCGGTAGTTCAATTTTATGATCTCTTCATTCAAATTCATTTTGGAGCATTAAAATGACCTTTAGCCTCATTCTAATTAACACTTTTTCAATTCAAATTCGTAAAACAAGCACCATTTCGTTATTCTTTCATTCAATTTAGAATGATATAGTCACGTGATCACGGACATGCCGCACTCGTTCATTCAAATTCATTTTTGGGCATCCAATTTAACATCTTTTGCAGTCAATTTAGCACACATGTTAATGCTTTGGTTCTTTCTTTCTTTCTTTTTTTGTCAACATAGTTATTGTTTTGCAAGCATCATTACATTTCATATTTTTGTACTTATTTTAGAGATTTTGGCAACAGTTTTTTTTTTCTCCAATGTGCTTAGTGATTTTTCGAGTCCGAAGATATAGTGCATCATGTGACCACAACTTATCTGGCCGTTGAGTGCTTTATTCCGAGTGTGTCGGCCAGTTCTAGGAAGTCAAGGTTATGATCATCAAATGTTCCTATAAGTCTTATTCTGTCTTCTTGAGAAATACGTCTGTATCTAGTTTGTGCTGTCATGACTGTAAGAAGATGAAGTTAATCTGTAGTATTGGTACATGTAGGCCTAAAATGACATGTATGAAAGAAAAGGGGCGTTACAGGACAACAAACTCGAGTTATATGGTAAAAATATGATACTTTTACTACTTAACAGTGCGTGGATGAAACAAAAAGTCACATAGAAATACGCGTTTAAATGTTATCACCTTTTCAAAACAGAAATAACATGACGTTAATTTGAATGAACATGTTAGGAATTTGACTGCCCATACGCGAAATTGAATGACTGAAATACCCCTTTCGGCCACTGTTGGCGAATTTGAATGACTGAAGAGCACGTGCCAATTTGAATGCTCGTTTTACGAATTCGAAAGGCACATGTGCAAATTTCATTGATCGAAATGCTAAATTGAACGACCAACTTGCAATTTCGAATGACAGAATGTGCAGTAACGAGGATTTTCGCTGAATTGAATGAACCTTTTATCAAATGGACTGACAAAAGTGCGAAATTGGCCGGGAAAACCTATATTATAAAAAAAAAAAAAATAATACACATTCGATGGAGCGTAAAGTGCATGGGTAAGACTATAGAGAAATACTAAATTCGTTCTCATTTTATACAGTTGCCCCTGTCCCACACCTTCCCCGGCCAGAAAAGTCACCTCATCCCCTACCCAAATATTGCTTTTTTCGAAAAATATTCATTCGAAGAGTACAAGAAAAAAAGTTCAGCACCAAGAGTCAACCGATGTCATCAGTATACATGGTATATGGGTGCCACTTAAAATGACCATTAATTGTGGGAGAAATTTCATAATTTGACCATGCAGTTCTGCCTCTCCATCCCCGACTGTGTTGTAGCATTCCTTCAGGTAAAGGCGCTGCAGCTTGGCAACAGGAGTATAGTGTGCCTTCCCACGAGTCTCTGTGTTCCCATGCGAGTGGAAAACGGAAAGCATCGAAGGACGTAATTGTCCGCAATTCAAATTCAATTCAATTCAAAAGTTTATTTCATTTTTCGACAAAACATATAAGTCACACTTCTTTTGACAACAGAGAATAAGGTAAACAAAACATTGTGTATCAAGAATGTACAACAATTGAGAACCTTATCGTAATTATACATTGTAGTAAAAAAGAAGCAGAAGTGATCGAAATGAAGTACATGTATAACTTTGCTTAAAGTGCGAAAAATGGAGAGACCCACTAAAAAGATAGAGCTTGTAGAATGTGGGCCCCTCTGTAATAATAACATCAATGGGAAGATCAGTTGAAGCATCATAAATACAAAAGGAAAAAAAGAAAGAAAAAAAAGAGGAAGAAGTCTGGAAGCCCACTGAGAATTAGATTCACAAGTAAGTACACTTACTCATGTAGACGTGAACAACATAGGACAAGACTAGACAACAAAACAACTGCTGGAAGAAAGGCTGTACGGGACAAAACGGGGTGGACAAGACTAACAGACGCGAACAAACATGAAGCAAGACTAGACAACAAAACTACTTATGAAGAAAAGGCTGTACGGGACAAAACGGAATGGACAAGACTAACAAATAGAAGACAAAATAGAGACAGCGATCTTCGACAGAAGCATGTCAAGAGAAGCAGATGATTGTTGTAGAAAAAAAAAAGTGATTAAAAAAAGTGATATTGTAACGCCTGAGAGGAGAAAAGTAAGGAAATGAAGGGACGTATGAATAAGAATAAGACAGAAATTCAAGTCTTTGACTCTTTTGGCGATAACGTAGATGACAGCAGACATTCAAAATATTACAATTAAGTCTTCAAAGAGGAGAAAAAGTGAGTAATTCAGTATGTGAGAAAGAAGGCCAAATGGCTAGTTCATTCTGTAGGGTCATACGACTGCAATATAAAGGACTTCAGTCTCCTCTTAAAAGAATATATGGATATAGGGCGTTTTTTATTTCATGATTCAAGGAATTCCAATAGTTTGGACCTATATAAATAAGTGTATTTTTAGCAAGGATCGTGCGTAAAAGGGGTAAATGAAATTCATTTGAACGCCTAGTGGGATATTCATGAAATGATTGGTTTTTTAGGAACATAGAATCAAAAATAGATGGAAGCAAATTGTTGCAATACTTATACATGAATTGGCCTAAATTATACAAAAACAGATCTTTGATTTTTAAGAGCTTGTTTGAGGCAAACAACGTGTTTGTATGAGAACGTACAGAGGAATGGCAGATAACGCGGAGGGCTTTCTTTTGCAAGAGGGACAGTCTTTCAAGTAAATTCTGATGCGTGTTGCCCCAAACTAAAACTCCATAATTCAAATGAGGCAATATTAACGACGAATATAACATAAGTAATGTTTTTTGTGGAATATGAAATTTCAATCTATTAATAACACCTATATTACGCGATATTATATTACAAACATTATCAACATGTAATTTCCAAGAAAGTGTATCGTCTACAATGACTCCCAAAAATTTGATGTTTGATACTCTTTGTAAATAAGAATCATCTAAAATTATGTTTGTGTTTAAACTATCAACAGTATTACTAAAAATCATATATTTCGTTTTTTGAGCATTAAGTGATAACTTATTAGCTCTGACCCAATTTTTCACTTTATTCAAGTCAATGTTGATTTTGTGAACGAGAAAATCAATATCATTATGGGCAAAAAATACGTTTGTATCATCTGCAAAATGAATAAAAGAGAGATCATCAGATACACGACAAAAATCATTTACGTAAATAATGAACAATAACGGTCCTAAAAGACTTCCCTGTGGGACGCCACATTTGACTTCTCTGATAACTGAATCATTATTTTTAATTGTAACAAATTGTTTTCTGTCAACTAAATATTTTGAACCACTCCAAGGCCTTCCCACGTACTCCATAATGCGATAATTTGTAAAGTAAAATGTCATGATTGATGCTGTCGAAGGCCTTGGAGAAGTCCAAGAAAATACTAAGTGAGAATGATTATCAATGGCATGAACTACTCTATCAACGAAATGTAACAGAGCATGCGAAGTACTATGTTTCTCACGAAAACCAAACTGAGAGTTCGTAAAAACTTCATGTACCTTCAAAAAATTGATCATTCTCTTATAAATAAGTTTTTCTAAAACCTTAGACAATGAGGACAATAATGAAATTGGGCGATAATTACTGGCTACAAGTTTATCACCTTTCTTAAATATTGGTATCACTTTAGCCAATTTCATTTTATCCGGAAACACACCATTAAGGATTGACAAATTAAATATATGAACAAGTGGATCCGCAATCGAGGAGATAACACCCTTAAGCATAAAATTATCTATCTCATCATAACCAGAACTTCGTTTGTTCTCAAAAGAGGAAACTATATCAATAATTTCAAATCTATTAGTTGGTGTAAAAAATATGGAATCAGAGTTGCGCTGGCCTAAAAATTCAGTAAAATGAGTTTCTGTTGAAGGAATACTTTGAGCATAATTTTCACCTATTTTTGAAAAATAGGAATTAAAAATATTTGCAATATGAAAAGGATCATTAATTAATTCATCATTCATCTTAATTCTATCAATGTCAGAGTTTTTACTTGAAACATTCATGGCCTGTTTTAAAACTTTCCAGGTATTTTTCATATCAAACTTATGTCTCGAGAATTGCTTGAAATAATATCTTTTCTTTTCAGAACGTAAAATCATTGTCAAAGTATTTTTATATGATGTATATCTAATTTTCTATCGCTCAGTTTTTTCCAACTTATACTTATAATATAAACGATTTTTCCTATTAATTGAACGAAGGATTGATTTTGAGATCCAAGGTAACCTGGGTGTTTTTTTATAATCTGTTCTATTTTTTTGTTTTGGAATTACATCATCTAAATGATGATTGAATATTTCCATAAAATTATGAAAAGATATATTGATATCATCACTGCCAAACACTCCTGATCAGTCAGAATTCTCGAGAGCCACATCAAAACTGACTAACTTTTCGGGTGAAACTCTACGACTAAACAAAGAAAATGAAGGAGGTTTAACATTAGATGATGTTTTAAGGGTAAAATAAGTCATTATTTGAAAATGATCAGTCATATCTGAAAGAATTATGAAAGAATCGGGGAGGGGTAAAATATTAAAAAAAAAAGTTATCAATGAGGGTGGCAGAACGATCTGTAATACGTGTGGGTTTGGAAATGAGCGGGAGAAAGGATGAGGATAGAAGAGTGTGAAGAAAATCACTAAAGATATTATCATGCTCAGACTTCAGCAAATCAATATTGAAGTCCTCGAGTAAAAAACAATCCTTATTTCGGAAAACGTGTGAATTAGCCAAATCTGAATAATAGGTTAAAAAATCATTAGCGTTTGGATTAGGAGGTCTGTATACAATACCTAACACAAGATTTCTACATTCTGGAATGAGAATTTCTATAAACAAGGATTCAACCGTATCGTCCATTTTAGAAATATCTTGATGGACAATAGTTTCAAAGGAACAAGATATGTACAGTGCAACACCCTCACCATTCTTATCAGGTCTATTATTAAAAAATAAATTGTAACCATCAATTGCAAAAGAGTTTTCTGCATTGGAATTTAACCATGTTTCACTTAATCCGATAACCGATAACGACTGGCTTTCATCAGATTCTAATAAATACTTTAAATCATCAAAATGTTTATTCAAACTCCTTATATTTAAGTGTAATAAAGAAAACGTATCCTCAGAGAAGTTATAAATCATATCTTTGTATTGATTTACTGTAATATAATTGCATAATGAATTTTGAGTGAAATCATTACAAAAATCATGAGGCAATTCATTTGCTCCTGTATTTAGACAATCGGTAACAAAATCATCATAAGGGGTGGTTCCTGTATTGGTTGGCCCATTAACTGGGTCAGAGTCAAAGCTAGTGTTCCTAAACAATTCAAAAAAGTCATCATTCGATACAGAATAAAATGGAACATTAGAAAAATTAGCCATGATTAAAGATACGAGACGAGATTATAACGGTCTGCGATGTCAACAAAACTAGGATGTCCGCAACATCCGTAGCTGTCCGTAAATATCCGTAAGCGGACGAAACTGTTGTGATACGTTAACTTGCGGTTAATTTCGGATACTTACGGTGGACGTAAGCGAACGCAAACGGACGGGAGGTAATTTTTTTTTTTTTTTGCGGATGGTCTGCGTCCAAGCCACGGGTAGATACGTTCAGTTACGGATAGTTACGTTTGGTTACGGTTACTTGCGTAAGTTTGCGTCCATGGCGTCCCTCTGCGAAATTTTGAACATTTCAAAATTTCGCAGGTTCGGCGACGTCATTTTGCGTTTCTTTACGGATGAGTTACGGGCAATTTCGTCTACATACATCCCTGCGGATGCCTGCGTCCACGCTGCGTCCCCCTGCGTCCACTCATTCGTATCTATCTGCGGCGGACGTAATCCATCGTAAAGCACTGTGTGACTGGGGCATTAGGACAGCGCGGAGCCGATGCGGATCTATATATGCAAGTGTCCATGCAGAACCGATGCGGAAATTGATCCAGACACGGAAATGTCGACACTTTCCGCGAGCGTCATGCCAATGAAACGCAAAATGAGCAAGAAGGGAGGCGAGGCCCCCATGCAAATATCCCCATCACAGGCACACCTTTCGTCTATTGATGAAGAACAGGTAAATCTAAGGAGTTCCCGGTCCCAGAAGGCAAAGAAGAAGATAGTAGAGACTGTGCCAAAAGCAACCAGAAAGTAGTGAAATCAGCCCCCTAATTTCCTAGTAAGTTTGTTTTGATTTGATCTTTTCAGAAATTATTTTTCATCTGAGTGACTTTCCTGATTCCTACTTACTACACGTATAGTACATTTTCCTTTATGTTGTTTTCGTATCTTATTTGCAAACAAACTAGGTTGTTCTATGTGACAGCCCAGCTGAAAAATCACAAAAGTAGGTGGAAGTACACTCGGAAAAAAAAGCATAGAATTTTTGGCTAAATGTTAATGTATTATATAAACATGAACAAGCTGTTATTCATACGTAAATGCTACCAATGACCATGGTATTGTGTGCAAATGGCAGAATGTGAAATCAATTATGTGATATGTATGTTTCATAACAGTCCAATTTCCTGGCTTTGATAAGTGGTAAGCGTCAAATTTTGACTCTCTCTAAATTCATTAGAAAATTTGTGTACCCAGATCGTGCCATGGTTAGCCTATAGTCGGATTATGTGGACTGTCGGATGAACTTGAAACAACAGAAATCGTTGTGTATCGTTGCGGGATATAGGAGCAATGTAAATGGAAAAGACCACTAGAAATTGAGTTATTGCTATTTTAGTCATAACAGGGAACTAAAGATTATTATATGTGACCACCAGGAACAACACTCTCAAGTGTGATGTTTCTTAAACGTTCGGAAACAAGCAGATAATAATAATAATACTAAGGTCTTATTTATCCAGGGTAGCCTCTTCAGTGTTGCCACTGCTCTACCAAAGGGCCCTGTTTTTATTATTACCCTATAGCGTTGCCAGGTACCCATTTATACACCTGGATCGAGAGGGACACAGTGGGTAAAAACATCTTGTCCAAGGACTTAAGCACTTGGCGGGATTCGAACTCGGGTCCTCCAATCGGGAGTCGGAAGTCATATCCACTATGCCACAGCGACCCTTACCTTATTTGCTATACCGTAAAATGAAACATATCTTCTCTTATTTTGCATTTACTTTGAATATCAGAAATCAGCATTTATAATCAACTGAGAAGAGTGACTGATGAATTGTAAGTGATAGAAACTGGCATTACATCTGATATACCGTGTGTCTCTAAAAAAACCCCCAACTATACACTTTTGAAATGCCCGCCGAATACAAGAAATATACAACTCTGACGGAAAGGTTTATATGGGTGGATATCTTATGGATTCAACTTTCATATGACACCAAAAAGTCTGAAAATATTTTCATGCTTAGATGAGCACTGCTCACTTTTGTAAGGGGAATGAAAATTAGGCTGCGCAGGAATTAGCCTTCAAATTTTGCGAGATGTGAGTACGTTGGAGCTTATAGTTGATATGATCATGGACCTATACGTAGGTCCATGATATGATGAATTCATGATCAATTGCAATATGTGGGAAAAGATTCATTTGTATCCTTATAAGGATAGTAAGGGCCGTTCACACTGGAGCGGTTTTGCGGCAGCGGCAGCGGCAGCGGCGTGCCGCAAAAATCCCTCGCGTGTTGTTCATGTACAACCGTTCACACTGGAGCGGTAGCGGTGACTTTTTAGAGCGGCAACCGCAAGCGGTTTTCTCGAATCGCTCCGCTGAGCGATTTTTCTAGTCTGCCGCTGCGGCGAGGTTGCTATTGACCAATCATGATAGAGTATTGTTCGTGACGTTATTATGTGGGTGGGGTCATAAACTTTAGCTTGAAAAAGAGTCTCGCGAAGGTACAACACGTCGATCGAAGAGCGGAACGAAGACGTCCAGAAAAGACAACTTTTGTACAATAAACTCAATTATGTTCACAAAAACACTCCTGAGGAAAATGTCGAATTGGAGACCATTGGTGATGAAATCGGGCTAAATGGTAAGTTGCTCGTTTGGTTTTCTCAAGGTTTCGCCATTTGTTTCGACCCTTGACAGCGGTCACTCTCGTGCAGAGGCTACATTGCAGATTGTAACTTTCCACGTATTTTGCCATAGACGCAGACTCGCCAGCGAACGAAAGCAGTCTATCAATATCACAGTCCCATATACGCCTATCTATGTCTGATATAGTATTCTGCCAACGTGGTACTGAAGCCTTGAAGTCTAGAGTAGATCTAGAACTACTAGCCGTCCAGTAGGAGCACTATACTATCCGACTAGTCCCACACCTACTAATGACCAGTAACGTATGGGTCCATGCATAGATGGGAAGGGCTTCTCAAGATTAATCTCATATGATAAATGGACCACAATATGGTCGATTGTATACCGGTAGGCAGGCGGTAGGGCCTGGCCGTAACATCCTCATTTAAAAAAAAAAAGAAGAAGGAAAAAAAAAAAAAGGTTACGTAGGCCGCAAGCGTATACAACATATTAAACGTTACAATATGCTTCTTAGTAGACTAGACACTCTAACGTGAGATATATTTGATATGAGAAAGAGTATTTTTGAATTATTTCTAATAAAATTAAAATATTAATGTAGGTCCTGCCTAGGGAATTTTTTTTTTGAAATTAGAAAGTAATTCATAAGTAAAAATTTGGCGTTAATTAGAGCTAATACGGGGAAGAAATGGTCAATAAACGGCAAATAAATTCAAATAAAAACAACAACAGAAACACCTAGCCTCTAGGCCTGATACTCTGATAGTACTGTTTTTGTTAACGTTAGACATAGTTCTAGACTCTAGTCTAAAGACTTTAGACTAGAGTCTAGAACTATGTCTAACGTTAAAGTTTCTAGACCTAATGTGCATTAGGCCCTAAAAGAGGTATGTTCTGGGTATTGACTCTGCCTCTATACAGGCCTAGATCTAGGTCACGTACCCCTGTACTACGTAGGTGTTTTTGTACTGCCATACTGCCACCGCACTGGTATAAATGCATACACGTAACCACAACTTTGTCCGTTGGCATTGGCATGACAAAGACAATCTAGATTCTACTTGAATTTACTCGCGTTCAGTCTCGCATCATCAGACAGGCAGTGAAGTAGGACTGATTTGTCTTGTTAGAAAGTGAATCAAATCCTCTCAGGCTGAGTCTGACCAAGTTAAGGGTAATGTTTTAAAATCACTTTAACTGTAACTGTACTGTAGCTGGTAAGCATACGTGTGCATTATCTTGTCTAGCCTTTCCAAAGATGCCCATATTTCCCACAATCAATAGACTTGGACGGTTTCTTCAATGTATGGTAAGGGTACCAGCTATCGGCAGGGTACATCGACACCCTGCGTATCATGGCTGTTTGCGTATAGAACAAAAAGGTACGCGTGGGATTAAGTGCCATTTTATAGCTATGAAAACAGTAACAAAGAATCGAAAAATCAAGCCAACAAAACAAACTAAACACGTTTCAATTACACATCCACACAGTAACGACGCATGACTATGAAATTCACATGTATTACCTACGGAGGGAAGGGGTGCATATCGTGAGGTACCCTTTTTCAGCCACGCGAAGAAAATGCATCGCACGCACTAAAATTGCATAATTTTACAACAGAGATTCGGAATCAACAGAACGGTCACAAGATTTGAAACTGCAGTATTTACAGCTTATTTGAGGAAGAACTTAGGTGATTTTGTTTTATACTTTTGGAGTAAACGAGCTGCAAATTCATAGGGTGCCGATAGGTGGTACCCTCATTCATACAATTTAAATGCCAGTGATGCAGTGGTTGGTTAATTGCTGACCGTTGGCATATTGTATCAAGGGTTGAAGCAGCCACTACTTCTTCTGGGAGGCTGTGCCAGTCCTTTGTGTTCCTCGGTAGGAAAGATGACCCTCTGTATTGTGTTCTGCAGGTAATTCAGTGCATTAATTCATGTTGGTAGCAATACCAAATGTATATTTTCATGAATAGTTTCATTGATATACAAACTTTTAGTAGCATTTACACTGTACTGCAAAATGAGCAATTTAAGAGCAAAAATCAGATAGCAAAAGTTCAGGCAATCAATTCCTGCATGTGGTGTTGGTTATTTATGGGAGTGAAGGGCTAAGGTGCTTTTTAAAAGATACCTGTTTATATTACATTTTCTTTGTGCTGAGTAAAAAGTTCCCCCTATTCATACAAGGAAATAACGTTATAATGCATTGTACATGTATAACACATCATTTGTATAACACCTCACTTGTATGAATATTATTAACCCTCAGGTAAACAGTGATTGAATCTGCTTCCCTCCTATTCAGCGAATGCGGAAAGACCATGCAAAGGAGGTTGCATCCCTGACCAGGCTTTGATGCAAGCTCACTCACTGACTGGAAAGCTGTGAGTTTCAGCTTTCAGGATTTACTGAAAGTGCATTATTCTAAAGATTGACATTCTAGGTACATTTTTACCATGGTAAACCATTGTTCAAAACTTGACCTTACTCCTGTGGGAGGAAAAAACAACAACTTTATTTTGGAAGTGATGGTACATGTATTGTACCGTACCTGATAATTCTAATGACAACACAGGTACATTATTTTGTATGTCACCTAGAACTAAAGAACTAACTTAAGAGTGAAATTTCTGTGAAGGCACATCTTTTAATCTTTACCCTGCCCCTTCATTCAAGGAAATGCACATGTATGTAGATTCTTCTCTTTCTTTATAATGTATATGGCAACATCCCATACATTTGACAGGTATTACAATATGCAGCGTGGGTCAATCAATCATTTTAACAGTGTATATTATAGTGTACCATAGGTGCCTAGCTGGTCTAGTAATTGGCCCATACCAATTTAATCAGTTTCGGAGGACATGAAAGTGCAAGTCAAATATAACTTTGAATGTAAAATTGTCCGTCACTTTTATTTTATTATTTTTTTTTTTGGGGGGGGGGGTGGTCCGAAAAAAAATTGACTTAAGACAAAGTTACACTTCATTGCAAAGGTAGTTCTGGTTAGTAATTAAGCTAGACATGGGAAAAAACAAACAAACAAACGAATCGCACCATGAAGGCCAGAATTGTGTGAATTGTTCTGTTGTGATCTGTAGCTTTCTTACAGGCCTTTACTACCTCCCCATTCCCTTCTGAAAACAATTTTGCCCCCTGTTTCCAGCTATGTTTGACTCACTCCTGCATGTGCATAGTAGATCTTCAGCTTTAAAGAATGACCTTCTGATCTTGGTCACTCTTGCTCCTAGTTTGCTGGAGTTGCTAGTAAATATATGATACAAACTTACTGGAAATATCATGTGTATAAAGGCATAAGAAAATAGTGCTCATCATGTCTTCAAAATGTTTACACTGTTTCCATATATGCCTGCCTTTTTTGTTCTTCCAGGAAGGACTGTTTTAACTACTCATATGTTGTCAACACAGAACATCCGCAGTCACAGCCCTTCATTCTTCTTTATTGGAGAAAGCAAATTATACCCTCTTCAGGTACATGTATCTGCAGTTGTGGAGCACAGGGCACAGTCCTCAAGGCATTGTGGGTGCAGCTGATCTTGTCTTCAAGTTGATCTTTGTTCTAAATCGCAACTACTGGCCACATTGCATGGCGGTGAGACCATTTTAAAAGGGACTCCTGTACAAACAAGGAGGATTTGAAACTTTGGCATCCATCCCTTATTTTCTAAATTTGCCGAGTCAGCCATAATGCAACCATTTATTTATCATCTCCACCCTTCCCGTATCAAGTCTGCATAATAAAACAGCATTTGCTTGAGAAGTACATACAATGTTATAGGGAAATAGGCACGGACCCATTAATTGTGATCTCCTCATAACCGTGACCATGTTATTTCACAAGCCATTTGCCATTTGGATATTGTTGTATTTTGACTATACACCTGTACCATGTATGAATGATAAGGTACCTTTATATTGATACTATTAGTGGTCAATGCTTCTTTGAAACATGTATTCACTTTTCAAGGAGTTAGTTTTACTTATGATAATGTAGACAAGTATCGAATATGTGAAAAGCTGCTAATTCCATTATTACACACCATGCCCACACATAGTGTGTACAAGTTGACAAGGGATGTATAGAGCACCAAACTGTGACATTGCCATTGAGACTAGTTCGAAATGACCTCACCTGGCCTAAATATCTGTCAACAGTATTGTTGCTAACCATGCTTGCACCTGGTTCCAACCCAAGTTACAACAACTCTCTTGCTTTTTTTAGGAGTTGACCTAGAACTTGGCATATGTAGCCACTATTACAGGTAAATGTGGTATGTTATTAATGTTTTGCCATGGTAATGAAAAAAAATCTATAGAAAATTTAACCAAGATATTGTGGATCAAACTACTTTCAGTCTTTATAATGTGAATGGTAATTTGAAAACACAAGATATAATTGTCTTCAACTGGCATCCTTCATGTATCTCTTGAGTAGTGAAGATGTACCCCAAGCAATTTCATCTATGTTCGTAAGAAGTGATCAAGTTCTTCATGATTATCATACAAGGCAGGCTATTGTGTATCACTTCGCAGTTAGAACTCGACTCAGGAGAAATGTGATAGCATAATACATGTACAGGTCCACAACACAAGAATTCTTTGCATTGCTCCCAGGTAGGCCAGTAGCCAACATACTACTAGTATTCAAAAATGTGATGAAATTCCACCTTTTCACTATGTACCTACATAGTACCTGTCACATGTGTGTATTTGACTTTGGAGTATGGATGCAATATTGTATTATGCTGCATGGCAATGAGTAAAATAATTAGCAGTAGACCAAGCACTTTGTAGTGTACCTGAAGCATGTTACTACAGATTTTTGAAAGCTTCAAGTTTATCTTGAAACCCAAATCTATAAATGTTGACATGGCATTGAATGTTATTTTCATTACATGTATAATCTTGAATACTCAGTTTGTATTTTCCTTGCATTAAATTAGTATTTGATGTCAGATAACTCATAACAGGTCATTGCATTGGATATGCATAATATGTTGCTATTCTGTTTGCTACTTGATTTTGTTATCTGACTAGCTAAATTGAACCATGTAAGCACCTAGGTGCCCATTTTTGTTTTATTCCTTTGCTTATCCTGATTTTCTTGTGTTTGTGTTTGTAACTTCAATACATGTCCATATCATTGTAAATCTCAAGCCTCATCCACCCCTATGTATCGGCTCTTTCTTGCTCACTTCATTTGATGAACTCTGTACTGCTCTTTTCTCTCAATCCTATTCTCTCCTATATTTTTCCTGTCCTACATGTATGTACATGCGTATCCGAGCAATTGCCCCAGAGAGCAATTACCCCCTGGCTAAATACTGGTTAGTGGTAAGGTAAGAGTAAAGATTAGGGTTAGGATTAGGTCAAGGGTTAGGAGTTTGGATTAGGGTTAGGATTAGTTTCAGGATTAGGATTAGAACCAGGGGAAGGGTCCAGGGTAATTGCCCAGGGGGTAATTGCCCTAGACCCATGTACATGTGATACAAGTACTTTTTGTTTCTTATTACTTAGAAAGATTGGTCCTTATGAGGTTTGAAAGTGAAATGTAAATGACTGATTTGTTTTATGTCGTAAAGTATGCATTTCTGCTAGGAATTTGCACTGAATTAATTCTTTTTTTTTCAGATGTAGGAGATGAGAATAATATGCTTATAGAAAATTGGTCCAAGATACAAATTGCATTGGTGTTAATTATCATACATGTACTTCAATCATTCATAAAATCCAGTACCATACTACCATTACTGTATTGTTTTGACAACTTATGTCTATCCATTCAGATTTACAAAGTTGCTTATACAGTGTCAGATCTTGTGAATTTTCATTTTACATGTGAATGTGCTATATTACTTCTCTTCGCAAATGTTAACAGTATATGTATACACTGTACTTTATTTCTGCAACAGACTGCCATATTAGATCACATCAAATGAGATTGTATGTTGCAACAATTGTCTTGAATTAGTGTCTCAAGTGCTAAATTTGACATGTGTGGTTTGTATTAGTGTATGTACATTGTTCGATGTGTATTTCGAGTGATGTTTGTCATTTACCGACATAAGTTGGTTAAAATTCCTGTTAACTAATGTTTTCATTCGGTGATTAAATTTCGAAGAAAAGATCTAGTGCAATTCCACAAAACTTGCTTAAGATAAAAACCGACCTCAGTTGGCTTTTGGTGATCACTTTACCCAACAGTTGTGTGGTTCACTTTTAAATCGACTGTCTGTTAAAATGCTATCCAGATTTCTGAAAGCGTAGATTTGATGGTGTAATACAGGTGTATGAATTTGAAATCCAAACTGAGATTGTTTGTGTGTGTGTGTGTGTGTGTAGTTTTTGTTTCTGTTTGTTTGTTTGTTTGTTTTTTCTAAGAGGATGCAAATCTGCCATTAATTTCTTCCCCATGCATAATATAAAACACATGTTGTGGAGAGTGAAAATGCTACTCTTGTTTTTCCATGGCTGGGAGTACAGTATGTGGGTGAGTTTATGATGGGCCGTTTGTGGATTACATTATACTCTACATACGTAGATCTAGTAGGTTTGAGTAGGAGAGTGAATGGTAGGCATATTCCCTAAAACATCCCCTCACCTTTGTAACTACACTTCCAGAAAGAGCATGAACTGTGACAGAAATCAAATCAAACATTAACATTTCATCCGTATAGAGTTCATCGGTAATAATGACAATAATGTTACAGTATACATTTAATGTGCCAATTCCGCATGACTAACGTGCCCAAGGCGCAGTAGGAAAAGTGAGTTATGAAGTACAATAATCATTACACAAACATGCACATGAAAATGAATGACACAATCATGATGATCTAAAAAATATATGTATATATATCATAATACCGGTATACTATTCTATGGTAAAAGATTGGAATGACAAGTAAAGAAGTATGTTGCTGGTTTTTCTTTTTTTTTAAAGAGCTCATCTTTCATACAGTTGACTACTTTGCCGACACCAGAAAAAAAAAATAGTCATTTTCTCGTTAAAATGAAACAAGATAAGATATCATTACTTTGGATGCTGACTAATTTTGTAAAAACAACGACAACAACAAAAAAAAAAACCAATAAAACAAAAACAAGGAAAAAGTGACATTCGCAGATCATATTTGAGATATTCAGGTAGTGGATGTACACATTTTATGTACCGCCTTCTCGGTATATATGGCAGTGATCCGATGCAATCATTTCTGGTGGCATACCAAACAAATATCAGTAACACAAGGAATATTTTGCAGTTTCATTGAACAGTCTGTGTTGAAAGTGGGATTTTTTTTTAAAGCAAAAAGTTGAAAAGCTGAGATTCCAGTACTGATTGTCCAATAGTCTTCTTGCATGTTACGCATCCTTGGTTTCCTTTATTGTTTGTTTCGTTTTGGAAAAGTGATTTTGTAAATTCTCAGATCCATGGGGAATGTATTCACGGTATACATGGGCATGATAATTATGTAATTGATTACTAGTAAACTGCAGGTGCCCAAGGGCAACAATCTAATTTGCATATTACGCGCGGCAAACCGCTCCAGTGTGCACAGCGTGCCGCTGCGGCAGAGTTTAGCGGCAAACCGCCGCCGCTGCCGCTGCCGCAAAACCGCTCCAATGTGAACGGCCCTTAATACATGTAAAATTGTTTCATCTTTCACATGACACCAAGTGGTATTCTGTTACCATAAAAGAACGCTGCTGCGGTGTGAACTGAGACCTCTCCATCTTTGGTTGTCAGTCCAAGATTGAAAAATAAATGAGGGCTGAGTAACAACTTACAGCTCTTAATTCATTCTTAATGTATTATCATGATCAAGTGACACACTGTTATACACTGTTAGATTTTTTTAACATCAGTCACTGTCAGTGACTTTGAATGAAAACCTCCACCCCACATTAAACATCTCATTGATTTATTTAATACCCAGGTAAGGATCATGTAACATTGAATATTCAATTATGGATTGTCCAAATGAAAAAGAATGTCAAAGATGTCAGTTATTATTCTTTAGGTCATTGGGTACCCTCAATAATAAGTAGCCAGTAGCTGTTAATAACTGCAATGTGGGGCGAAGGTTTTCATTCAAGTCACAGATGTAAAAAATAAGAGTGTGTAACAAGAAAATTGCAACATGTTATACCATCACCTCAACCTGACTCATATGAGCACACCATATACCAGGGAAATTTGCAATGCTACTGTAAAATAAATGCAACAGGGGTTTACTCATGCATAAAAGTTTGGTTTAATAAACCATGAAATTTGCACAGCAAACCCAATCTGATTGATCATGAATTTATCATATCAACTTCAGCTTTGTAAGCTCCAACGGACTCACATGTCGCAAATTTAAAAGGCTAATTTCTGCGCAGCCTAATTTTCATACCCTTTACAAAAGTGAGCAGTACTCATTCAAGCATGAATTATTTTGAGACTTTTTGGTGTCATATGAATATTGAGTCCATAAGCTATCCATACATATAAACCTTTCCCCAAAAAATCATATATTTCTTATTTGGCAGCTATTTCAAAAGTGTATAGTTTTTTTTTTCGAGACACCCTGTAGAGGTCATGTCTTAGATAAAGCAAACCTTCCCCCAATATCACATGATCACTCACATCCCGCCACAAGACAGCCACAAGACATCCAGGCAACGCAAACGTCTGCTTAGCAGGTAATTATATTATTTAGTTTATTTATGATATATGTTTGATAATTTTTATTGTATGATATGTTTGTATGCTATATATACTCACTATACACTCATTTACAGTTATACATTGTTGAATGTGTTGCAAAGTGCCAAAAAATATTGCCAAGTATGTCATGTAACTATTAACTCATGCTCAACTTATATTTAATATATTGTGTTTATGAATTCAGATTTGTTATGCTCAAAAACATATATTTCGTTTCACAAACAGACATTAAAGCTGAGGAAGACCACGGTCGAAAGCTTCACAACTCTGCCGGTTTCATGCGACATCTTCTGTTATCTACATTGTCTCAACTATATATATATATATATATATATATATATATATATATATATATATATTGTGGTGAATACCCCCCCCCAGTACATTTTTCCCAAAAATCTTTTTCTAAGTGCAGACTTTAGATTTTATGCAGAATCACGATCGTGATAAACTACACATTCATTTTACACATTGTAGGCAGGAGGTACCGATAACACCATAGATTATAGTATGCGGGACTAAGTTGCGAATGTTTAGCGAACCCTAACTTGTCACATGAATTTAAGGTGCATACAATACCTGTTTCCGTAGCTGGTCAAGCTGTGAGGTATTCATACTTCTAAATTACCATAATTTATTGTTTCTGATGAGTATCCGGAATAATTAAGCTTGATTTATACTCCGAACCCCGACTGTCCCATTTGTAGTTCGCGGGTTCCCCTGTGTATTAGATGAGCAACCCGTTAGTTGTCTTGGTGATATTGAACGCAAACGTAGGGGGCGTAGTATAACAAAGAGCTTAATTACGGGACTTTTAGCCAATGAGCGGCCAGAATCGCCGTATATAAAGCCGGCGGGAAGCTTAATTCGTCACTTTTCGGGAAATTCACTTCTGCGAGCACTCTTATCAGCATCACTTCTTTAGTCACACCAGTTCTCTCATCAATCGTCCTCAACCTCCATCACTGTAAGTCTCACTTGCTTTCTTTTATGCCTCATAGAGCTATGATATATGTCAGTGACTGATGTATCTGGTTTAATGATATTAAATGTTGTTGATAATTAAGAATGATTGTTGGCAATGATGGTATAGAAGGAGTTCAATAGTAAAGTGACCAAAGTGTAACAACTTAGACAGATAGAAGATATAGACCAAGATGGAGATACGGTATTCAGTTGTATGCTTTATTGTCTCATGATTCAATTCATTTACTGTTTATATTAGATGAGACCGAGGAGAGACAATAGAAGAGGGCAAAGAGAGGTGCAAATTTGGGATCCGGGGATCCCACGATAGGGGAACATGGATAGATTTAGAATATTCTTGGCTATTTGGACTCTCTCTATGACTACGGATTTTTAAAACAATATAATAATCTTTCAGAGCATAACATGGCTCATCTTCAGTAGATGTGAATTTTGATACTTTTGAATTGGAATGCAGAAAAGAAACATTTTTTTGTGGTTTTGGTAAATCATCCATTTATTATGTAATACCAACCAACAGAAACTTTGCCATACATTAAGAACTTAGTTCAAAGTGGTAAAGCGTACCTCAATAGGAAACAAGTGATGTACAATTGAATCTACTGTACTGGGTACGTTGGTATTCTTTGGCATGGTTACCATACAGTACATTGGTATAGACAGGTTATGAAGTATAAGTCCAGGTATTGTGGCAAGATTACTATGGAACGAATGTGTGTTATAGGAATCTATAGCAGAAGTCAGTATGTTACAACTAGGCATAAATAAGGATTGTATAAGGATGTGTATACATGCAAGTATAGCATGTATGGATGCATTACAATGCATCTTCCCTTGATATAAGTTAGCACGGTTCAGCAGTATTGATGCTTGTGCAAGTACAGGTACATGTATGTACCCCCCCCCTTTCAACTCTGACTCCTGAGTATTGTCAACCCATCTGGAGTGGAAATCCTGCACAAGGATAACAGTTTTCATGCTGAATAAGCACAGTCGGAAGATGGTACATGGCGTTAACAATACAGAGCCTGGTGTTTACTTGCCGAATAGGCATAACTTGTATTTTTCATCCACATGTGAATGTGATCTTAGTATCATTCCTGCATCTAGGCTGGAGTCTGGCAAGCAAGAGGATCTGAACCAACCTGGGTTCCAGTCACCATGTCAGTTGGAGAATTTGGACCTTTTGCCTGCCGTTGTTCCCCATTCCCCCCCCCCCCCCCCCCGATAGAATGAGTGATAGACTTCACTTGGCATTAAGGAGAGTGGTTCACTTTTGTAGTGATGGTTCACATTTTTATGTGAGGATTGTACTAGATGCCAATGTTGACTTGAAAATATAAATTCTCATAGTTACTTATAAATGTTCTTGATAGTTATGGAACAGGTTGGAAAACACAGACAGTTGTTTTTATGAGAAGAATCTACCTGTCATAGTTGCCGGGAGATAGAATCTTGAGGCCAGTAACTATAAGCGAACGTGTGTAAATTGCTATGTCTTCTAAGTGGCACTGTGTGGCACCAAACCAGTGACCATGTTAGGGAATAGTAATTGGGGCGGAAAAGGCCATGAAAGCCCGCCGTAGGGTGCAGAGGAATGGATTGGGAAGAAGAATGTTTTTATACTGAAGGATGGTTAATGTTTGATTGCTGGCATGAGGACATGGAGGACGTTTGGGGATCTGAGGTAGAGACACTGTCATATTAACTAGGTAGGAGGTTTGGAAGACCGAGAGAGTACATAAGGGGCCTGCTCGGAGCAAGGTTATGGTTGTGGACAAGAACGTAATGAAGAATGGAAAGAACGGTTGTTAAATGTCACAAATATAGAATCTAAGCATTGCTCTAAACGATAGGATAGCTACTGTTAAAATAAACTCTAACATTTATAATAGTAGGCAACAGAATTGTGTGTATGGGTTTACTACATACTTAGTTTTATGTGAAGATACTTAGTCCCACGGTAACCTTTCCAATTCTTAAACAAAATGTCTGCACTTAGCTTTTCTTTTCTCTTTTGTTACAGTCAATACAGAGCCATAGGAGTACCACCAGTAGTATATCTACATATTGTAGAACGGATGAAGTTAGAACTCTACGTTAAATGGACTGAGATACACATACAATTACAATGTACAAAGTGTAAAAGAGTTTGTTTGAATTGCATTGTACTATGGTTTCCGAAGACCAAATGCCTTGTAAATAGTTCTGTAATAACAAGTGATCAAGGTTATTACATCAGAACCTAACGTTGTAAATTACAATTTCTTACTGTCACTACTGTTCTTGTACATACCTGGTTGCCTGTGCGTCACGATTAGTGTCCAGTGAGTGTTGATGTGAAGTACCAGTATCCTGTAGTCGTATCGTAGTGTGAATTGTAGCCTGTATGTTCTCCTTAGGAACAAGTCAGTTGTAGTTTGAAGTTTAAGTACATGTAGGTAAAATTATCACAATAAGTCTGCTTGATGCGGACGCCTTTCTCCATCGAATTATAACCCCGCTCGGAAGCAATTGAATGTTACCATGCTACTCGCGAGACTAAGTGTGGTGTTTGTGACAGTGTTAGTGTAGTGGAGTGGCAATGTGAGGCTGCCTGTAGCGTGGAACTTTGACACTGGCTGCACGTGTGGTGTGAGACCACGAGGTGCTTAGATGTGGTTTGCATATTGCGCGCGTGTGCTGATTATGGACTGTTGGATGCGCAGTAGTGAATGTTAAGTGTATGTGCACACAACATGACAGTTAGACACACACGCTGTTTTCTAAGATCAAGTTACAACCAATCACATGCCTAGTGTCTGACATAACTATTCCTGCTCACAGCCGTACTAAGACAGCCTTTCACTCCACTGTTAGGGTCGCTTGACACCAAGTCAACTGACCACGGAGGTCATGACTCCTAAAACCATGTGGTGGCAGCAAACAGAATTTTAGACAAAGGACACTCTCGCGTTACATTTTCTTTTTGGTGGCAGCGGTGGGATTGATTAAAAATTTGAAGAAGTCAAGAAGGAATATAGCGGTGGGATTGATTCAAAATTTTAGAGGTAAAAAAAAAAAAAAAAAGAAGAAAAGAATACAGCAGTGGGATTAGATTCAATTTTAGAGGTAAAGCAGGAATATTTGGGTAGGATTGGTTGAAACTGTTATAGGTAAAAAAAAAAAGAATGTTGGTGATATGATAAATGGTTTTGGATATTGGCAGTAGTCAGTAATAATTTGGCAGTTAGTAATGTATACATGCATGGTGCATTTACTAAATGCAGTAAACTGATGTGGTAGTAAAAATTTGATGTGTTAGAGGTGACGACAGTACATGCAGTCACTTAGTAATGTACAGTTAAAGTGTTGTTTTGGTAAATACTGAGGAAGTGGTCGTGAAGTCTGATTTGACGGTTGTACTAGTTTTCAGCAAGCAGTTAGAGTCTGTTTGGCTGGAGTATAGTGAAGTCGTGTATTGCAGTCAAAGAGAGTGCTGTATTTACAGGACAGTCGGTAAATGTCATGTGCAGATTCAGTCCACTAAAGTTGTCTTTACCAGGCAAAGAGTATTGTACAAGAAGTACTACATGCATTGTATTTCTAATTATAATGCTAGTTGAACAGTACAGTAGATATATCCTAGAAAGGAGATCTACTCCTTTTTACATTGTAAGAGGTACGCTTACCAAACAAATTTGAAACAAAGTTAAGATACGAAACAGATAATTGAAAGAGAGAGTTATAAATTTCTTAAATCAGGTCAAAATGGACCTGGATAGTCAAAGTGCCGCGGCAGGTGCACTGTTAAATCTGGGAGCGGGTGGTGACCGCCAAGATTATAGTCAAAAACAGTGGGCAGTCGACTCCGCTGATCCAGAAGTTGCTGCAAATGCTGCTGACTTCGGTGATGCAATCCCAGATGAACGAGGACAGGTGTATACGTCGCAAGGGTTTCGTGCTAACTCCCAGTACGTCGGCAGTCATGAGGCAACAGAAGTGATGAGCCAGCGCTCACCATGTGCACCAACCCGCAAGGATGTACTACCGGAAAAATTCGGAGGCAGGACGCCGTGGCTGGATTATCGGCGCCACTTCGAAGTTTGTAGGCAGCTCAACAGATGGAGTGATGTGGAGGCTGGACAGTATCTTGCCACCAGACTGCAAGGCTCTGCACTTAAAGTGCTCTGCAACTTCCCAGCAGGAGTGCCAATTACGTACAGTAGACTTGCCGCTCATCTTGAAAGACGATTTGGACCCGGCGAGAATGTCGAGAACTTTTTGGTAGAACTCCGCATGAGGCGTCGTCACAAGGATGAATCTCTACAGGAATTAGGCCAAGCCATTCGGGATCTCACAAGTCTGGCATATCCAGAGCTCGAGAGTAATGCGCGAGAGAGACTTGCCAGAGGACATTTTTCTGAGGCCATAGAGGAGCAAGAAATTCGCGCTGGGATCTTTCGTGCTCACGCCACTACACTGGACGATGCCATTCAAGCAGCACTTGCGACTGAATCGTTCATGAAGTCCGAAAAGGCGAGGGATCGATACAAGCCACCCCGTCAGATCAGAGCTGTGAACAGTAGTGTTGAACCAGCACCTGTGGATGAGAAAACAAGAAAGGAGATGCAAGAATTAAAGACAAGTCTTCAGCAGCTCACAGCTATGATTGAGGAACTGGCAGTGACGACTAAATTTGACAAATCCAAGCTTGTGTGCTTTCAGTGTCGTGAACGAGGTCACATGAGCAGGGAGTGTCCAAATCGAGGCAAAACACAGGGAAACGACTCCAGGCCATCCCCATGGGCCATGGGACGGCCACATCCACAACAGGGCCCACGGATGTAAAGTTGAATGAAACACAATCTACCATTTCATCTACTATTGTATGTACAGTGAATGAAGCAAGCAATGGTATGTTTGTTAATGTCAAAGTTGAAGGAGAAGGAGTCAATTTCCTGATTGATACTGGGGCAATGATCACAATTATTAGTAACAGAGTACATGACAGGATCACAACAGACAGTAAACGGGAAATGCAGCACTGTCACGTCAAACTTCAGCAGGCTAATGGTGCAGAAATCACACTGTATGGAACAACCACCATGCAAATGCAAATTGGGCAGACTTGTCTAGATGTTCAAGTTGTAGTAGCTGACATTAGTAACGAAGGCATTTTAGGTATGGATGTGCTAACACAGACAGAGTGTCTGATTGACTGCAGTAGATGTGAACTAAGATGTAACCATGACATTATAACATGTATCAGCTCAGGTGATGACATGTTTCACACAAGACAGATCAATACAGCTGACGGTGAAATGGTCCCCGAGTTTCTACATGACCTACTGGAGAGATCACAATCCAACATAGAGACATCGCATTACCCACAACTGAATAAGTTGTTGTCTGTCTACCAAGATGTGTTTAGCAAGGGTGATCATGACCTGGGTAGAACTGACAGAATTACACACTCCATACACACTACATGTGAAGCACCAATACGACAACGCCCAAGACGACCCCCAATGGGACAGAGAGAGGAGATTGAGAGACAAGTTCAAGACATGCTCGACAGAGGCATAATAACACCCTCTTCTAGTCCATGGTCCTCACCAGTAGTCTTAGTAGGGAAGAAAGACGGAACCAAGAGGTTTTGTGTCGACTACAGAATGCTGAATAAGCACACAGTAAAAGACTCATTTCCTCTTCCAAGAATAGATGAATCCATAGATTACTTAGCTGGTGCGAAATACTTCTGTACATTAGATCTGGCTGCTGGATATTGGCAGGTTCCCCTCGACGATGATGCCAAACTCAAGTCTGCCTTTGTGGTGCCGGGTGGATTATTTCAATTTCAAGTAATGCCCTTCGGACTGTGTAATGCCCCCTCAACATTTGAGAGACTGATGGAAACTGTGTTTGCTGGACTGCAATGGAAAATCCTCTTAGTCTATCTCGATGATGTGATCGTCTTCGGATCCACAGTTGATGAAGTAGTGGAAAGACTTGAAGTCGTCTTCACAAGACTGCGTGACGCGAAACTGAAGCTCAAACCCAAGAAGTGTCATCTTTTCCAGACAGATGTGCTGTATCTGGGACATGTTGTGTCAGAAAAGGGAGTCAGTACCGATCCTGCCAAGATAGAAGCTGTTGTTGCCTGGCCGACACCGACTAACCCCACTGATGTTCGGAGTTTCCTCGGCTTAGCTTCATATTATCGCCGGTTCATCTACCAGTTTTCTGATATCGCCAAACCACTTACAGAACTGACACAGAAAGATCATCCATTTGCTTGGACAGAACAATGTGAGACTGCATTCAAGGTGTTAAAACACAAACTGACGACAGCACCAATCCTTGCTTATCCAAGAATGGGAGTTGGATTCATACTCGACACAGACGCCAGCAAGTTTGCAATTGGAGCAGTCTTGTCTCAGGATAATGATGGCCGAGAAGAAGTCATTGCATATGCTAGTCGAACATTGAGTCGTGCGGAACAGAACTATTGCGTCACACGAAGAGAGCTGTTGGCCATAGTTGCCTTCTTGAAACATTTCAGACCCTATTTGTATGGTCAAGATGTCATGGTACGCACAGACCATGGAGCGCTCCGATGGTTACTGAACTTTAAGAACCCAGAAGGACAGCTAGCTAGATGGTTAGAAGTTGTTAGCCAGTACAGACTCACCTTAGTGTATCGAGCAGGACGAGCTCATCAGAACGCTGATGGTTTGTCACGGCGCCCCTGCCAACAGTGCGGTCGACTGGAAGACCTGTGTAGTAATAAGCAGTAGAAAGTGTGGTTAGATTAATGTTGACATATTGATGTAAGTAATGCATGGTGTTATTCGTTTATAGGAGTACTGATGCTGATGTTTGATCTACATGAGTGACAAGTATGGATGTGGAGGCAGAATTGACTGTAGGAATTCAAGCAATTAGTTTGAATCCAGGGATTACAAATGCTGACATCAGGCAAGCACAGTTACGAGATCCTGATATCAAGTACATACTTCGATGGAAAGAGGAGAATGCAAACAGGCCTGAATGGAAGGAGGTGTCAAGTCTGTCTGCAGCTGTTAAAACATACTGGATTAACTGGAAACTACTGGAAGTGAAGGATGAAGTCCTAACAAGGAAGTGGGAATCTGACGACGGCAGAGAAACAAGTTGGAAAGTAGTCCTTCCTCGTTCGATGCGTGAGAGAGTCCTCACACAACTACACCACTCTACGACGGCGTGTCATCTTGGAATGAATAAACTTTTGCACAAAGTACAGCAGCGTTATTATTGGGTTGGATTGCCTGCTGATGTGAGGTCAACAGTTAGACAATGTGTGGTTTGTGCAAGACTGAAAAACCCCCCAAAGCGACAAAGAGCTCCTCTTCAGCAGTACCGAGTCGGTGCCCCGCTAGAGAGAGTGGCAATGGATGTATTGGGAACATTGCCGGAAACAGACCGTGGCAACAAATATGTGTTGGTGGTTGGTGACTATTTTACCAAATGGGTAGAAGCATATCCCCTCTCTGACCAAGAAGCTACTACTGTAGCCAGAGTCCTAGTTGAAGAGTTCATATGCAGATTTGGTGTACCTAAGGAGTTACATAGTGACCAGGGCCGTAACTTTGAATCAAATGTGATGGCTGAAGTGTGCAAATTGCTCAATATCAAGAAGACTAGAACTTGTCCTTTTCATCCCCGAGGTGATGGATTTGTAGAGCGATTTAACCGTACCTTGGTGAGTATGATTGCTTCCAGCCTGGACCCTGAACGAAACCAGCAAGACTGGGATGAAAGGATCCCTTATGCGATGTTAGCCTACCGGTCAGCAGTACAAGAGTCTACTGGGGAGACACCAGTGATGATGATGCTTGGTCGAGAGGTGACATTGCCAGTCGATCTGATGTTCTCCACCCCTGCATCTGAAACAGAAGAAAGAGAGAAATCAGATTATGCCCAAATCCTAAGACACACCCTACAGGAGGTGCATGAGGTAGCAAGGGAAAAGATGAAATCCTCAGCACAACGACAAGCCAAGCTGTATGACCGAAATACAAAACTGAGAAGTTATAGCAAGGGAGACTGGGTCTGGTTAAGTGGCATTCAAAGAAAGAGGGGAGTGTGCCCAAAACTCATGTACAAATGGTCAGGCCCGTACCTTGTAACTACTAAGCTATCTGACGTTATCTACAGGATCCAAGAGTCAAGTAGAAGTAAACCTAAAGTGGTACACTTAGACAGGTTGAAGGAGTATACAGGTCCCCCAATGAGAAATTGGCTACAACCAACAGTTAGGAGAAATCCACGACGAGTTAGAACCATGCCGAAACGGTATGACGGTATGTGCACTTAACTATCCTTTCTTCTATTCCCTTCTTTCCAATTGTCTATGCATACAGATGTTCTCATGCCGGATCTGCCACAAAAAGCAGGACACTTACGAAGATCTGAAGACGCATATGGCACGAGAACACCAGTCGACCTTGACTTTGTCGTGTCGAGCTTGCGACTATGAGACTGATCAACGGAGCCGCTTAAACCGGCATTATGCCCGACAGCATCCCCATCGCCGAAGTGAATCCGAATATGTGCGCTTCACGCCAGCATCGAGACGCTATGTGCTGAGGGAGGAGCAGAGAGCAAGACGCCTAAGAGCTCGGGAGATCTCGCAGCAGATTGGCAGGGATAGAAAGGAAAGGCAGGAGAAGGAGAAGCTGGAGAAAGACAAGCAGGAGAAAGAGAAGCTGGAGAAGGAGAGACAGGAGAAGGAGAAGCAGGAGAAGGAAAGACAGAAGGAGAAAGAGAAGCTGGAGAAAGACAAGCGAGAGAAGGAGAAGCTGGAGAAGGAGAGACGGGAAAAAGAGGACGAAGAGAAGCCAAGTGAGGAGGACGCCGTGAGCCTGGGAGAGCCGCAGACTGAGTTAGAGAGTGAATCTGATGACAGCGGAAGCGAAAGTGAAGGAAGTGCAAGCGAGGAAGGAAGCGCTAGCGAGACAGAAGAGAACGTGCACCCTTCCACGACACGGCGAATCGAAATTACAAGATCCGAGGAGCCACAGGAGATGAGTGTCACCTGTTTTCTTACACAACCAACTATCGGCACAACAAGGCTCACCTGTGTGACTGTTGAGACCGAAACATTTATCACCATTGGGGACAAGACCTTCCTCCAGGAGAGGAAAACCTCGAAGTTCTATCCGAACGCCGAGGTGGAGGAGTAGCACATGTATCTGTGAAGGAAACAGAACAAGGCAGCTGTGTAAATTTCATGTGTGTTATAATTATTTTGAGTAAGATGGACTGCCCTGGTAGTTTACAGAACTCTGTATAACATTTGTATTATATGTGTATTAAATATGTGTACAGAATATATGGTAAATACTAAGTGAATTTAATCAGCAGTCGCTGGGACAGCGACTTGGAGAGGGGAGGGCAGTGTGGTGAATACCCCCCCCCCAGTACATTTTTCCCAAAATCTTTTTCTAAGTGCAGACTTTAGATTTTATGCAGAATCACGATCGTGATAAACTACACATTCATTTTACACATTGTAGGCAGGAGGTACCGATAACACCATAGATTATAGTATGCGGGACTAAGTTGCGAATGTTTAGCGAACCCTAACTTGTCACATGAATTTAAGGTGCATACAATACCTGTTTCCGTAGCTGGTCAAGCTGTGAGGTATTCATACTTCTAAATTACCATAATTTATTGTTTCTGACGAGTATCCGGAATAATTAAGCTTGATTTATACTCCGAACCCCGACTGTCCCATTTGTAGTTCGCGGGTTCCCCTGTGTATTAGATGAGCAACCCGTTAGTTGTCTTGGTGATATTGAACGCAAACGTAGGGGGCGTAGTATAACAAAGAGCTTAATTACGGGACTTTTAGCCAATGAGCGGCCAGAATCGCCGTATATAAAGCCGGCGGGAAGCTTTTTAAAATTCGTCACTTTTCGGGAAATTCACTTCTGCGAGCACTCTTATCAGCATCACTTCTTTAGTCACACCAGTTCTCTCATCAATCGTCCTCAACCTCCATCACTGTAAGTCTCACTTGCTTTCTTTTATGCCTCATAGAGCTATGATATATGTCAGTGACTGATGTATCTGGTTTAATGATATTAAATGTTGTTGATAATTAAGAATGATTGTTGGCAATGATGGTATAGAAGGAGTTCAATAGTAAAGTGACCAAAGTGTAACAACTTAGACAGATAGAAGATATAGACCAAGATGGAGATACGGTATTCAGTTGTATGCTTTATTGTCTCATGATTCAATTCATTTACTGTTTATATTAGATGAGACCGAGGAGAGACAATAGAAGAGGGCAAAGAGAGGTGCAAATTTGGGATCCGGGAATCCCACGATAGGGGAACATGGATAGATTTAGAATATTCTTGGCTATTTGGACTCTCTCTATGACTACGGATTTTTAAAACAATATAATAATCTTTCAGAGCATAACATGGCTCATCTTCAGTAGATGTGAATTTTGATACTTTTGAATTGGAATGCAGAAAAGAAACATTTTTTTGTGGTTTTGGTAAATCATCCATTTATTATGTAATACCAACCAACAGAAACTTTGCCATACATTAAGAACTTAGTTCAAAGTGGTAAAGCGTACCTCAATAGGAAACAAGTGATGTACAATTGAATCGACTGTACTGGGTACGTTGGTATTCTTTGGCATGGTTACCATACAGTACATTGGTATAGACAGGTTATGAAGTATAAGTCCAGGTATTGTGGCAAGATTACTATGGAACGAATGTGTGTTATAGGAATCTATAGCAGAAGTCAGTATGTTACAACTAGGCATAAATAAGGATTGTATAAGGATGTGTATACATGCAAGTATAGCATGTATGGATGCATTACAATGCATCTTCCCTTGATATAAGTTAGCACGGTTCAGCAGTATTGATGCTTGTGCAAGTACAGGTACATGTATGTACCCCCCCCCCCTTTCAACTCTGACTCCTGAGTATTGTCAACCCATCTGGAGTGGAAATCCTGCACAAGGATAACAGTTTTCACGCTGAATAAGCACAGTCGGAAGATGGTACATGGCGTTAACAATACAGAGCCTGGTGTTTACTTGCCGAATAGGCATAACTTGTATTTTTCATCCACATGTGAATGTGATCTTAGTATCATTCCTGCATCTAGGCTGGAGTCTGGCAAGCAAGAGGATCTGAACCAACCTGGGTTCCAGTCACCATGTCAGTTGGAGAATTTGGACCTTTTGCCTGCCGTTGTTCCCCATCCCCCCCCCCCCCCCCCCCCCGATAGAATGAGTGATAGACTTCACTTGGCATTAAGGAGAGTGGTTCACTTTTGTAGTGATGGTTCACATTTTTATGTGAGGATTGTACTAGATGCCAATGTTGACTTGAAAATATAAATTCTCATAGTTACTTATAAATGTTCTTGATAGTTATGGAACAGGTTGGAAAACACAGACAGTTGTTTTTATGAGAAGAATCTACCTGTCATAGTTGCCGGGAGATAGAATCTTGAGGCCAGTAACTATAAGTGAACGTGTGTAAATTGCTATGTCTTCTAAGTGGCACTGTGTGGCACCAAACCAGTGACCATGTTAGGGAATAGTAATTGGGGCGGAAAAGGCCATGAAAGCCCGCCGTAGGGTGCAGAGGAATGGATTGGGAAGAAGAATGTTTTTATACTGAAGGATGGTTAATGTTTGATTGCTGGCATGAGGACATGGAGGACGTTTGGGGATCTGAGGTAGAGACACTGTCATATTAACTAGGTAGGAGGTTTGGAAGACCGAGAGAGTACATAAGGGGCCTGCTCGGAGCAAGGTTATGGTTGTGGACAAGAACGTAATGAAGAATGGAAAGAACGGTTGTTAAATGTCACAAATATAGAATCTAAGCATTGCTCTAAACGATAGGATAGCTACTGTTAAAATAAACTCTAACATTTATAATAGTAGGCAACAGAATTGTGTGTATGGGTTTACTACATACTTAGTTTTATGTGAAGATACTTAGTCCCACGGTAACCTTTCCAATTCTTAAACAAAATGTCTGCACTTAGCTTTTCTTTTCTCTTTTGTTACAGTCAATACAGAGCCATAGGAGTACCACCAGTAGTATATCTACATATTGTAGAACGGATGAAGTTAGAACTCTACGTTAAATGGACTGAGATACACATAGGGGGCTCTACAATTACAATGTACTAAGTGTAAAAGAGTTTGTTTGAATTGCATTGTACTATGGTTTCCGAAGACCAAATGCCTTGTAAATAGTTCTGTAATAACAAGTGATCAAGGTTATTACATCAGAACCTAACGTTGTAAATTACAATTTCTTACTGTCACTACTGTTCTTGTACATACCTGGTTGCCTGTGCGTCACGATTAGTGTCCAGTGAGTGTTGATGTGAAGTACCAGTATCCTGTAGTCGTATCGTAGTGTGAATTGTAGCCTGTATGTTCTCCTTAGGAACAAGTCAGTTGTAGTTTGAAGTTTAAGTACATGTAGGTAAAATTATCACAATAAGTCTGCTTGATGCGGACGCCTTTCTCCATCGAATTATAACCCCGCTCTGAAGCAATTGAATGTTACCATGCTACTCGCGAGACTAAGTGTGGTGTTTGTGACAGTGTTAGTGTAGTGGAGTGGCAATGTGAGGCTGCCTGTAGCGTGGAACTTTGACACTGGCTGCACGTGTGGTGTGAGACCACGAGGTGCTTAGATGTGGTTTGCATATTGCGCGCGTGTGCTGATTATGGACTGTTGGATGCGCAGTAGTGAATGTTAAGTGTATGTGCACACAACATGACAGTTAGACACACACGCTGTTTTCTAAGATCAAGTTACAACCAATCACATGCCTAGCGTCTGACATAACTATTCCTGCTCACAGCCGTACTAAGACAGCCTTTCACTCCACTGTTAGGGTCGCTTGACACCAAGTCAACTGACCACGGAGGTCATGACTCCTAAAACCATGTGGTGGCAGCAAACAGAATTTTAGACAAAGGACACTCTCGCGTTACAATATATATATTACAGTAGTAGGCCAGCCAAGACGATTTTTTTTACTTTGGACGGCAAAATTTGTTAATGCTAAGTTTTCCAGCTGAAAGTCTTGCAAAAATACTCAAGTTTAGCGTACGGCCGGATGTCAAGCGCGTTTTTGCCGAAAAATGTCTTTTTTAGCACAAAATTTGAAAGAATGTAAAAAATCACGATTTTTATTTTTTTACCGAAATAAGTAATGGTTGATAAGTACCTTTCAAACTAGAAATGTGTTATCTTCCATTTCAAGTTTAGAACCTGACTAATATGCATTTGAATGTAGAATTTTTACACGCACATATATGGCGCAATGAAACATAAAAACTTGATTTACTCAAAATTGTACTTTGTAAAATCTACCAATATTTCAAAGTTTTTTTAAACTACCTAAATCAATCTATTCAAAAGTTTTTATTATTCCGAAATATAATATATATTCTGATATCTTATGCAGCAAAGAAATTACAAGATAAGGCGAAAGATAACTCGTTTTATGTTATCCTAAATGGGACGATGTATTTTTACAGGACGCGCATTTTGAATGAAAAATCGAATGTATAGCGTAAGCCCATATATATTGTACATGGTATAGTGCGTGTAGGTATTTATCTTACATAATTGGCGAAGTCAATGGACAGGTTGGATAGCTGACTGCAAAACCCTTTGTGGCACCTTGATATGACTGAAATGTGCTTCTTCCCCACCCCCCCCCAAAAAAAAATAAAATCAGTAGTGTTGTTACCATGGCAACTGATCATCATTAGGTCACTCCCTGAAAATTTCAAATATTCATAATTGTAAAACGTACGAAAGTGTTGAAACATTTTGTGTGTGTGTGAAAAATGTGTCAATCTAACTAATCTATGTTTAACAATGAAACCTAAGAGTTATATAAAATTGTTTACTATGTTCGGAAATGGTTGTCATGGAAACCGTGATAACAAATCACATGTTACTGGGAAAAATTACGATACCAAATCTCCCATCCTGCATACTCACCCCTTCCCCCGAGAATGCTTTGGAATTCGTAATGCTATATAGTTTGCATTCTCAGGCCCTGAAACGGAGCCCTGCAAGGGATAGGCACGAAATCGCTTTTACTTTTGTAATGTTCTAAGGCGAGGTGTTTGCATTTTATTTTGATTTATTCTCCCGCAGAAGACTTATACTAAATGTTTCTTTTATGATGGTTGATTGTTGACATGAACGTTGTTTGGAACGCACACTTAGTCGGCGACATAAAAATGTTATTATGTATCCCGGATTTGTGTGAAAAAGTAAGGCAAACATCACCCTCAAAAGAGAAAATAAGAAGCGAAAAGGAAGTAGAAGTGAAATGCGTACAATGCAATAACAGCTTTATTTCCCCTTCCCATCATTAAGTCGGTTATATCATCGAGTCTATATTCCAGATTATATTAATCCTTGGCCAAGTTCTATGTCCTTGGAGCAGACATGTAACAACTTGTTTGTTTGCAATTCGATTTTTTTTCTATATTATCACAAATTTGTGAAAAAAAAAATCATTTCAGTTATCACCAACACTCTAAATTCCCAGTCAACCAACAAAACGTACTACACAATGTGCACACGCCCCCAACCACCGTCTCAAACAGCGTTCACGAATGAAATACAGTAAACAGTAAACGAGGCAATTTCTCTTTTTTAAAGCAATGATTTGCCATTAGCGTACATTTACTAGAATAGCAGCACTTGACATCTATGTTGCTGGTTACCAAAATGCTGATTAGAATACCATACACAGTAAGAACATGCTTGAATCCTGCAAAATATATATAATTATTTCTCTTCAACAGTATTTCGTTTTGAAAGGTAAAGAACCTCAGTCTCCATTTGTGGACATCTAAAAACAAACAAAAAAATCCATCTGAAAGCAATCTTCTTAAATGATTAAAAGCTTTAGAAAAGAATGAGTCCTCAGTGAAAATGTCTTTCATGAACAAATCTCTGTGATATACATCAAAAGAGTTTGAAAAACAATACAAATTGCGCTGACTACATTAACTGCATTGACAGCCTCAATTTTTTTTTAATGTGACATATACTATAATGTGTCCAGCATCACAAACGTTACACCAGTTAGAAAAACAAAATGTTCTCTTTAAGCAATATTTCAATATCTCTATCTTTTTAAAAATTTGTGGTTACATATCCTACCTAATTATGACTGTACGCTGTTGCATTGAACTTTCGTCAATGTACAACTAAATTAGAATGGTGACTGCCAAATTTTTAAAAATCTACTTTTAGTCTGATATTATTTTTGTGTTCTGCAGACCAGTGTGATAAGGTATCTGTACTGAATACTCGTCTCTCAATGAAGAAAAAAAAATCACCTCTCCAAAATGCATGGTACCGGTATTTCCCTCAATACTTTCCCTCATTCCAAGTACCAGAATACATTGCTGGGGCCCTGAATAGCTAACCTATATTACAGTATTACCAACATCATGACAATTATGGCACATGTGAAAGAAAACCTGGCAAAACATACATCTTGACCAGTACATTTTCTTTTCACTACTTCTTGTACTTGGCGTTTGGATTGAAACATTTTACTTATGTTCGTTCCTTTAAGCTACATACTATTCTTTTATATCTTAAACTAGAAAAGAAAAAACATGCTCTATGCTATTTCCCTTCAGATTCACCAACTGTTACTTTGTGAAATTTTCTCTTTTTAAGCACTTCAACGTGCAGTTTTTTTTTTCTGACTAACATGTCACATATTTTCCTCCATCTGATGAAGAAAGGCAAAGTTCACTTCCCTTTTGCTGCCCCCCCCATAAAAACAAAAACAAAAGACATTCCAATCTGACAGGATTAAAATGTTGGCGTTTGGGCTTCAAAGGAAATAACAGGATCAATTTCCATGAACTACTAGTATGCGGCTTGTAACTGTGAGTCTCAAAGGCATGGTATAGTTTTGGTTGAGATGGAGATTCAGACTTTAACTTTTTGCAAGCAAATAAAAACAACTTATGAAATATGAAAGAGCATCAAATTCTTAGAGTAATTTGAAGTTTGTTTGATTAAAGTTCTTGGTTTTGAAACGGCCGAGAATTTTTTTTAAAAAGTGACACAGAATGATAATAATTAGAAGTGGGTGCCACCTTTATTAGGACCTCTTTGTTTTTGTACATCTCAGCCTTTTCAAAACCAATTTTTAACAAATAAATTTGGAATTCCTCTTGGTATTGTTTACTCTTTAATATTTCGTAACAGGGTTCTCATTATTTTACAAAATCTCCATATCAGCCCCCATCTCAACCAAAAGTAGGCCATCCCTCATCCCTTTAATGCTGCCATCAGAATTGGAAGTAGATCTACATCAAATCATATTGTAAATGCTCTTTGCCAAGTAGTGTTGTGCACATTTTGATATCAGGTCTTGTTTTACTTCATCACTAAGGGAAAAAAAGAAAAAAAAAGATTAGAAAAGAAGCATTTAATCTGGATTAGTAGAAATGTCTAATATATACACATGTCTTTTATATATTCAACTTCTATAATAGTTCTGAAAGCACATTGTGATTATATTTGAGAAGTTTAGATGGATGCATTCCACATGTAAGTTCAGGTTCTGATGACATCCTTCATACGGAATCTGGATGCGGACCGGATAGCCTGGCAGGGTTGTTTCTGGAGAGAGACAGAGAGAGAGAGAGAGAGAGAGAGAGAGAAAGAATGGTGTATTTGTCTTTACTTGATGAGGAAAGTGACATGGGCATTTTAATCTTTGGTGAAGACACAGTGACATATAGGCTAATAAAGACATACGGTTACTTGATTTCCTCTATATGTAGTGTTTCCTTGAAACTGTAAAGTATATTATTTTATACAGTAGATCCTAATTGTAGCAATTTAACCGTGAGTACACGATGAAATATAAAATGTAGGAAACTTTCATGATCCAAATATCCAATTCTTTCCATTAAGCTTTTTATTCCATTCAGAAGAATTTCAAGGTAGTGCTTGCCTGATACTGCAACTGGATACATTCAACACTTTCGTGCATATAATGTCCCTGTGACCTTTCACATCAATACCCTCATAACTAATCAAAGTCAAATTGCTTAGAGGTTATGGTAACTTTGCCATCCGAAGGTAAATATAATGTCATGGTAGCAATGCTCTACAGTCAATAAAAATCAGGGTTTCCCTGTAATTTACAATCAGCAGCAAAATCACAACAATAACTAAAATGCTACTTGTACAAGGCTCAGCAGGTAATCATCTCTTCTGTATAAAACCAAAGTTGAAGATGATCTGCTGAGTAAATGTTAAGTTATTGCAAGATGAGAATAGGACAGATGTGCGTGTGAATGATGACTGCAACAACATAAAAACTCCTGCAACCATCTTTGACAGAGGCTAAAAAAAAAATAATAATCAGCGTTAATTCATGTAAATCTTCGTTGTTGGAGTGATTGACTACATGCATATGCAGTACTGCATTCATTTAGCAAAACATGCGTTAATTTTCTGCCCAATGAACGATCGACAGTCAAAAATTTGGTCAAGCTGTCAAAGGCTTGACAAAATATTCCAACATATTTGGGGTTTACATTTTACATGTACATGTATTATTGCTTACCTCCCACATTTCCTTTCGAAATAGAGTGCAGGATGCACAGATTAGAGGTTGGTAGTCAGGACATCTCTCTCTTTCTTTTTTCTCTCTCTCTCTCTTGTCCGTAGTTGGCTGTGGTTTGCAGGGTCCATTTTGTCCACTTTGTGCTAATTCTGGTCGAAAATACAATTAACAAAAACTTAAATAAGTTATCATTTTTATGAGTGAAACAGGATAATCATACTGCAACATAAACAAACACATTCATCATGAATTAGAATTAATCATCACGATCTCATGAATCCCTTAGTATGAGATTTTGGATCTTCAGGTCACTGTCAACATTAATTTGTCTTACATGTAATACATTAATCATGTCATTGTTATTATCATCTTTGATGCTCTAAAGCCATATCTTACTGAAAATGAATTATGTAGGATGGAAGTCATCTTGACACCTGTAATTCCTGTACACAAATATTTGATTGTATCATGCTCTCATTTGTATGTGGATTAGGATATGATTTCCTTGCATAAATCGATTTGTATTCATGAGATGATATTCCTAATTTCAAATCGATGACACTTACTTCTGAGCTGGAAAGGGCATTCACATCGCAGTCAAGACATCTTTCTATCTCCCCCTCACTCTAGTGGATGTGATCTCAAACTCAGCATGTCCATTTGTTGCTGACACCTTGATAAAAATAAAGAACAATACATCACAGCATATCACCCTTACGTCATACTTAACGCAACATAATAACAATGGAAAGTTAATTGATCTGTGACTACAGACGTATTTTCATTTGTGCACACATTAAACACTTGTGCCAATTGACATGGTTGAGAAATATTTCATTACATATAATATCTTACTTGATTACATTTATGTTTGATTTTTATATGATCTCATCTTCAGTAGATAGAATACCGTTCTTTCATATGATCCTCTACAATAGAACATGCAATGAATTTACAAGAAAACAATACACATCCGATCATAGATTTGCTCCCCTTATTATATAAATGGAGATACACGTGTATAAGATTATTCTCCTCTCTTTGTTTGCAAAGTATTTGTACACTGCATTGTAATGCAACTGTCAAAGCGAAAACATGCTTGTTACAATTTATTCAAATGGAATAGGAATATTTGATATTCAATGTATTTAGATTTGGCATTATTTTCAACTGGGCACTGAAGTGATACATTTGATAATCAAACACTTAGTAAGTTAGTATTTAAAAGATATTTCAAATTAGACCGCTATTTAAGACATTTACCGTTTCTTACCTTCTGGTTGTTCTGCAATTTGTTGCAGGTAGAAAGAGCTCAGTCTTTACAATTAGATTTTGGCAAGTCAGAATAGGCATATGTCTCTCTCTTTGGTGAAGTTTGAAGACAAGACTCAGTCTGTCCACTTGTTGGTACATCTAGCTGAAAACAGAAATCAACATGACTCAAATAATTTTTTTTTCATCTTTAAAGCAGAGCATTATAAGCTAATAGTGAACAAAAAATAAAATCAATTTGAAATTTAATTGTTTTGAAAAGGCATCTTGACATTGACATAATTTTCTTTGTTTCCCATGCAAATCAATTATAACTAAAAATATATCTCTTTCATTAAGATGATATATTTTTTTTTTAGCTTTTTAAAAAGTTAAAAAAGAAGAAGATATTTAGGTTTCAGTGAGTCGGTATAAATGATCCATTAAAAATGTAATATTTACATTTTTTTCAAATGAACCTTTATTCTTTGAGACATTAACATAAGAACTTGGTACTTATGAGTAAAGACATTTCTAAATAGTTTCTCTTTGACTAGATCTATTTGTAAACTAGAAGAGTACATGTAAATGATTCACAGATTAGGAGAGGTTGGCAGTCAGGACTGAACACTTTCTCTCTCTCTCTCTCTCTCTCTCTCTTTCAGGCATATTCGAATGGCAAGATCACTTGGTTGTAGACTCGCTTTTATATAAAACACCTAGGCCTAAATCCTAGACTTTTTCTGAACCCACAGGTCTACAAATACCAGAAAGAGTGGAATCAACCTTAGACCTCTGCTCTAGAGACTAATATTAGCCTAGATAATTCACGTTAGAGCTAATGTTAGGATCTTCTAATGTTAGATCTAACATGAACTTTTTGATCAAAGTTAGCCTACATATATAGTATAATTATTATGCATAGATTTTAGAACCTCTAGATGCCTAAACTTAGGTCTAGCTAGGCCTAGTAAGCTGGATCTTTACAACAAAACTGCCTAGATATGAGTAGTAGATTACTAGAAACCTCTAACGTTAGGTAGAATCAGTGGCCCAGATCTTGACTAAGGTTAGACCTAGATCCTAATTCCAGATGCCAGCTATTTATGCTTCAGACCCCGGCCCTAGATTTTATATTGTAGGTCTAGTATATTACTATTAGACTCTAAACGTTGGTAGATCTACATCTACATCTTCTGTATAGTCTACAGCCCCTTGCCCTGGACCTGGCTCTAGCCCTACAAATAGAAATACATCTAACCAGCGCAGTAACGTTAGTAGTAGTGGACCTGTACTGTCCACGTTATACAACTGCTAATGTGCTACCGTTAGGTGTTAAGTTCATTGTGATTATACTACTAGTGTCATAGGGCCTACCCCGATTGAATTGTTTTGGCATAATAACAGGCGTAGCCGTACATTCTAGCACTAACACTAACATTCGTCGTTAGAGTAACACTACCCCTACTAGCTAGAATGTCTAACACTAACGTTAGTATTAACAGTTAGAGAGAGTGTATTACCGTTAGATAGATTAGACCTAACAGTAGACGAGGATTCAGTCCAACTGCATGTGATGAGGCCATAAATTACAAACCTAGATCGAACTAACAAGACACCTAAATCTAGACGTAGACCTAATGTTTGTTAGGCCTCTTTTCGCACCGTGTCAAGACGTGCTTTACGGAATAGTCGCTGTTCCACTAACAAACACCGCCGGCACGGTCGTGTGGCGGCCCGGGGGTTGGTAGGCATGCCCGCGCCCATGGGATCGGTGCGAAATACAGTAATTAAAGACATCGGCCTAACGTAGTACTAGCGCTTGAACCTTGATATTAACCAAGTCTCAGATCAAAGTTGTATATCTAACTAATAGATCAAAACAGATTTTTAAGTTCCGTTATGCAGTGCAATAAGGAACTATGTATTTATTTACTAAGTTACTTACATTCGAAGGAAATAGTCCCTTTTCCAGTCACCACGTTTCCAACTCAACGACCGAAACATGCAGCTCTCGCGCGAGAGATTTTACCTGTTATATGTAGCTAGCTAGATCGTGGGGGGTAGTGCGTGGTAGACGTACGCACACGTATTAAGTATTCGCGCGCACACAAGCTGCGCGGGGCTACTGGAAAATGCTCGGAAAATGCATTTTCTGAGTTCCTGCAAGTTCAGAGTTTTGATTAAAAGTAAAGATTTCTTCAAGAAAACTAGAAATAATATTGACATATTCAATTAAAGAAGCACTTGTAGTTTTATAAAACATTAAAGTACTTTTGGAAGATCATCTAATTAGCTTGGAAAAGCAAACTTTGCAGAACGTTAAGTAATCTGTGAATATTATTTCGAGAAAACAACACCCAAACATTTGAGAGCCCCATATATGGCTGTACAAAATGACTTTTTAAAATGCTAAGGAAACACATTTAAATTGCAATTTCATTAAAAGGGACAATTGAAACTCATGATCTTTCAAATATCAATTGAATGCAAGCAAAAAATAAAAATTGTGATTTTTGATATGCTTCTGAATTTTGTGCTAAAAATGACATTTTTCGGCAAAAACGCGCGTGACATCCGGCCGTACGCTATTCCTTAGTATTTTTGCAAGACTTTCAGTATGAGAACGGAGCATTAACAAAAAATGCCGTCGAATCCTTATCTAGAGCCTTTTTTGAGGTTTGGCTGGTCTACTATATATAATATTTATATATGTATCATTATCATTACTATAGTGGCTACTTGTATAGCGCACAGGTCCACTTTTCAGTGCTCTCCATATATATATATATATATATATATATATATATGTATGTTCTGCTTCAGAAACGGATTTTTAATCTAACATCACATCGCATCCTGGTCGCTGATGAAGAATGCGATGACTAACCTGTTTGGTGTCTTGTTTCTAAACATGCGCTTAATTTCCTCGCCAGGATAAAGCGTTTTAATGCCATTTTAGGTTTTAATCTCATATGGAGAGAGAGAGAGAGAGAGAGGGGGGGGGGCAAGCACCCACTATCCCATCCCCCTCCCCCCACCCCCCCCCCCCCCCCACCCCGATCCGCCGCCACTGGTTACAATCCTTTATGTCTATACAGCCTATAGACAGGGCAGAGCCAGGCAAAAACTGCCTTTTTTTCCAGTCAAGGTTTTCTCGCTTGATTCTGGTAATTTAGACCATACTTAACAAAATAAGCTTCTGCGCCATCTTGAAATCTGTCCCAAATCCAAGATGGCCGCCAAAAATCCAAAATGGCCGCCAGAGGACCTAAAAAGTGCCTTCTGTGGTTAAGATTTGTCTGGAAATGGGTTTTTTTTTACTCTATTTGATGATAAATGGTAAGAGGAATAAGATTCAGTGAATTAAGATTAAAATCAGTTTCTTTTTTATTGCGAAAATCCAACATAGCCGCCAGACGCAGCTCCCGAAATTAATAAATGTCATAATAACCGGAGGGCCAAACCCTAAAAACTTGCTTACTTCACAAGTGAGTTCCACTCTCTCTACAAACTAAGTAGACCATGCCTATTTTCAAATTTTTATTGTAACAAACAACATTCCACTGGTCTACCTCAAAAAATTTGTTACGAAAGCCTCCAAATCCAAAATGGCGTCCAAGATGGCCGCCATATTTACTGAATTTGCTATTTGAAAGATAGAATTTGATAGAAACATCAGATTTCAACAAATGTGATGTCATATGAAAGAGAATAAAATTTCCTACAAGTTGATACCATTTTTGTGGGCGATTGTGATAACTGAATTGTGATATAAAGGAAAAACACTCATTTTTTGATATTTTTCTGAAAAAAGGAAAATCATGAAAATTCTTGATTCAGCATAAATCAGAAAAAAGACTGAAGGATTATCTTGAAACGTTTTCAAGAATTTTGCTTAACATATAATTAATATTTGGAGAAAATTAGGGGTCAGTACCATTTGCGGTTCAGGAGTTATAATGTTTCAAACTTGAAAACTCACTATGTAAAAATTTCCACTTTAGCTGTGACAAGACCCTGTTGGTCGTAAAGAGAGTCTGCACACGCCAAGAGTACTACACGCACCACTGGCACTGACGCTTGCAGCAGTGCCAGTGGTGCGTGTAGTAGTCTTGGTGCGCGCAGACTTTTTTTGACAAACAAAGAGTTTGTGCCTGCAAACTAACTTTTCATACCAAGTGGTAGCTCAGGTGACGCTGATCGTTATTATTTCAAAGTACAGCTGTAGATCATTCTGATATGTTTTTATGCCTCCGCCAACGAAGTGGCCGAAGGCATTATGTTTTCGGGTCATCTGTACGTCCGGATGTCCGTCCCGTTTTGTTTTTGTCGATATCTCAAGAACCGTGTGGTGGTTTTACATCAAACTTGGTATGAGGGTATATCCTGGGGGATAATACTTTGTTTGGATTTTAGGGTAATGGGGTCAAAGGTCAAAGACCACAGGTTATTTTGTGAAAAAAGGTTGAAATTTCATGTTTTTCTCCATATCTCGCAAATGGCTAAAGGTATCTTCATGGAACTTAGTATATATATGCTTGTACCGATGGGCAGTGATTATCTAGGAAAGTTGGGGGTCATGGGTCAAAGGTCAGGTGGGGGTCAAAGGTCAAGTTCAACTCCTCAAAATATCACTACTTATATTTATGCAATGCCTGAAGGTTTGTTTTTTTAACTTGATGTATGCATGTATTACCAAATATATATTCTGTGGGAAGTTTTTGCCAAAAGGTCAAAAGTCAAAAGATCAAAGGTCAAGTGAAAGTGCTTTATTGCACTTTTTCCTCCATATCTCGAAAGTAACTCAAGGTATCATCATGAAACTTACGTATTTATGCATGTTCTACCTGACAGTGATTCTCTTTGGAACTGTGAGGTTAAAGGTCAAAGGCAAGGTTTAGATAATGCTATTTTACCATTTGATACTGAAATTATACTTTTTCTCAATACCCTGAAAATTACTCAATGCATAAACTAATGAAAGGGTCAAAAGTCAAGTAAAAATCATCAGTTCCCCAAATACCTGCACTCTGACGTTTTAATCATTCATCCAATTGAACCTAGTTCCAGGAAAGTGAACATTCAGCACATTTGTGGCAAACCTGTCATTTAAATATTTTGCCAATTGTGTGAAACTGTCATCACACATTGCCAAGACATTGTACTATAGACCTACTAGGAGAACCATGCATTATGGCGGAGGCATACCAGTCGCCGTAGCGACATTTCTAGTTTTTTGTACTAAGCTGTCAACAGTTATCAATGTTACGGTTTCTTGAAAAGAAATGGTGATATTTTCGTATGTTTTAGGCTTCATTATATATATATATATATTTTTTTTTTTTTTTTTTTTTTTTTTTTTTTTTTTTACATGGTAGAATGTTTTTTGATACAACTAACCTGCACATATAAATCGAATGTGATATCTCTTCCAACGGTAAAGGATACCTTTAGTGTGTTGCGTCAGATTTTTAGAATTTCTTGTATTGCTGTCTATCATACATGTATATATTGTCCTTGTTTAAACCATATTGAGGGTTTTTTTTTTTTTTGGGGGGGGGGAGGGGGGTGGAGCTCCTTTTAGTGTTTGGGTAAGGCCCGATCTTTGATTTAAAAAAGAAATGCTTCTGTATCAAAGATATGCTTTTGTACTTGTATGTTACTCTGCAGTTGTAGAAACGTGAATGATGATGGCATATGTGTAATAATATCTGATCCGTACATGTCGTTGAAAGCCCTTCTGATCCGAGCACCCCCCCCCCCCCCCGGAAAAATCCCACATGGCGGCAATTTCTCAAAGTTGCTTTTAAATGTGTTGTGCGAAATTACTTTTCAGTATGTTGTTCAAATAACACTGTCCAAAATGATTATTCATGCTGTATATTCACATTTCTGAGGGGCCCACATTCTACAAGACTTGTCTTTTTAGTGGGTCCTTCCATTTTTCGAATTATCCACAATGTTTACTTACTTCAAATCACTCGAATTTTATGATAATCTGTAATGATTGTAAGGTGCTACAATTATTGTATTCTTTTCATCCTACATAGTTTTGAGCACCTGATTTTCTGTTACCAAAAAAGAAGAAGTGATGTTTATATGTTCTTGTCGAAAAATGAAATAAAACATCGAATTGAATTGAATTGAATTGAATTGAATTGAATTGAATTTACAAATAAGCATGCTGAAAGTGTATTCACTGTGAATAGATTTTTCTTAAATCGTTTTAGGCTGATTTCATGTGGGTTATAGTGTCAAAATTGAATTGAACTAAATGCCATTGGTAGATGTGTTCACATTTTAGATATCAGGATCACTCGAGAGTGGAAATGGGCAATTCCGTGGTCAGTAACGTTACATTATAGGGACATTCTCATGATTTAGATTAGACTCATTTCTCTATCTGTGGATGTGAAGTCTCATTAATGTCACCAGAGATCATTCTAGTGTAGACCTAGAACAGAGCAAAGAATGAAATCATTTCATGAATTATTTTAGAAGAAAGGTCTGCTTTTAATGCCGGTTAGTAACGTTACAAAAAAAGGACATAAAAAATTGATGAGCATCTTTGAACAAAAAGTTTGCTAAAACTGGTATAGCTTGAAATATATCAACACTTATTTTTCATTTCTAGCTTTAAGGGCAATATCTGCCCCAAATATCCTTTCTCATTATAACTTTGTTTGAAAATTAAGTACAAAAATCGTGGTTAGTAACGTTACGGTTAGTAACGTTACGGCTTGTCCAGTTTTTACAGAATTGTGTGTTAACTCAAATCATTACATGTTTCCTCATGAGAATGCAAAGTTAAAGCTAAGAAACATCAGATAAGACATGAAACTCTTATTTCAATCATCAAACTCATGCAGTATAGTACCATTGTACTTGTACATGTTAAAAAAGACTAGAAAAAAGTTTTCATAAATTACAAACTTTAAAAAAAAAGTACCACTTTTAAAGACTAGGTCAAGTGATATCCACAGTTTCATAACTTTGCCAATCACTGTTCATCATGACTCACAGTAATTCACAAAAACAGCCTGTTTTATTGAGCAAAACAGTTAATGTGTCCCTTATCAACAGTACCTTTAACAAAGGGGAAAGAAATCAAAGAGCAAAAACTAATGTACCTGTATGTAGTATGTACAGTGTATGGCCAATTGTGGTGTGCGTAGTCATTGCACAATAGGAATCCAGCATAATGCAATGTTGTGTATTATTGTGAAAGTAGTTTAAGTCATATGACATTAACTCAAATAATACAGTGTATTAGTTGAATTCATGTTTATTCAAGTCTAGAGACATGTGTTTTTATTTTCTTTTAGACCAGTTTGAATGTCAAATCTCTGCATTGTTCTGAAAACAAAAGTCTGTTCGCTGTACCTGAAGCATAATTAACCCCGACAAACTATTGTATGATAATTTCAAATTGGGACAGAAAATTTGAATTGACGGCCTCAATTGTTTTTAACACTACTTTCCACACAAAATGCTCTGCTGGCCCACAGATTCCATCAATTGCCTCTTCCCATGGGAAGTGGTTTAAAAAAAAAATCGCTCAATGTGCACCTTGTGAGCCTTCTTTAGTGATGCAAATGCTGTAGACCCCCCCCCCCCCAACATTTCCCGCCATGATTCCGCAACGCGCAAAGATTTTGCCGCATCGTCTCATGACTTTTTTCAATGAAGTCTCCCCCATATTTTGAGAGCAAATTTGCGATGTCCGGGTACACCGTTCTACAATTATGTAATGTTTTGCATAAATGCATGTCGACCTGAAAACAGCTCAAATTCATGACATCGTGTGCAAATCCAATGCAAATTGTGTTTTTTCGTTAATTTGATATTAATTAGATTGTTTCAACCTTTGACCAGTGAAATTAATCAATTGTAATGTAGATAAGCTTGAAAAAGTGCCTGCAACAAATTTTGGCAATAAAAAAAATAGAAAACAAAAGGTAAAAAAAATTAAAATACATAAGAAATTAACAAAACAATAAAAGACAAAAGAAACTAATTTTGATTTTGCTATTTTTTTTGCAAGAAAATTGTTTGATGTGTCTTGAGGAACTCTTACACAAAAATTTAGCAATCCTTCAGTCTTTTTTATGGAGTTATAGGTGAAAATATGATTTCATGCGTAAATTTGCATAATTAATTTACTAAAAAAAGAAGCCAATATCTTTTTACTGTATGACCACATAATCTTGTAGTTGACATCTGGCTCTATCATCAGGCAAAATTTTACCAGACCAGGACCTGTCCATTGGAGTCTTATTCACTTATTTCATGGTTAGTAACGTTACAATACACACAGACTGTGGTTAGTAACGTTACACATTTTGACTGCTGTTATTTCTAGCTTCTATAATGATTAGTAATACTTATTTTTATATTTATGTTAGTCATTGGACACAGCAGGAAAAATTGAAATATTATCATTCATAGACACTTTATACTCTCTGGAGGTAAATAATTTCACCTTTTGGTTAGTAACGTTACATGACTGTTCGATGGTTGGGGAAATGCACACATGTTTGCATTTTGAAGACATGTAAGTTGATTTTACTTAATTTATCCATGAAAGCACTGCATTGCCTCTATGAATTCAATATTTCTGGCTAGAAAATGGCATTTAACTTGACTAGCTATCTTCTTTGCCATTATAGAGATTTTGCTGATGAAATTCAATCTGAAAGTTTACTTGTTCAAAATTGGTTTAATTCAATACCTAAAACTATCAAGATACCCTGAAAAAAAAGTTTTTCCTGAATTATCAATGTATTCTTTCTGAAGTCAAACACAAAAATCAAGGAAAAAACCAAATTGAAATTTTATGGTCATGTCCCTCTATTTGTTCATTTTCATTCCTTTTAGAGTGATCTCAGGGATCACTCAAAGAGTGACGAGTGATCCCTAAGGTCACTCTAAAATCAGTGAAAATGAGAATTTTCACTCAAAATTCACTCCAATTTTACTTTAAATTTACAGATTTCCATTACTAACTCCTTCAAAAATGAAACTTCCACTCAATTTTTTTTCTTTTTCGGAGTAGAATATCACTGGTTTTAAAAATATCTCCATAAAAACCCATGACGGTTTGAAATAGCACTACAATGTTCAAAATATATAAAAACTATAAATAGATAGCACAACAGACAAAATTGTACCAAAATTAAAAGAATACATTTAATTTGGCGCAATAAACTATGTCAGCTTAGATGGCCTGCAATCTTGAAGTTTTTGAGTGATTGATCCAAATTTTGTTTTAAACTTTCTATAGCATGGTTGTTTCAAGCTTGTACCTCTATTTGAAAGACATTTTTTGCTTCATCTCATCTGCTCCAGAACAATCTACTTTGAAATGATAGCGATCGGCGTCACCTGAGCTACCACTTGGTATGAAAAGTTAGTTTGCAGGCACAAACTCTTGTTTGTCAAAAAAAGTCTGCGCGCACCAAGACTACTACACGCACCACTGGCACTGCTACAAGCGTCAGTGCCAGTGGTGCGTGTAGTAGTCTTGGCGCGTGCAGATGCTCTTTACGACCAACAAGGTCTTGTCACAGCTAAAGTGGAAATTTTTACATAGTGAGTTTTCAAGTTTGAGACATTATAACTCCTGAACCGCATATGGTACTGACCCCTAATTTTCTCCAAATATTAATTATATGTTAAACAAAATTCTTAAAACGTTTCAAGATAATCCTTCAGTCTTTTTCTGATTTATGCTGAATCAAGCATTTTCATGATTTTCCTTTTTTTCAGAAAAATATCAAAAAATGAGTATTTTTCCTTAAAATCTCAATCCAGTTATAGCAATCTCCCACAAAAATGGTATCAACTTGTAGGAAATTTTATTCTCTTTCATATGACATCACATTTGTTGAAATCTGATGTTTCTATCAAATTCTATATTTCAAATAGCAAATTCAGTAGATATGGCGGCCATCTTGGATGCCATTTTGGATTTGGAGGCTTTCGCAACAAATTTTTTGAGGTAGACCAGTGGTATGTTGTTTGTTACAATAGAAATTTGAAAATAGGCATGGTCTACTTAGTTTGTAGAGAGAGTGGAACTCACTCGTTAAGTAAGCGAGTTTTTAGGGTTTGGCCCTCCGGTTATTATGACATTTATTAATTTCGGGAGCTGCGTCTGGCGGCCATGTTGGATTTTTGCAATAAAAAAGAAACTGATTCTAATTTTAATCCACTGAATCTTATTTCTCTTACCATTTATCATCAAATAGAGTAAAAAAAAACCCATCCCCAGACAAATCTTAACCACAGAAGGCACGTTTTAGGTCCTCTGGTGGCCATTTTGGATTTTTGGCGGCCATCTTGGATTTGGGACAGATTTCAAGATGGCGCAGAAGCTTATTTTGTTAAATATGGTCTAAAGTACCAGAATTAAGTGAGAAAACCTTGACTGGAAAAAAAGGCAGTTTTTGCCTGGCTCTGCCCTGTCTAATATATTACGCACCGCGTAATTTCTACTTTTCCTTGTATGTGTAATTTCTGTTGACACCTTTGATAGGTTTTTTGGCCCTGTTTAAAAGTAAGAAAAGTCTTTTTGGGGTGATCAAAAGTTTCCCCACTGAATTCCTTCTTACCCCATGTTATGTATTGGCTTGCACGGTTTCATTAATACCGGTACTTTGGGGACTCGTTTGGTTAGGAGTCCCCCCGACACCTCTCTGTGTCACTGCAGGGAGAAGTCTTCCTGTACACACAGGTGGATCCCTTTTGTTCGATCTCGCACCCATTGTGTTTATACACTGATTTATTTTTCCGACTTTGTAGACTGGTGTGCACCTCGTATGGCTAAGTGTTTTGTATGTGTTTCCTTATTTTCTCTTTTGAGAGTTGGTGGACTGTGTTGAATGTAATTTCTTTACTCTTTTGCAGAATAATATTTCTTTACTCTTTTGCAGAATAATATTTAGCTACCATGCCTCGCTCTAGTAAAACCTCAGCGGCTCCCGCTACGTTCTTTACCCCACCCCCCAATGCAAGCATTGTGGAAACAAGTGCAGGCAGGCGTGTATCGGATGATACAGCCAGTATGCCTGTGGCACCTAGTACCTCTTCTGCCGAGACCACGATACTCCTGCCGGGGAGTCCCTCCGGTTAGGCCTCTGCTCCAAAGGTTCAGTTTCTCAATTGTTTGGGGCTATTTCAAGATTTTTTTATGCCTCAGCCACGAAGTGGTGCCGGAGGCATTATGTTTTCGGGTTGTCCGTCCGTAATGAATTTTGTGGACAGCGTAACTAAAAAGCCGTTTGAGGTATCCTAATGAAACTTGGCATGTATGTGTATTAGGGGGTGAAGTTGTGCCTATCAACTTTTTGGTGCACATGCTCAAGGTCAAAGGTCAAAAGGTCAAGGTCAAATACGTAAAATTTCACTATTTCCACCATATCTATGCAATGCCTGAAGATATTTTCTTGAAACTTAGTGTTTACATGTATTACCCAATTAAGATTCTCTGGTGAACGTTTGGGGTCATGAGGTCAAAGGTCAAAGGTCAAAAGGTCAAGTAAAAATATCAAAACTTCACTTTTTTCTCCGTATCTTGGAAATTGTTCAAGATATCTTCATGGAACATACTATATATACATGTACTGACTGGCAGTGATTATCCAGAGAATTTAGGGTTCATGGGTCAAAGGTCAGGAGTCAAAGGTCAGGGCAACACTTCAAAATTTTACTATTTCCCTCATATTTATGCAATGCCAGCGGGATTATTTTTTTTTTACACTTGGTGTATGCGTGTATAACCTAATAGAGATTTTCTGGAAGCTTTCTTTTTTCTTCTTTTCTTTTTTTTTGCCTAAAAGGTCAAAGATCAAGAGAAAGTGCTGAACTAACTTTTTCCTCCATATCTCAGAAGTGGCTCAAGTTATCTTGAAGCTTACTACATATTTATGCATGTTGTGCCTGACAGTGATTATTCTATGAATTTTAGGGTCAAAGGCCAGATGAAAATGGTAACAATGAACTTTTCAATACAGAAATTGCACTTTTTCTCCATACCTTGAAAATTTCTCAATGCATAAACTTATGAATGGGTCAAAGTCAAGTTAAAGTCCTTAGATCCCCAAATACATGCTCTCCTATTCATCCAATTAAACCTAAGTCAAGGAAGGTGAACATTCAACACATTTGTGACAAAATTGTCATTTTAATATTTTGCCAATTTTGTGAAAATGTAATCACACACTGTCTACATGTACTATAGACCTATTAGGAGAATCATGCTTTATGGCGGAGGCATACCAGTCGCCTTAGCGACATTTCTAGTTACTTTCCTAGATCATCGCAGTGCGTGTACGGCTCATTCTTCTACTGTACATACAATATTGCGGATACCTCTGTGCTGATATACGCTTAAGGGCGGACGTCCACTTGGGCGCGGACAAGCCCCGGAAGGGTTGCGGAAGCAAATTTTGTTATTTCGGCATCCTGTCCGCGACAGACGCGGAATAACTTTGTGAATCGGCTTGTCCTGGGACATTCCTAGGACTGTCCGCGGACTGTCCGCGGACAGACTGCGGACAAACCTAGGAATCACTCCGGAAGAGCGCGAAATACCTCGGAATATGCTAATCGTAGCCGGGCAGCGCGGAAACATCTAGGATTACACCAGGAATGAACGCGGACAATCAAGATGCCTTCCGGACAACACAAGTTAGGCATGCGGACAAACTGCGGACAATACCAGGAAAATGGAAAGGTATAAATTTGGCGCTGACTTTGACTTTTCCTCATTTGACTGCTAGCCGTCATTGATGCTCCTTGTTGTGCTTCCGCGGTAGCGGCTGATATTGTATTAATATGATTGGTCAATATTATTTGATGATAGAATGTGACCACCAAAAGTCGAAGAATAGGATTGTCTGCATGTCGGCTGACGACTCATTTTTTTTTTTTTTTTGATTTGTCTCATCTGGGAGAACAATTTTTTCTCTGCCTACAGTCACATGGATGATATTCGCAAACTTTTTGAACCATATATATATATATATATATATATATGATATACATAAAAATGTAAATGTATATACATATATATATGTATATATAATCACGTTGATAAGGTAGTCCACGTTTGGGCAAGATAAAAAGATAAGTAACAAAACTGCAACAAAGTTCATGCTGTATTCACCAACGGTTTATTTCTTCACAAGAAATAAACCGTTGATTTCTTCACAAGAAATAAACCGTTGGTGAATACAGCATGAACTTTGTTGCAGTTTTGTTATATATATATATATATATATATATATAGGTATATATATATATTCTTTATTCCCTTTTTTAGACCTGTGCTTTATCCATCGTAAAGTATATACATGTTTTGTCTGATACTTCTGTAGAGCATGCCAAAATGATCCTAATCATTAAATTTGTTGTTCTTTCTCTGATTTTTACCCTTGTGCATCTCTAACCCTCTCTTATTTTGATCACTTTTGAACATTTTCAAGTCTGAGATTTTTTTTTCATGCTTAGAGCTTACTAGCCTATTGTCAATGAAGTGTAAAAATGGGGAAATATTTTTAACTTACTTTAATTTACTTTTTTTTTGGGGGGGGAGGGGGTTCAGCTGGGCTGTCAAATTGGACAATCGAGTTTATTTGCAACTAAAACAAAAAGAGAAGAAAAAATTATTAGGTAATAACAACTACGAAAATCATTTAGGTAAAGAATATTTCTGAAATGATTTGTGATGCTTAATGTGTACTTTTAACACTCAGCAAAAAAACAAAACAAAAGAAAGACAGAAATTTAACACTTTTTCGAGTTCATGATTTATTGCTTTTTCTCTCATTTCACTTGAATTTTGAAGTGACAGAAAATTCTTCATTTTCCTCCATCATCTTTAGCTTTCATTGTTATTTTGGGCTTCAAAGATATTACATTGTAATGAGACCACAGGTATGTCTTTGCAATTGAATTCATGCTTTTTAGTGTGATGAATTTGTCTTTTGTTCTAATATGTTGTATCATTAGAAAGCATTTACGTATGAATAACAACTTGTTCATGTTTATAATTATAATACATTAACATTTAGCCAAAAATTCTATGCTTTTTTTTTTCTGAGTGTACTTCCACCTACTTTTGTGATTTTTCAGCTGGACTGTCACATGGGACAACATAGTTTGTTTGCAAATAAAATACGAAAACAACATAAAGGAAAATGTACTATAGTAAGTAATAGGAACAAGGAAAGTCACTCAGATGAAAAATAATTTCTGAAAAGATCAAATCAAAACAAACTTACTAGGAAGTTAGGGGGCTGATTTCACTTCTTTCTGGTTGCTTTTGGCACAGTCTCTACTACCTTCTTCTTTGCCTTCTGGGACCGGAAATTCCTTAGATTTACCTGTTCTTCATCACTAGACGAAAGGTGTGCCTGTGATGGAGATATTTGCATGGGGGCCTCGCCTCCCTTCTTGCTCATTTTGCGTTTCATTGGCATGACGCTCGCGGAAAGTGTCGACATTTTCATGTCTGGATCACAAAATTTCTGCATAGGTTCCGGCATATATAGATCCGCATCGGCTCCGCGCTGTCCTAAAACATTCCTGGTGTCTTCCGCTTTCATTCAGGAAGCTTCCCCACACCGCGGGATTCTTTCCGGAAGCGTGTGCGGAAGGAGCGGAAGGGTTCCGCACGGGACATCCTCAGGACATCGTCAGGACAAGTCGCCGAAGGTGTCAGGAAGTTCATTTCCGCGTCCAAATTTTGGTCTCGATCAAAATTTGGACGCGGAAATTTTTCTCTCTCCCGAAGGTGCGGAAACGCCCGGACATGTTTAGGACAGTGAGCGGACACGTTCAGGAACGTGCGGATAGGTTCCCGAAGGAGTGCGGAATACCAAATTTGCATTCCGGGGCTTGTCCGCGTCTTGTCCGCGCCCTAGTGGACGCCTGGTCTTAGCCCCCTCTGACCCTTTAGTGTACGCAACAAATCCTGCAGCTTCACGGGCCTTCCCTGCTGTGCAGCAGTCGGTCTCAGGCTGGATGCCTGAGCTTGTTCCCTCTTCGGCTTTCCCGCCAATTGCCCGATATAGGAGTGGGGGGGGGGGGAGACAGGTCTCAGGGTTCCTCTCTCTGGGGGCATTTCCGGTTTGGAGAGAGTTCCCACGGTGACTCCCTCTTTGGATAATCAAGGAGGGAGCCTCCCTTTATGTGCCTTTTTGCCCCTCTCAACCCTCAGTTGCGCCTTCGGAATCTTTTTATCCGGATCAAGCCGCGGATAATTTTTCGGATCAGCAATCTCTTGCTTCCAATTCTGACACTGATTATTCCACAGAAGATGCACTTCCCTCAGAAGACATTAATAAAGCGGTCAGGGGAATTTTGCATAAATACATTTGAGGGAGACCCGATTCAGTTGGAGGGAAGGAAGGCTTCCGCTTCTTCCCTCGCTAAAGGACTCTTTTCACATGTGCCCCATGCCAACCCAGGGATCAAGTTACCAAACCATTTCGCAGATGCGATTTCGAGTTTGGATGATGAGGCAAAAATTGAACCGTGGCATGACGGAACTCGCTCTCCGTCAAGAGGACCATGACCAATTCTTTTCCTTGCACTGCATACCCTTGCGTTCAGCTAATCTTTGTCTCATTCACTGGCGAGTCCTTTTCACAGACTGGCTTTTCGATTATTTAGATGAGCACGCAGTAGCCACGACACTGGCGCTGCAGCCTGCATGCATATAGCGAAGTCTGTATCATGCGTGTATGTAGTCCTACATAATTACTGTACAGTGTGCGTAACACAGCGTAATCAATGAAATCACCTGACACATATATGGCATACTGATTGAATGGTTAATGTAGACTTATGGCTTTTGCAACAAATCGAGAAGTGGTACCACAATTCCATCACAGTATACATGTATATCTATTCATTTTCATGAAAAGTGGACTTATCAGTTTTTGCGAACAAACTCTTCATATGCTTATAGTAAGAGTAGTTTCCTTACTACAAAATGTATGTCTGAACAAATGCTTTCACAGACTGCAATTTCATGAAATTTCACTTCATTGTAAAAAAAAAAAATCACAGGATGAAAGTGTGAATAAAAACATTCATGGGTTAGTTGTTTTCAACTTTGCATAGAGGTGTAAAGGTAAAGGTAGAAGAAGACAGGCCTCTATAGAGATCTAAAGAGATCTCTATAGAGAGATCAGATTACATGTAATTTATTTTCCAGTATTAAACTTCCTACTGCTTTGAGCATGCAGTCACTCTTCCGAAAATCTACACATTGTTTACCTGGTGGCCAAGGTCATCACCAAACAAGAAGAATGTGACTTTGTTGGTTGTTTTGCAAAGGTAGTGATTTTTTGAAATCATGTCTGGCTTGATGTACTCCTTGCAGAAAAAGTTGAAGGAAAAATGTGTGTCACATACAAATGTGCATCCTGGTGGACTTCTGACATGTTTGAGTCAAGTGTCTGAGCAAGGGCACTAATTCCCTTTACAAGGGATTTCTGAATGGACTGCACTCTCAAATCACGGGAGCATACTGGCGTGGAGATGTTTTCCCAAATCATGGAGTTCACTTTTGGTACTTTCAGACTCGCACCACATTTTTGGGGGCATGGATATTTATCTAATGTCTCATGGCTTTCTCATCTAGCTTCTGTCCCATCATGAAATTGATAGTTTCTGCAGTGTCATCACCTACACTGGATCACCCACCCCCAGAGTAGAAACTTTTGCTGTGATGAATGGGATCCCGTATTTTGGTTCCCTCTCTGAGGGTGCACACAAGTCCTCATAATCCACAGCTCCTTCAGAAGGATCTTGCGAATCAGATCGAGAGTCAACAAAAAGCTCTGACACCTGCTCTTGCATGGTAACCTCAGCACTGTAGGCACTGAAGTTTGCTTACCCGGGGACCGGCTTTCATAGACTCCATCCATTTGGTGAACATTTGCTCCAGCTTGTCGAGACCAGACTTTGCCAGATGGTCCAGATGTTCTAGATTTTTTTTCAAGGTTGATCTCATCTCAGAAACTGGGTTTGGCACTACCGTCAAACTTGTCTTAGATTCGCCTGACAATGCGATTTTGAGTTGGGGAGTTGGCTTTGCCTTCCCACTCTTTACTGCCACCATGGTCTTCTTTACAGTGTTCCCCACATCACCGGGCTTGGCTTTGCCTTGCACCGACGAATCGGCGTAGCTATCTCTGCAGCTGCAGGGGTCCCCAAAGGGCTCGCACTATCCCCTTGGCAATCATGTCAATATAGTGAAACCCCGTTATAACGAGTTCGGTTATAACAAGGAACCGCTTATAACGAGGTGATCGCAATGGTCCCGTTTTTCCTTTGCGTGTAAACCTATGGCAGAACGAATCGGTTATAACGAGTTCGGTTATAACGAGATTCCAGTTATAACGAGGACATTTTCGGTGCATCATGATAAAGAAAAACATAAGCAATTTAATCGGAAACAACAAGGTTCCATTTCTTGACCTGCCACTTTCAAACACGCGACGAACGAAACATTGAAAAGCGAATTCACGCTATCTCCGTTTTACATAGTCTGTGTAGAACGCAGTAACACACTGCACAAGTGCGCGTCCCGTCTCGATCTCTACATTTATTAACTGAAGCAGGAAGACTATAACAAACGTGTTTCAGTCCAGCCGTTATCCTTCTTTACCGCCCATTATCAGTGTGACGAATAACTGAGTACCGTTCCTTCCATGTTTCTTCTAAACCACATAACATAATCATAATCATTCCATTTTCTTTTTTGCGAGGTTCCATTTCTTGACATGCCGCTTTCAAACACGCGCAAACGGAACATTCATTGAAAACCAAATTCACGCTATCCATGTCTCTTTCCGGTTTTGCAGAGTAGTTCATATTTTCTTCTAAACCATGCGATAAGACACATAGTCTGGTAGGAATGGGGGGTTCCCATGCACCCCCCGAACACATTTTTTTAACTTACTTTTTTGTAACCCTTAGGGTGTCTAGTTAATGATTTTTTTTGTTCCCAAGAAAAAATTGTGTCCCATGGGGGTCATTGGCGGCCATCTTGGCAGCCATCTTGGATTTTCAGGGAAAATCATTATCTTCCATAACTTTTGAACTACACAGCATAAAATTATAAATAAAGCATTTCTTCAGGGTAAACGTGACACGAGGAATCGATTGCAATGGTTATTTATGTGATTAAAGCAAGTCTGAAACAAGAAAAGCCTAAAAATATGCAAATTTCGGTGTCATTTTCACCGAAAAATACCTAAATAGTTTAACTTTTGAATTACACAACATACAGGGACAAATAAAACAGTAATTCAGAGTTAATATGGCATGAGGAATCGTTTGAGAGAGTTATTTACATGATTAAAGCAAGTTACATACAAGAAAAGTCCAAACATGCGAGGAAAACCAGTGTCGTTTACCCTAGAAATATTCCCAAGTGAATACAATCTCATATCTCCTAAGAGTAAACTAACCTCTTTTTCTTAACAGTCTGGTAGGAATGGGGGGTGGGGGTCCCATGCACCCTCCTTTTTGTATCCCTTAGGGTGTCTATTTGATTCTTTTTGTCTCCAAGTGAAAATCGTGTCACATGGGGGGTCATTGGCAGCCATCTTGGATTTGCGAGGAAAATCATTAATTTCTATAACTTTCTATAAGTTTCCAACATACAAGGACAAATAAATAATTTCTCCAGGGTAAATTTGGCATGAGGAATCGATTGACATTGTTATCTACATAATTAAAACAATTATGATACATGAAAAATCCAAACATGCGAATAAAACAACAGTGTTGTTTGCTCTGCCCAAATAGTCCATATACATACATGACAATTATATACCTCATATGATTGACTAACCACTAAAGTCTAGGAATGGGGGATCCTCATGCACCCTAAATTTTTGTTCAAGGTGTCTATTAGATGATGATTTTTTTTTCCAAGTAATAATCGTGTCGGAGGGGGGGGGGGGGGGGAGTCATTGGCGGCCATTTTTGATTTGAGAGGAAAATCAGTAAATTCTGTAATTTCAGGGTAACTGTGTCATAAGGAATCGATTGAGATGGTTATTTTTATGATTAAAGCAAGTTTGATACAAAAAGTCCAAAATACGAAAAATTTGGTGTCATTTAGGCCTACACCGTAGAGTACCCAAAATCCGTATACATACATGACAAACTACTTCACAAAAGTGACTTGGCACTTTGTCTTTAGATCATAGCTCAAATATGGTGTTTTGTTTATAAAAAAATATGCAACATGCAACTCCAAGCATTTTGACGTCTCACTTGTTGAAATCAAATGAAAAATGTAAGCACGATGGCAATTGATATGCAGATACCCCTAAAAAAGCAGATCGAAAGAGGTCAACATACAAATTTTGACCACATGTGAAAGTGACTAATCGACAAAATTCAAACCTAAAATGTAATCGAACACTTTTTGAGTGCATCTTCTATTTCATATAATTTTGTATTTGAAGAGTTTGAGTAAGTGTAATTTCATAAAGGAAATCACTGTACCAAAATGCTCTGTCGGTTTCACCAATTTAGGTGTCATATTGTTATCATTAAACTTATTTAAGATTAAGTTAAAAATGGTTCATTCAAACGTATTTGTTTAAAGCCTTCCTGTCTGAAAATAAACATATGAAAATCACTTGACAGTCAGAAATCCACTCTCTCTCTATGACTTTAATTTGTCTAACATATTCTTAATTCTCATCCTATGCAATTATACAAACCACAGATTCGGTAAGCGATAATATGTTAGCTTTGGGTTTTACACTTCTGGTAATTTACAGTCATCATCAAAACGATCATTGTAATCAATGTCTGGCTCCTCCTCTTCATCCTCCTCTGTCTACGGAGTAACTTTCTGAAGCAAGTCAATGAGGGAAGTGGGAAGGATAGGGCCACTTGACCACACCGGATCCATGATACCGAAGGCTGTCTTATGCCACCTTTGTCCAGGATTAAAGCGGTAGCGCACCAGAAGATTGGCTAGTCAGATCGCTTGAAGATGGCAAGGTGGTACCCATGGTTCACACATTGAAAGTGTGAAATAAGGTTGCCTCTGCCAGGTGGGAGCAAGGAGAAATCCACCTTGGATTTGGTCATCAGTTGCTCGCCCTCTCCCACCATCTGTTTCAGCATGATGCTGCGAACGCCATAAATGATAGACTTCTCCCGGACCTCGCTATACATTTTAGGCATGTGAATGCTTCAATGTCATCTGTCACCTCTGGCTCCACAGACCACCCATCACCAAGAATTGTGAGGAAAAAACACTCAACTTGGCATATTGTAAAGTCATATTCTAATATTTTAGTAGTGTTTATTATGATATAATACTGAGCAACTTATTAGATTTCAGTAAAATACTTCTGAAATCACGAAATCAAACAACTCTCACCTGAATGCTATGTGGTATATGGGGTGGCTTTTGTTGATTCTTTAGGGGTCCAACTTTTCCCAACCCATTAAGGCACTTTAATTGTTACATCTTCCCCGGTAGTCCAGGTATTTTGGTATACAGTATAATTATGAGCTCCCGTTGATTCTATATAAATGCAAGTTAATTGACATTGACAACCTGGCAATACGTGACAGTCCGTTTATTAAGAAAGATACTACATTGTAGAATGGATTAAGCAAGGACCAAGGGGATCAAGGAAATGTGTGTCTGGATCCCTCACCAAAGCTACCTTGTACCTAAGTTTAGCAGCGCACTTGAGGTAGAGCACGACCCTGGTGTCCGTCTTCTTATACTGGTTAGACAGTCACTCATGGATATCGCGCCATTGTCTCTTGGAACATATCATTGTGTAAACAAAAGGAATGTAACAGAAATCACATTCTCTGAAGCTTAAGTGATTCCTGTTACATTCTTTTTGTTCACCTAATTATTCATCCCAGGAGACAATTAAGCTCTATCCATGAGCTGCCATCTAACCAGGAGAAGGACACCAGGGTAGCGCTCTACCTCGAGTATTCCACTATTAAGCTTGGGTACAAAGCAGCTGTGGTAAGGATACCAGACAGAGACATTTTCTGGATCTTCTTGCACCATGCTCACTCCGTCACCCTCACTATCCTCCTTGATAAATGGACTGTCGAGCATTGCCAGATTGTGAATGTCGTTGAACTGGCATACTGAATCAAAGGGAGCGGGCTACTGTACCACAATACTTGGACGACATGTGTTTACAGGGGAAGATGTAACAAGTGCCTTCAAGAGTAGGGGCGAAGTCGGACCCCCTAAAGAATCTACAAAGCCACCCCATGTACCATACAGCATTCAGGAGAGAGTAGTATGACATTATAATCTCTGCAATATTTTACTGAAATGTGGTAAATTGTTCAATATTACATTATAATGAACACTGCAGAAATCTTACAACATGACTTTGAAATGTGCCAATGTTTTTTGTCCCCCACTTAAACCTTGGAGATGGGTGGTCTGTAGAGCCAATAAGAGGTGACAGAAGACATTGGAGCATTCACATGCCTAATGTATGACCACAAGAGGTGGAGAAGTCTATTTACAGCAGCATCATCCAAAGCAGATGATGGGAGAGGGCGAACAAATGACTACAAACTCCAATGTGGATTTCTTCATGCTCATATACACCTTGCAGTGACAACCTTATCCCACACATTAAATGTGTGACCCATCGCCTTGCCATCTTAAAGAGAGCTGACCAACCAATCTTCTGGTGCTCTGTATATGACTCCTTTGATTCTGGACAAGGATGGCAGAAGGTAGCCTTTGTTATGATGGAGCCAGTGTGGTCAAGTGGCCCTATCTTTCCGACTTCCCTCATTGACTTGCTTCAGAAAATTACTGAGGAAATGAAGGAGGATGAAGAAGAGGACCCAGACATTGATTACAATGATCGTTTTGATGATGGCTACCGGTATAGAAATTAAAGAAGTGTGAAATGAAAACCTGATATATTGCATAACCGCTTCTGTGGTTTGTACAGTTACACAGGGTGAGCATTCAGAATACTTTTTAAGAAAAGTGAAGTCATATTGTGTTACTTTATATTTTTTCAATATACGTTAATTCCATACTTCATGAAAAGCATATACACATGTCACAAACGTTGAAATATATAGATGATGACTGGCGGTGGAGGGAACATACCCAATGTTCCACCCGAAGGGTTTGAAATGCTATTGAGGGAGGTTATAAGTGCGCTGCGGTCCTAGGCCTTAATTCTGTCATTTGTCACGTGGAAATGTTTTCCCATGGGAGAACATTACAAGAATGTTCGCCCATGGGCCAACATAACGAATGTACTTCCATCACGTGACTGTGTTCAGCCAATCACTAATCGGTATGTGACTAACCCTTTCAAAATATCATTATGTCTTTTGATAATAGCTTGAATATTGCGTCTTATATCAGACAACTTGTAACAGAATTCGAAAGGAAACTTAATTCCAATCAATGTGAACTTGAATTGAATGCATACAGGATGTAAGCACAAAAGCGATTCACATGCAAATATTTCTAAATTAAAGTAGCAGCAATCCACATTGATATACAGTCCCTATTCACAGGCTAGATTTCCGGCTGTCAAATGAAATGTTTCTCTTTTTGTTTTCGGACAATAAACTTTAAGCAAATACATTTGAATGAACTGCTTTTTTAACTTGAGAATAAATGAAACCATTTTGGCATCTAAAATTTTTTAATCGGCTCGACATTTTGACACAGTGATTGTTTCCTTGAATATATCCCAACTCAAACTCGTTTTAAATATAAAATGAAACGAAATTGAACGTGCACAAAGAGTGTTAAATTTCAGTTCAAGTTTTATCTTTGTCAATTAGTCACTTTTAAGTGTTGTGATCAACATTATTCTCATGTGTCACCTCTTTTTAGGGGTATTTGCATATGAATTACCACAGTGCTTACATTCTTATTCTATTTCACAAAGTGAGGGGTGACAATGCTTGAAATTAATTTTCTCTTCAGATTCTATTTAATGTTTTTGATACAAAACAAAAAAAGGCCTATTTGGGCAATGATCTAAAGACAGAGTTGTTAGTCACTTTTGTGAGGTATGCAATTTGTCATGTATGTAGCATGAAATATTTGGGCCATTTCCAGAGTAACAGCACTTAATTTTTCAGTTTTGGGACATTTCTTGTGTCAAATTTGCTTTCATTATGTAAGTGACAATCTCAATTGATTCCTCATGCTGTGTTTCGTCTGAACAAATGTTTTATTTGTCCCTGTATGTTGTGTATAGTTCAAAAGTTGAACTATTTGGGTACTTTTCAGTGTAACCGATACAGAATTTATTATATTTGGGACTTTTCTTGTATCGAGCATTTTTTAATCATGTAAATAACCATCTCAATCGATTTCTCATGTCACATATACCCTGAAAGAATGTTTTATTTTTCCTTGCATGTTGGAAACTTCAAAAGTTATAGAAACTAATGATTTTCCTCGCAAATCCAAGATGGCTGCCAATGACCCCCATGTGACACGATTTTCACTTGGAGACAAAAAAAATCAAATAGACACCCTAAGGGATACAAAAATGAGGGTGCACGGGACCCCCCCCCCCCCTTTCCTACCAGACTGTTAAGAAAAAGAGGTAAGTTTACTCTTAGGAGGTATGAGATTGTCATGTATATATGTATATAGACTACTTGGGAATATTTCTAGAGTAAACAACACTGGTTTTCCTCGCATGTTTGGACTTTTCTTGTATGTAGCTTGCTTTAATCATGTAAATAACTCTCTCAAACGATTCCTCATGCCGTATTAACTCTGAATTACTGTTTTATTTGTCCCTGTATGTTGTGTAATTCAAAAGTTAAACTAATTGGGTAGTTTTCGGTGAAAATGACACCGAAATTTGCATGTTTTTAGGCTTTTCTTGTTTCAGACTTGCTTTAATCATGTAAATAACCATTGCAATCGATTCCTCGTGTCATGTTTACCCTGCAGAAATGCTTTATTTATAATTATATGCTGTGTAGTTCAAAAGTTATGGAAGATAATGATTTTCCCTGAAAATCCAAGATGGCTGCCAAGATGGCCGCCAATGACCCCCATGGGACACGATTTTTTCTTGGGAACAAAAAAATTCATTAACTAGACACCCTAAGGGTTACAAAAAAGTAAGTTAAAAAAATGTGTTCGGGGGGTGCATGGGGACCCCCCATTCCTACCAGACTAACAGAAATGCCTTCTGATGTTCCTGCTAAGTTATTGAATAAAATCATTTGATTTTGTTTTTCCAGGAGACACGCGTGCATGATATTAGGTCAGACCACAGCGCAACGAGACAGAAAAAAAAAAAGTATGCCGCATTCAAAAACTTATCATGTAGCGACACTCGTACGGCCAAAATGGACAATAATATTGGAATGCGTGTGCAAGTGATCATTATATCCTTTCCATTTATTAGTTCCTACTTCCAGTTGTTTTGCTGGCTAGTAACTATGAGTGTATATGATTAAAGCCGAAATAATTAAAGAATTCGTAGCGATCCCGCCGGGTGACAGTAGCGTAAAAATAGTTGAATAACGCATAGTAATTCACTTGAGTTGGTGTTTAGAAAAAGAAACAAATGCATTTAACAGTTTGAATAGATCTGGGATTGTTCATTATCATGTAACAAATGACAATATGAATATGAGTGTGTATGATTAATGCTGAAATAATTGATGAAATCATAGCGATCCCGCCGGGTGACAGTAGCGTAAAAATAGTTGAATAGCGCATGTTCATCTATTGAGTTGGTGTTCAGAAAAAGTTCTCAACAAATGCATTTTACAGTTTGAATAGATCTGGGTTTGTTCATTATCATTAACACTGCATTTCACAATGAAGATTTTTCTTTCTGTCAGAATGGTCTATGAGGTACAGATTTGCAGAAAAAGGATCACAATATTCCAAATTCAACACTGTCGCATATTTTCCAAGAACGGGTGTACAAAACGCGAAGAGATTTTCGGAAGAAAATAAAGAACGCATTTTTAATTCCTTCGGGAGCAACGATCAAAAATATTGTATAGGATTACAGCCAAAACGATTCATGAAATCATCGCATTCCCGCTGGGCACCAACAGCGTAACATACCTCGCAAGTTACGATAAACAACGCATGTATGTTACTCTATTTGCCCTGGTGTTTAGAAAAACTTAACAAACACATTTTATACAGTCAGACTTTGTTCATTGTCATTTTACACTGTACACTTTATTTCACAAACGAAAAAACATTCTTGTGGAATGGTTCGATACAAGAGGAAGAGAAAGATGTAGAAAGAATCACGAATATGATCTTGCCGAGTAGGCCTACTTCTCAAGAACGTAATATGCAATTATTATGCGAAGAGATTTTTGGAAGAAAAATAAAAAATTTAACGCATTTCAACCCCTACTTTTTTCCGTCTTTTTTATGTATCAATTCACAAATAATTTCCCTTTATTGTCTCTATGATAACAATCCATAATTGTGTAATTACAATGCAAAGGATGTTCTTAAGTTTGATTTACGGGTATGACGTCGTGCTTATGTTTTTCTTTGTTTTTGACACGTTCGGTTATAACGAGGTACCGGTTATAACGAGGTAATATCACCGGTCCCACGGACCTCGTTATAACTGGGTTTCACTGTAGTAAAAAAAAGCCGATTTAACAGAGATTTTTCTCCTCTAGAAACCATATACCCCTTGAAAATGAAGTGTTTATTGTCCAATAAAGGAAAGTCAGGTAAAGGAATATAGCAACAAAATACAACATCTGATGTCGAAGGATTGCTTCAATGAAAATTAGCTCTAGATTTTGGTCATACACCAAGAAAATGGCACCAACGTTATGAGTAAGTGCATATGTACCGTCGGCATTCTTTGTTTTGATTACCAAGACTGAGAATATGAGTAGAATATTATAAGTTGATACATTGATGGCTGTAGTTCTAGGGGGTTCAAATTGGGGGGGACCAACACATTTTTTTCTTTTTCTCGGAAACCCACGGTCAAATTTGTGACCAAACCCAGTGTGTTATCACAAAGGTGGCAATTTATGTACTTTACACAATGACCCCAAGACCCCCTATTAAAAAAAAAAAAAAGAAGAAAGAAATCAGCAAATGAATATTGTTAAAAATTTGGAAATACTTGGAGTAAATTAATGACTTCCCTTTCGAGGTTATCCATAGTAGATAAAGAGATCCAGTTTGGCAGGGATCGAATGGGAGAGCAGTGTTTACGTTGAAGTTTTGTTTCTGTTTTTTTGTAACTTCATAGTCAGATTTTCTAAATACAGTGTACTTGGCAGGTTTTTTTTTTCTAGTGTGATGGATTATACACATGGACACCATGTTCTCGGGTAGAAATCTGCAAGAATGCGTGAAAGATGAACTTGCGATATTCGTGTGAACATGAAACCCCCCGAGTCTCTTGGTTTTTAAACAAGTGTGTCTCTAGAAAATTATTCACAATTGTGAGACCAACATTGCTATTCATTTGTGCACTTATCCACACTTGCTGTGAAGGTGGATCATTGGAAATGTAGCCCTCTATCATATTTTGTGACAGCACCCACATCGTTACGACTATAGACACCATAAAATGTGTCTTCCTCTGAGTGTATATTTGCATTGCATGGCAGGGCGCATTTGTCACTGTCCTATCTCCATATATGTCCATATCTGATTTTGAATTGCAGTATAGTGTTGAAGATGATGATTTACAGCATGAACACGACATAAAATTTACCCATCTTTATTTAGTTTGCAGATACATGTAGGAATGTGATATACTGGATGCAGGCAAAAGCAAGTAGATAAAAAGGCAGCAAAAGATTAATTGGAATGTTAAAAGAATCTGATAAGTGCATTTATGAGTACTGAAATTTTTACTACATCCTAAGTATTTTGCACTTCTTACACAAGTGTGAGCATATATTGTATAACTGCGTGAAAGAGATCCTTCTTGAGAGTCTACAGTATCTGTGTGTTTTATTATTCTTTTGCTACATTTTTATGTTGTATATAAGACAATAGCATCACCTTAAAATGTGCTTTCTTTCATGTTACCATATTGTGAAGATTGCTGTGGAGTTGTATGAGATGTTGCAGAGTGTGGACAGGCACAGCCAACAGATCAACCATGCTGACACAATTTGTGACTTCTTGTATCCTTTGTTGTCATTATTAAAAACATGAAGGACCTGGACCAGGAATATGTAGATTTACTGATGTGATGTTTGCAAGAGGTAGAGTATTTTAGCACTCAACATCAAGACATTTACAATGTACATAGTAGGTGTCCTGCATGTATGAGTGACAGGCTGTAAGTACCATGTGTAGCCATAATGACTGCAGGCACTGAAGTAGACAATGCCATGTAGTACTGAAATCACATGATGAGACACCTTCTAGCTGTAAATTGGCTCAAACCCGTTCTATTCAAGAAATAGACTTTCTACATTAGTCTAAAAAATTAGACTGATTTTGCTAAAAACAGGTGCTCAAAAAATGGGGAAAACAGTCTACAAATGATCAAAATTTTAAATGTCAATCTGAAATTGTGGTGCAAGGTTTGGCATAAACAAAATGGAATTAACAAACCTGTCCTTCATTCTTTTCAGAATTGCATCAGTCATAGCTGGATATGTCAATGTTGGTCTTCTGCCAAACCTACTGAGCTGGCAAGGTTCGGCTTTTGACGAACCTGCCGAGCTGCCCAGGTTCGGCTTTTGACGAACCTGTCGAGCTGCCAAGGTTCGGCTTTTGACGAACCTGCCGAGCTGTCCAGGTTCGGCTTTTGACGAACCTGCCAAGCTGGCAAGGTTCGGCTTTTGACGAACCTGCCGAGCTGCCAAAGTTCGGCTTTTGACGAACCTGCCGAGCTGCCCAGGTTCGGCTTTTGACGAACCTGCCGAGCTGGCAAGGTTTGGCTTTTGACGAACCTGCCGGGCTGCCCAGGTTCGGCTTTTGACGAACCTGCCCAGCTGCCCAGGTTCGGCTTTTGACGAACCTGCCGGGCTGCCAAGGTTCGGCTTTTGACGAACCTGCCCAGCTGCCAAGGTTCGGCTTTTGACGAACCTGCCGGGCTGCCAAGGTTCGGCTTTTGACGAACCTGCCGGGCTGCCAAGGTTTGGCTTTTGACGAACCTGCCGAGCTGCCCAGGTTCGGCTTTTGACGAACCTGCCGAGGTGGCAAGGTTCGGCTTTTGACGAACCTGCCGAGCTCCCAAGGTTCGGCTTTTGACGAACCTGCCGAGGTGGCAAGGTTCGGCTTTTGACGAACCTGCCAAGCTGGCAAGGTTCGGCTTTTGACGAACCTGCCAGGCTGCCCATGTTCGGCTTTTGACGAACTTGCCCAGCTGCCCAGGTTCGGCTTTTGACGAACCTGCTGGGCTGCCAAGGTTCGACTTTTGACGAACCTACCGAGCTCCAAAGGTTCGGCTTTTGACAAACCTGCCGAGCTGCCAAGGTTCGGCTCTTGACGAACCTGCCGAGCTGCCAAGGTTCGGCTCTTGACGAACCTGCCCAGCTGCCCGGGTTCGGCTTTTGACAAACCTGCCGAGCTGGCAAGGTTCGGCTTTTGATGAACCTGCCGAGCTGCCAAGGTTCGGCTTTTGACGAACCTGCCGAGCTGCCCAGTTTCGGCTTTTGACAAACCTGCCGAGCTGCCCAGGTTCAGCTTTTGACGTACTTGCGGAGGAAGCAAGGTTCGGCTCTTGACGAACCTGCCGAGCTGCCAAGGTTCGGCTCTTGACGAACCTGCCCAGCTGCCCAGGTTCGGCTTTTGACAAACCTGCCGAGCTGGCAAGGTTCGGCTTTTGATGAACCTGCCGAGCTGCCCAGGTTCGGCTTTTGACAAACCTGCCGAGCTGCCCAGGTTCGGCTTTTGACGTACTTGCGGAGGTAGCAAGGTTCGGCTTTTGACGAACCTGCCGAGCTGCCCAGGTTCGGCTTTTGACGAACCTGCCAAGCTGTCAAGGTTCGGCTTTTGACGAACCTGCCGAGCTGCCCAGGTTCGGCTTTTGACGAACCTGCTGGGCTGCCAAGGTTCGGCTTTTGACGAACCTACCGAGCTCCCAAGGTTCGGCTTTTGACGAACCTGTCCAGCTGCCCAAGTTCGGCTTTTGACGAACCTGCCCAGCTGGCAAGGTTCGGCCTTTGACGAACCTGCCGAGCTGCCCCGGGTTCAGCTTTTGATGAATGTGCTGAGCTGCTCAGGTTCAGACTGGGACAAACCTGCCAGGCTGCCAATGTTCTTCTTTGATGAACCTGTCATGATGTCAATGTTCATCTTTGGCAAAATCTTCTAAGCTGCATATCACCCCTTAACCCGAACTAGGCCGGGCTATTTAGGTAGATCATAGAGCCGGGGGGGGGGGCCTCCAGACCTCGGCCGTTGACTGCATGATCGCGACGAAAATTCGCACACACGTTGCCTATGATGTAATCTAAAGTACCATGAAGTTAAATTTTTAAAAAATTACCATTTATGCTTAATTATGCTAATTTATGCATACAAAATGATGCATGAAATCAGACAATTTGGTATAAATCACTAAACAAAGCTAAAAATGGGCACATTTTTTGTGTAAATATTCTTTTTAGTGTCCTGAGCAAATATAAGAGAAAAAAATTGTGCCATCGGAAAAAATTTCTTAAGTATTTTATTGTTTTTTACATCACGTGAAATGTCGAGGGGGGGGCCTCGGAGGCCCCCCCAGCCTAGTTAGGGTTAATGATCCTGTCAGGCTCCAAATTTTTCATCTGTTGCAATGTCCCTTTGCGAAGATCACAAAAATAGGGATTAGAAACAGTTAGTTGCAGTGAATAATAGGCAGAAATACATCTTAAATGCAGTTCAGTTTAATCAGTTTTCAGCGAAATGCTTTTTCACTGTTGAAATCCAAAAACATGCACTTCTATCATGCCACATTGAAAGGTTCATTCTTGTGTTGTTTTGATTATCCAGTACGCTGATAACCACAAGAAGCTACATGGTTCATGCGTACCAATTTGGGGACCAAACTGCAGTGAAAACGTGATATTCAAACATGAAAATGAAACAATTTTTATTCACTAGCTTAATTGTGACATTTTCAATTGCCAGAGTCACAAAATATGCTGCAGAAAAAAGGAGAATATTCCACAAAGGGTAAGATAAAAATTTGAGGAACATTAATTGTTCATTTGACTAAACAATGTTTTCATTATTAACTCTTTATGTGCCACGTTCGCACGTCCGACTCAGTCGACGGCGTGCCAACTTCGCATATTCTGCTCAACACACAAAGCCGCCAAAACCGATCGATAAATGGCTAGTCCCGCGGTACAATGAAAGCGTTTCTAGCGCTTTTGTTCCTCTCACATACGGCTTGCATTCTATGTGGTGATTGACTGTCAAGCGGTGTTCCCAACTATAGATTTGTGTGTACATTCTAAGTTTCTGTCACGGTTTCATGTGCAAAAGTCATGCCTTCACAGTAATGTAGCAAACTGGTCATTCAAAAGAAAATTGAAAATAGATTTGTCATACAATTTATATCTAAGCAAAGTTTGGCATTCCTCTAAACTTTGCTCACTATTATGTCAAAGCTCAACAGCTGAAATTTGTAGAAGTTACACAAATTGGAAAAACAGAATTCTTTCTCAAAGCATGTCTACCTTCGTGTCCCAGAATAACGTGGCATACAGGGGGTTTCCACCATGGCACATAAAGAGTTAATATTCAGCTTCAGGAATGTTATGCTCCAGCACTATAACATATGAAACATATGAAAAACACATACGGTATACAAGCTAAATAGTTCAGTAGAGTACAGTTCAAAGTATTTCAACAATAAGCATAGCATATTTGCAGTATCGTCTCTTTCTGGAGCTCAAGAAGACTGAGCACATCGGTACTCAATCCTGTGAATGGCATTTTGAATCAGTACAGTGTATTTCGAAACACTGATTCTATTACATAGCAAATTGAGCATAAACACAGCCCATGTAAAAGTAATACAAGATCATAAAGTAGTAGGCCATTGAATCACAGAGAGTTAAGATGCATTATACCTGTTTGATGGAGAAGATGACTGATGATTCTTGATGTATGGTATCTTCCACTTGTGGTATAGGAACATGTGCACTACACTAACCTCCTTTTCTCCTTGTGCAAGATAATATGAGTCAGGGTGGGCAATTCGTATAAGGCTTTGGCTGGCTAGTCCATGCAATGAGGTTATACCTGTATACTTTTATAAAATAGGCCCTTGCCAATAAGCTACACTGAGCAGGCAATCCTAATAAATTATCTCCTTATCAGAGACAATGAAAACTAGCTCTCTTGTGCGCCTCCAAGATCAGATTGTTGATATAGCCAGGGAGGGGGAAGAGATACAATGTATAGCCCTAATGCTCTGCTGGTGTGGGGAAGTGCCAAGCCCTATGGTTTGTTTCTCACAGAAGTGCTTTGTGGTCTGCCAATTAACCACAGTCAGCAAACAATGTTTGGGCAGTCTGTGGTTGAAACTCAAAGCTCCTTGGCATTCCTCTCAGCCTTCATTGAGAAAGTGAACTGATGCTCCATCCATACCAGCTGTGTACTCTGGTTAGATAGCACATTCGTCAGCTGCAGATGTTCCTCTGGACAACTATGATTCTAATTTTCTTACAATGGAGACGAATGATGGAAATATCAATGAACTTGATATCTCAGCTCAGTATTGATGATGATGGAGATGGTGCTAACATATTGTCCTCAAAATTATCAACAAGAACAAATACCAATGGAGCTTCTGACATTATGGATTTATCTCACCTGAGCTTTGATGAGCTCATATTAGACATGATGCTGAAAGATCAACTCCTACAGAGGAGTTTGCATGCCACATAAAGATGAAATTTGCTTGCCTCATGGAATATGCACCAAGAGAGACATAACAGTCAGTATCTTCGTGGCAAGGCAGAAATACTGGATCCTACTCTTGGCCGAGCTGAATTCTACAAATCATCGTCAAAGTTCTTCTGGCAAGTGAGAGTGAAAAAGGTAAGTTTTATGCAAACATACTTGCCAATCATGGGGAGTTTTTGCACCAACAGAGAAGGCTCAACATGTTTATTTTTCAACAAGTGCTAATGAATTATTTGGGAATACATGATACATAGAAAGCCTATCCATATTCTTTATAGTGTCACAATTAAAAATGCAGATATATCTCATTACCTCGTATTAGCTAATCGCAGCTCTATAAAATCATTGAAAATGTAATGTTCAATTGGATTCTTTCTTATTTTCAGATATGGTGCTATATGAATTAATGACATCACAATTGATGATTCAGGCATCCACACAATTGTGACTGTTGTGAGGCATTTCGGTTGTATATTCTAAGTGACACTTGAAAATATAATAAAATAAATTGAGAGTGCTTCAGAAAGTTTTTGTAGACCTTTGAAGTCATTTTATTTTGTCTTTCAAACATATAATTTTCAATTTCTTAATCAAGGGGTACATTTGGAAACATCTACAGTGTACATGTAGCTGTCATTCAATTACTGGTGGGATTTGAATGTGTGTTCTGGTTAACCTATGCACACTTGCTTTTTAATATCCCTATATTCTAATGCATGTAATTTTGTGCACTGCAGTACTTTTATGGGGGAGTGGTGATTTGATCATGCATAAAAAATTTCAGATTTAGAGTTTGGTGTAATTGATATTCTAACTTCATCAGTTTTCATTTCATGCAGACTGGAGATTTCTTCAAAATGCCAGAAATGTATTGTCCTGGAGAAGACACTAGACAAGGAAATGAACCAGACCAAAAAGGAAAGAGCTTGAGAATGCAATGATGATGCACAATGAAAGCCAAATGTAAGTGAATTTCAGGAAACTATTATACATTTCATCTGTGTACCAGTAAATGGTAACTCGGTCTACTGCTTGATGGTAAAACTGTCACATAATCACAATCCCTCAAGGTCTATGTCCATCATCTTCCATCATCATGATGTTTACATCTTTTTATACCATGCCATGTTATTTCCCAAATATAATATGAAATTTATATTGATGTGCAACATCATATTTCATGAATTTTTTTCCTTTCCACAGAGAATTAACTTGCAGTTTGGGTTTCCCTTTTTGTAGCACAGTCTGCATAATGTGTACCAAAAGGGGTGTGAAAGCATTTGTGGGACAAATTCAAATAATCCAAAATGCAGAAAAATAATGTTAGTACCGCAAAAATATCAATGCATTCAAAATCTGAAGAACAGTGTTTTGTTTAGAGTAAAACGTCTGAAATCAGATAAAAGAACAAGTCCATCTTCATGTGACAAGTGGAGTATGTGAGAAAATAGAGCGCTATCAGAAGAGCACATTGACAGTTTGAGGAAAATCAATAATAGTTTTGAGGAAAATCATACAATCTGTTCAATTTGTTAGCAATTTTTAAAAATTTCTGTACAGTCACTGCCTGATGAAAATTATACAGTCTGTGATGTCACATGTATAGAATGATATGTAAAGAGAAAACATTTCTATTAAGAGAATTCCACAAAATTTCATTTTGAGAAGAAAGTACAAAGGATTCCCTTAACTGGTACTGATGTATGTTTAGAGTAATATTATTCCCCGATCTTCTGAATGAGACAAGTCAATTGTTCTTGTCATTTACATAATGCTGCAAAGTGAAAAATACAATTGTATGCTGATTTTTCTTTATATTTTCTTTATTTTGTTGTACACATACGTGACATCACAAGATGTTTTAGTCTTCTTATCCTGCCATGGAAGCATTGAAACTTCACAAACTCATAACTTTTGAACAGATACAGTAGTCAGACTTTCATCAAACGTGCATTGATGTATTGTACTTATAATATTGCTACTTTCTCTCAATTCACATGCATATTAAAGGGATCGTATAGTTTTGGTTGAGACCTAATTTCAGGGTCTAACATGTTTTGGTGAAATAATAAGAAACCTCTTATGATTATATGAAAGAGCATGTAATTCCATGAGGAATTCAACATTCATTTGATGAAAATTGGTTTTGAAATGGCTGAGATATCCATAACAGAGCAATTCTAATTAAGTTGATTAGATTACATCTATGCATTAAAACTTGTGTATTTTTCCCCCACTCCTCACTCCCTTCCTACAATATCCTTACAGCACCATGGTCATAAGCTCTGTTTCATGGGGGCTCATATTCATTTGCTTTATGTCATTCATTACAAATCACACTTTGACTATGTGTGATTTTCTATAAGAAAAATTGAAATGGAATTAAATTGATATGGTCATGAGATTTTATCAATGAACTCTCTGCTCTGCTGTAGTGGTTGTCAACACAATGGAATGTGCTGGTCAGTAGCCTGAAACAAAGGGGCACGTAGAAGTGGGTAGAACAGGTCAGTGGGGACTGAGTGCTTTCCAAATAAACCAGTGGGTCATAGGGTAGTGCAAGGACATTAAGTATAGGAGGGAAGTGAGGAGTGGGGAGAAGTACACAATTTGGGGTCTAACATCTTCCTGCAAATGATTGTCTTTGACTTTAGAATAACTAAGTATCTCAGAATGATAAGGGGAAAAAGTAGATGAAATGGCAGTTACAGAGAAAAGATACTGATGTGATGAATATACCTACTGGCTGGTTATCTACTGGGGATAAGACAGTGGTCAAGGCCAATCGCCTTTCTGTGTTTTATGTGGTCTTTGTAGCAGAACAAGGAGGTAATATATCTCTTTGAGTTGAAGAAGCCTTCAATCATCTTTAATACTTTATCTACCTCCTAACCTTCTAAGAAGCAGTTTGTGCAATTAAAGGATGCAGTGCTTTGTGTCAGTGGGTGATTGCATATAAAAAGTACATTCAAAGTATGCACTTGGTGTCTAGGATTAGGGTTTAACCCTTATCCCACTGGGTTATTTGAGGGACAAACTTTTTTGGCCTCCCCCCCCCCCCCCCCCCCCCCCCCCCCCTTCAGATCTCGGTCGTGGATCGCGCGATCCTCGCGAAAATTTGCACTAAGGTAGAGGCCAATAATCTAAAAGATTGTATAGTTACATTTTTCAAATTTTAATTTATGTATTTTACTCTAACTTAATGCTTATTTAAGCAAAAATAATTTTTTGCCTATAAATCCAAAAATAAAGCTCCAAAACTTCTAATTTTTGGTAAACATATTTTTTCATTATCCTCAACAATAATATTGAAGAAAAAATTCAGCTTCGTAATTTTTCTTATGTATTTTATTGTTCATAGAATTTCTTTTGTATTTTTTGTTTTTTTACTTTTTGTTTTAGTTGTTTTTTGTTGTCAAAATTTGTCGCAGAAACTTTTTAAAGCATAATCAAGCTAAAATGAATCATCATCAGCCACTGAAAGTAAAAATATCTATTTTTATATATAATGAATTAATTGCAAAAACACAATTTACATTGGATTTGTACATAAAATCATGTTTTTGAGCAATTTTTGGGTCGACAAATTTTTTTCAAAAGGGGCATGGCTTCAAAACGGTATGGCCGGGAGTGACAAATTTGGTCTCAAAAGTTGCGCGATATTTGAAAGAAAAGAGTCACAAAATGTCGCGGCGAGAGCATCGCGTGTTGCAAAATAAAACACCAAATGCGAATTCAAACACCATATCAGCCAGCTCCTTTACTTTTAACGGCACAATTTGTCAATTTGTAATCCTAAAGTAAAAAGCTCCCTAACCTGTATCGTTGGGGAGCAAACTCCTGCCTTATGGCCCTTCCTCACCCCTCCTACTGCAGTTCAACCTTGGTAGGAGAATTCACTCAGAGCCATGCAGTAAGAACGCTGGCATCTTTGCATGCAGTTGATATTCAGTGTATTGGAAGACCATACAGTGGGGATATCATGAAAGTATGATTGTGGCCAGGGAGCCAGTGAGTTCACAGCCCTGTGGTGGTTGTTGTTTGTTTGCTTGCCTCCCTGTGCCACATTCCATTGACCACCAGTGAAGGGCATGAGAGCATTTTCCACCTCCCTGATCAGTGTGTACATAAACAAGATTGAGCAGGTAACTCCAACCACTGTATTTTCTGGGAAGCTACAATGTAGTGGCCAGAAGAGTTGGTATCACACCAGATAGGCAGCTTGCAGCTTGTGTCTTTGATCCTAACAGACAAGTCAACCTTTAATACATGTGGATTGAGTGATTGCAACAATATTAGTAGAACACATTAAGTGAAAGTTTGGGGAAAATCCAACACTCCGTTCAAAATCACTGCTGGATGAGAAGACTACTATAGTGTATAATGTCATATGTGTAGAATGATACTATAAGCAAAATGAATAGAGAATTTCACAAAACTTTACTTTTTGAATAGAGTGCACATTTCTTTGACTTGTCACCGATATAAGGGTAATATTATTCCCCCTGCCTTCTGAAAGAGAAAAGTGAAGTGTTCTTTTGTTATGCAAGAAAAGTAAAAATATGTTGAATTTTCTTTATACATGTACTTTCTTTATATCGTACACATGTGACATCACAAGCTAAAGTAGTCTTTTCATCCATATGACTAAGCAGTAACTTCAAAAATTGATAACTTTTGAACGGATTGTTAGACTTTCCTCAAACTCTCATAGAACTGTTCAATTTCTACTAATATTGCTGCATTCACTCAACCCACATGTCTATGAAGGTGATCCGAACTTGTTCTTTAACAGGTTGAGGCTTTTATACTTCTCAGTGTATATTGGACTGCTTAGCCAGTTGTTGATAACAGGACACTGAACTTGACTATCAGCTAGCTAGAGCTGGACATGTCATTGTTCTTTATAACAATGTTATTGATAAAGGTCCTAATGTGATATACACTGTATTTCAACCAGACTTAAAACAAGTTTTGAATGTTCATACAGCTAAACATGGATTGTGACTGCATGACACACATTTAGGATGGAAAGACACCCATTTATGCTGATAAAAGTGGGCCGACAACACTTCTGTAAATAAAATCTGCAAGCTGATCACCCAACAGATATATGTGACCGGCGACAACGGTTTCAGGCAAAAGTCGGGAATTTTGAAAATTCATTTTTTCACTGAATCTCATTGCCCATTTCCTAAGCTTTGCATTGATATAAAACACTTGTATTCTTCGGCACCATAAGTGGGCATAGAAAGAGAAAAAAAATGCACTTTTTAAGTTGTTAGCCTGACAAAATTGCGAGAAAACAGGCTTTGAAGATTCACCTCTTTCTCAAAGACAATGTCCGAGCGGCGATGCGAGGGGAGAATCACCCATCCGTGCGATGGTGCCAATCGATGTTAAGCTCCGCCTCTAGCAACCACATCGCCTTCTGATTGGCTCACTGAGAGAGTCAAATTTCCCGGGCACCTTCCTCGGAGCTCAGCGTATGGAGCCGATAAACAATGCATTTCGCTCGGGTTTGTTTACCAGTACGCTTTCAAGATGGCGAATACGATAATTGCACGTATGGTGTACATGTACAATGTACATGTGTATTGTGCACGCATTACGCAATGGCATCCACATGCCATGGCCGTGTGCATGTAACAGGAGCGGTGGCGAATCCACACATTTACAAATCGCGTTTTTATTGTGGTGCCTTTTGAAAGCAGAAAATTGCTAGTGCTGGCAAGGGTCACGCTTCCTGATTGTTTTGCCTTTACAAGACATGCATAATATGTTGCTTTGTTCGGTGGTGCTCATTAAATTAAAACAAACAAACAAACAAACAAACACGACTCGTTAGTTTGGTGCGATCTTGATGTGTATTATTTGAATATAATTGGTCACATGTGACCGCTCCTTTCCTCTCATCTATCTTCCATTGAGTCAGTCTGCTGCTGTCATAATTTTTACTACATGTACAAGTAGACAAATTTGAGAATATTTAGTTTTCTTTTCACACGATTACGTCATGCTACATGATCTTTGATTCACTTCCGTTGTCGAACATTGCGGTAGAATAGTTTGGATAGAAAGCCAAACGAAGACCACGCACTACAGAGCGAGCGTATATAAACCACTAAAGCAAGAACAATGGAGCATGTAATCGTGCACGCGTGGACAAAGCATTCGCCAAAAGCTGCAACTGGCTTTTCCGAAAGCCGAATTATGTAAATGTATGCGACGCACCAGCCAATTGCATGGGAGACCCTGCGCCGTCGCAACGCTGAGGATATTGGCGCGGCGTTCGAAAGAAGCTCGAAACTGACGAGTGCGATCCAACAAAGGGTGCTTAAAATTCCATTTTCGATAGGAAAAACTTAGTCTTATGCTATGAAATTTAGTGTAGATGTAGAAAACATATCAAAGATTCGATTTCTGCAAAAAACCTAAATCGACAAAAATAATGGTCAAAATCTTTGTACCCCGCCTAGGAGGGAATTTGCTCTTGCGACTTTTGCCTGAAACCGTTGTCGCGGGTCACATATGATGATAAGGATTAAATGCCCTAAAAAACAGTACTCAGCAGTCACATCTATGTAAAATACATGTAGCTACAAGAAGCATTTTGAGAAAGTCTGTCACCAGCCTTGTCAACAAACTCTCAACTTTTGCTTCATACAAGCTTTTGATTCATACAAACTTTTTAAACCAAGTTCATTTCTTGATATTCATGACATGCATGATTGTTATAAGTGTCAAACAACTTTATTATAATAATTAGTTAACCAAATTTGCTGACATATACATGGTATATCAAGAATTAGTTCACAAATTGAGAAAATGTTTCTTGCATGAAAAACGAAATGAATATTTTCCCTTCTATGTGTCTTCTTTTTTTTTACAGGGTATCAATGATACAGAACTCCTCAAGACACATGTGACTGGTGTTATCCTTCATGAACAACAAAAGAATTTGACTTTTAGATATTGGACAACACAGCTATGATTCAAATCTTACCATCAATATCCTGCTGAAAGTATTCCTAGGTGTCAAAGGTAAGTTTTTCATTTGCATCAAAGCAAAAAGTAGGCATTAGTAAAGTAATTACTGCTATTCCGCATGATGCATACTGGTCTTAAAAGAGGTCTTGCACTCGGACAGTTCCATTCTTTGTAGTTTTTAGTAGTAATCACATTCAGCAAGTACTTTCAACTATTTTAAAAAATAAGTCTATGTTGAAAGGAAATGCATTTAATCCCTGTCTCCATACGATGGCTGATTGCCTACATCACAATGTATAGATTCCTTTTAACAACAGATAACCAATTACTGTCATGGTTATAATATCTGGCAATAAACACAAAGCAATTTCAAAATATTATAATACTGTTCAATTTTGGAAGGAATAATAATCAGTCAGCTCATTTGACATCCCTTTGTCATATGCAAACCTTTATGTATGTGCACTTCCTGCCTCCAATTCAAGAAATGTGATGCAATTCTATTCTGTTGAGATCAAAGGAACCAAAATTGTTGTCGAGCAAAATTTAGGCAGACAATGACAATATTGATCCTGAAAAATATGTGTATTGTTTCTTCCAAAATGTAACAATGTTAAATTCAATAAGGCAATAAGAAAGAGCAATGGACTGGTGTGTGAAAATGAAATATCCCAATTCATTGTTATACAGTATAAAGTAAAAAGATATATACAGTTGTAGGTACATTGAAACTTACACAACATTTAAAGAAAAAAAAAATGTAGTAGAAGACTTGACGGGTCTTTAAATGTACTTTGAAGGGTAACGTTTACAGATAGGCCCTGATCATCATGTAGTAATCACACTGCAGTTTAGAGATAGAAAATGATACATGACCGAGTACAATGTACATTGATAAAGATTCCAGAAAGAAGGTAAAATTCGAAGAGGCCTCATATGAGCAACAAAGAAGATAACTCAAGAGAGGAGAAAGATAAAGGTGTTGAAGTATGTGAAAATCTATCTTTACATCCTCGAAAATGAGAGTACAGATTTATTATGAAAATTTGTCTGAATAGTTCATACAATGTACATGCTAGGGATGACAGGAATGGTTCATCCTCAATTATTTGAAAATATACTTGGCATTTTATACTATCATCGCTAGCTCAAGTACCCTATCGACAATACAATCGGATGAAATAAGTGCTATACTACATGACTGTAATAATGAGCCTTTTACAATCCAGTGTGAGGTCAGACAGTTCACACTACTGGTGTGCTTCCTATGCAATCACAGCACGTATACTCCCCATATAATAGTCAAGAGGCATTTAATCCTAATTCTGCATAAACTTGGCCCTCTAAAGAGGTGTGGACAATGTAGGCAGTTTAAAAAGTACATGTGTGGTCACCAAACAGGAGATTTGGAAAGTCAAACAAAGCTTAAGAAAACAAACACCTCTGTGCTGCAGCTAAACAGGAAACACCTTACTATCTGTGTGTTATACTGTCCCAAGAGTTTGTGTTTAAGTTTTTAAATTGCATATTTTTGTTTATATTCTTCCTTATAGGGTCATGTCACCAGACAGAAGTAACAACAGCACTAAGACTTCAACAGCACTCTGCAGGATTCAGAATGGCATTTATCTCCGTGAAATTCAACATAAATAGGCATATGGATACATACTATTACAATTAGTAATGTACTCCTGTGTGCACTGGATGAGAATGCTTCTGCTATTGCCATAGATGAATGTGCTTACGGCTAGCAGCAGCAGTACCACTGCTCCTCAGGAACATTAGTAGAAATGGCTCAATGTGATGTGGACATTATTTGTGTCAAATGATCATGGAAGCTATACATGAAGTACGGACAAAAAGTGCTAACAGACAAAAGTTAACAGTGTGGGATTCAAATTTCCTTGGCTTGTAAATAAACTGTTTGTCACATAATATGTTTTGGAAGCTAGATACTCTGTAAGTAGAATCACATCAGCTCAAGGCTTGCCTAAATTACTGCACTCAGCCCCATATTTTCATATGTGTATAAATACATTTTACTGGCCTGCCAAGCTGTACCAGGGAGAGAAGTATCCTTTTGTATATTTCTTCTGCCCCCCCTTTTTTTTTGGGGGGGGGGGTTGAAATGGTGCTCTAAATACATTTGAACTAGATGTATGTATTCAATAATATTTGTTTTGTTTTGTTTTTGTTTTTGTTTGTTTGTTTGTTTGTTTGTGTGTTTTTTTTTTTGGGGGGGGGGGCAGCCCAAAATTAATATCACATTGTTTTGTGTGTTCTTTGTTGTTGTTTGTGTTTTTGTTTGTGTGTGTGTGACTGTGTGTGTGTGTGTTTGTGTGTAACAGGTGTCTAAGATGGTTTAGCCTGAAATTTTGGTGGCCAAAAAAGGACATGAGTACTGGCCCAAAATAAGACCAACAAAACAATCTATTTTCTATGATAGTTGCTTGCTTTGGGGACAACAGATAACTTTTTTCTTTTAAATTGATGGTCCACAATTAATCAACCTAAAACCAGGCTAATGGGCCACAGTTAATTTTTGACCCTACATACTGCATATGGACCTGCAAGCAAGAGTTAATTATCCTAACTTGGTTAAAAACTTTTGAGTACCTTTTTCTATTTCAGTGTTGAGTAATGCTATCCACAGAGAATAACTTCACCATTTTCTGAGGCCACTTTAAACAAACTAAAAAAAAAAATACAGTTCAAGACTCTTCTTTTCTTAACAATCATGGATTCAATTTTCTCAGTACTCTTTTTGTACTGGAAATCAATTGAAGTGTGCCTATCGCTTGACACGGTAAATTTGAAAAGTCTATTTATTTAGTGTATGTTGCTCCACATATTAGAAGCTTCAGTTACACTGCATGCTTAATGCATCCATGTAGACTGCGTCTGTGTGTGAAAGACAATATTATGAGCCCTTATGTCTCCATCAATATCATTTTTTTCAGCAATTAATTAAGACCATTTCTGAAAGACATCAAAATATAGAGCATGTAGTTGGCCTATTTCTTGCTGAATTGAGTAGTCTTTTATACAATTGATCATACAAATTGGTTCATACAAATGAAGTGAGTATAGTATATGTATCACAGGCATGGCTGTTCTCTGATTTGAAAACTATTAAATTACATGCAATTTCATATATTTTTCTATATTGGAATAGGATTCCTTTCAAACAATTAAAAGTGTAGCATATCCCACGTTAATATGTCTGAACACCTATTACTATTTTTATGCAAACTATACGTTACAATTCTTCGCAACAATTTTTGTTTCATTTTCTGACGACACCTCTCACACAAAGCTGGGAAGGTTCAGCAAAATCCAAACCTGTGCATCTAGGTAAGTTTGTCAAAAGCCAAACCTGAGCAGCTCAGCACATTTATCAAAAGCTAAACCCGGGGCAGCTGGGCAGGTTCATCAAAAGACGAACCATGGGAGCTTGGCAGGTTCGTCAAAAGCCGAACCTGGGCAGCTCGGCAGGTTCGTCAAAAGCCGAACCTGGGCAGCTCGGCAGGTTCGTCAAAAGCCGAACCTGGGCAGCTCGGCAGGTTCGTCAAAAGCCGAACCTTGGCAGCTCAGCAGGTTCGTCAAAAGCCGAACCCTGGCAGCTCGGCAGGTTCGTCAAAAGCTGTGCAACTCGGCAGGTTCGTCAAAAGCCGAACCTGTGCAGCCGCTGGCAGGTTCGTCAAAAGCCGAACCATGGCAGCTCGGCAGGTTCGTCAAAAGCCGAACCTTGCCAGCTCAGCAGGTTCGTCAAAAGCCGAACCTGTGCAGCTCGGCAGGTTCGTCAAAAGCCGAACCTTGGCAGCTCGGCAGGTGCATCAAAAGCCGAACCATGGCAGCTCGGCAGGTTCATCAAAAGCTGAACCTTGCCAGCTCGGCAGGTTCGTCAAAAGCCGAACCTCGACAGCTCGGCAGGTTTGTCAAAAGCCGAATCCTGGCAGCTCAGCAGGTTCGTCAAAAGCCGAACCTTGCCAGCTCAGCAGGTTCGTCAAAAGCCGAACCTGTACAGATTGGCAGGTTCGTCAAAAGCCGAACCCTGGCAGCTCGGCAGGTTTGTCAGAAGCCGAACCTGGGCAGCTCGGCAGGTTCTTCAAAAGCCGAACCCTGGCAGCTCGGCAGGTTTGTCAAAAGCCGAACCTTGCCAGCTCGGCAGGTTCGTCAAAAGCCGAACCTGTACAGATTGACAGGTTCGTCAAAAGCCGAACCTTGGCAGCTCGGCAGGTTCGTCAAAAGCCGATCCTGGGCAGCTCGGCAGGTTCGTCTAAAGCCGAACCCTGGCAGCTCGGCAGGTTTGTCAAAAGCCGAACCTGGGCAGCTCGGCAGGTTCGTCAAAAGCCGAACCCTGGCAGCTTGGCAGGTTCGTCAAAAGCCGAACCTTAGCAGCTTGGCAGGTTCGTCTAGAGCCGAACCTTGCCAGCTTGGCAGGTTCGTCAAATGCCGAACCTTGACAGCTCAGCAGGTTTGGCAGAAGACCAACATTGACATATCCAGCTATGACTGATGCAATTCTGAAAGAAATGAAGGATAGATTTGTTAATTCCATTTTGTTTATGCCGAACCTTGCACCACAATTTCAGATTAAGATTTAAAATTTCGATCATTTGTAGACTGATTTTCCCATTTTTTGAGCACCTATTTTTAGCAAAATCAGTCTAATTTTTTAGACTAATGTAGAAAGTCTATTTCTGAAATAGAACGGGTTCTCAGGGTTTAACCTTAAATTATTAGGCCGGGCTATTTAGGTAGATCATAGAGCCGGGGGGGCCTCCCAGGCCCCCCCCCCCAGATCTCGGCCGTCGACCGCGCGATTGCGATGAAAATTCGCACACACATTGCCTATGACGTAATCTAAAGTACTACGAAGTTAAATTTTTAAAAAATTATCATTTATGCTTAATTATGCTGATTTATGCATAATGATGCATGAAATGAGACAATTTGGTATAAATCACTAAATAAAGCTCAAAATGGGCACATTTTTTGTGTTAATATTCTTTTTAGTGTCCTGAGCAAATATAAGAGAAAAAAATTGTGCCATCTGAAAAAATTTCTTAAGTATTTTATTGTTTTGTGAATTTCTTATGTATTTCTTTGTTTTTTCGACTTTGATGAAACTTGTCCGCGACATTGTTCTGAACAAGAAAATATGTTATGAATTGATTTTGATCAATAAAACCCCCAAATAATCATGCTTTTATGAAATTTGCCTGTAAGCACAGTTTGCATTGAAATTGTACACGAATTCACATTTTTGAGCAATTTTTGGTCTGACATGCACGTACATATTTATGCGCAACTTCGGAACTGCGCGCCCGGACATCGCAAATGTGCGAAACGTCGAGGGGGGCCTCGGAGCCCCCCCCCCCCCCCCCCCCCCCCCCCCCCCCCCCCCCGGCCTAGTTAGGGTTAAGGTACTTTGTCCTGTTAGCTTTCAGTACATGTAGAAAAGCATAAAGAAGAGAACTGTCTATTATTGCATCAAACCATGACATAGAGAAATTCAGGTAACAAAAACAAAAATGACATGATAAGATTTAGAACTGTACAAAATTGTACGAGTTACTGAATGTATTATCATTATGTCGTGAGAGCTGATATTTTGTAGTATGTACATAATGGGAACAATATGCACAGTTAACTGGCAATAGAATTTGACCAGAGAGGAGAAATATCAAACACAAGATGCAAAGAAAAAAAGGGCAAAGGAGGTTAGGGAAATATGAATGTGTCATATGAACCATTTTGTTCTAAAAGAGCAATTTTAGTGATACAGGTATATTTGTTTTCTTTTTTCTTTTTGCCTTTTGATGTCGACAAAAAATATTTGTGCAGGAATCCTTAATTCATTGTAAACATACACCGTGTATATTTTTGTCAAATATGATTTTGCATTCCTTAACCATTATTTTGCCCCTCAGCTACCACATGAAGTACATGTTCACAGGGGACCTGGTCAAGGCTGAAGCAGAGAAGGTCATCAAAGGACTCAAGCCTCCCCTTCGCACCAAAATGCGGTTTATCAGCAAGGGTGTGGAGAGCCTCGCTGTTAGTTCCAGACCTGCCTCCTACAGCATCAATGCACTCTGAGATGGTTGATACTGCTGCAGGTCAATCTCTTCAGCCCTACGTCTACAGACTGTAAATGCAAACTGGGCCAAATGTGGTACCAAACTGTGACTGGTGCACTCCAAATAATACTGTAAAAGTGAAAATTTTCGTGGTGTTGAAATTTTCGCGCATTTCGCGCAACCAGAAACTAGCGCGAAAATAAAAGCGCGCGAATAGTTTTGCCTGCCGTATGTTCCTGTGCGTGATGTCTTGATTCCGCGGAATTAAAAACATGCAAAACTCTTCTGACCTGGCCAAGCGCGAAAAATTAGTCGCGCGAAAATATCCACTTTTACAGTAATCACTTGTTTACAAGCAGAGCGCCACTACAACAAAATATTGAAAGGTTTGAATTAAAAGCCCGGGCCCAGCCCTCCACTGTAAATGGACAGAATTGTGGGGTGGAGTACCGCAATTGAGGCCGGGCTCAGCCCAGGCCTGCATTGTAAATGGTGTCTTTGACACATACATAGATGGGTTTACCATGGCTATGAGTATATTTCATAGCAAAAGGGTCAAAAGTATCTTCAGATGCTGAGCATGGGAGGAATGCCCTCCCCTAAACTCTGTTACAGAATTTGTATGTGTTCAAAAACATAGAGTTTTTGGTTATATTATGCTGTTTGTAACAGAGAACAACACCATCACCACCTATTAAACATTCATCTGATGAGGTCATTTGTACCTGTTTGTTACTTTTCAGGAGCTTATAGTTACACGTACAATCTTTGTCATGTCTTTATGTTTGCATCTTTCAAAGTGCAATGCTGCACAAAGATAATTTTCTGTTTGAGAATAATTGAACTTGACAATAATAAGGTACCATTTGTAGTCCCCACACTTGCTTTCATCACATTCCTGTCTGCTCCAAAGTTGTCACCATACTTGGTTGATTTTGCAGCGTTCAGTTAAAGATCATTGACTAGATGCCATTAATCAAACACTGAAGTTTTCAAGCTTGTTTTAGGAATACCGTTTACAGGACAGTTTTGTGTTTGTGTTCTTCTTGGCTTCTCTTGCACATCAAATATTGTTCTAGGTCCCTGCTGGCCCTTTGATGCCATCGCTTCTGTTGTCTTTGAGTGATGTAAACTGGCAGACAACTTACCACTTCTGACTTTGCAGTTTTAACCCTAACTTACCGGGGGGGGGGGGGGCCATAATGGCCCCCCCCTCCCTTGACGAATTCCGCGACCATTACGGCGTGCAAATTTTTTTGACCGCACCGCTCGCTGACTTTATACTTTCAAGTCTCATGCAACTTTTGAGACCAAATTTGTCACGCCCGGGCATACCGTTCCAAAGCCACGCCCCTTCAAAAAATGTTCGTCAACCCCAAAATTGCTCAAAAACGTGATTTTGTGTACAAAGTCAGTAGAAATTGTGTTTTTTCTATTAATTCACATAAAGATTCATATTTTTAATTTCAATGGCTGAAATCAATTTATTTTAGTATAATTATGCTTCAAAAAATGTTTACAAATGTATGACAAATTCTGCTGAAAAAAACCACAAAAGCAAAAGTTCAAAAAAATACAGAAATACATAAAAAATTGATAAAACAATAAAAAACATAAAAAAATTAATTTTGATACTGAATTTTTTTTACGCATTTATGTTCAGAATGTCACTAGGAATATTTACCCCAAAAATCAGCATTCCATAAGCTTTTATAAGCCAATTACAGACGAAAATTAGTTTTTTTTTGCATATATTTGCATAATTAATTAATTGAAAATAGAAAATGCATTTTTTTTTTGAAAATTTAACTGAACAGTCTTGTAGATTACATTTGGCTTTATGTTCCTGCAAAATTTTCCAGCGATCGCGCGATCAACGGCCGAGATCTGAAGGGGGGGGGGGGGCATAATACCCCCCCCCCCCAGGAATTCAAGCTTGCTAAATAGCCCAGGTAAGTTTAATAGGGTTAAGGACATCCATCTAAACAATATAGCTATCTTGATAATCTATTATGTCAAGTCACTGACCAATGTCTTTATTGACATATCCACTATTTGCTAATGTTTCTTGTCCTTTGAGTTATGATTTGTATTACTAGCCATTCTGATTCTCAGTGCAAAGTTTTGTTGAAACTTTCAGAATCAGCAAAGATGGCTTCTTCTTTTCTCATTTAACACTTTGAGCTGGTGAAGTGAACTACTTTACTGAAGCACTGATTTCGTGTATCCAGTTAAGATACATGCATGATGCAAAAATGTGAGCAAATGAGCTATCGCAATGCCTTTTTGTCAATAGTTTGTTTTAGATTAATATCACTCAGCAACACTAGGCTATGCTTATGATTAAAGTATTATGGGACAAACAGTTTAAATTACTTCCAAAGTACTAGGTAATGAGGATAAAGGGACCTCATGGTTGAGAGTCAGCGGTCTTGTTCAGCTAAAGCACAGTGGTTGTCTGTTATCTGTTGTCATTGGTCTTTAACACTGCATCTTCCTCTCAAAAACATAAAGTTAGATTTAGTGCAAACTTGGCTGGGAGTATTCACAGGGGGTACAAAGTTGTTCAAATTGTTGAGATGGTGTGCATGTATAGAGGCTGAGGGTTTGGTGCAAATGCCCAAAAAGGAAGTTCCGAAGTTCTTCATCAAGTCTAGAAAAGTACAAATGATTTGTACCAAATTTAGATACTGTTATAGTTGAAGAGAAAGACTTCATTACAGTGGATATATCAGGGAATGAGTAGGGTGAGGCTCAATCGTAAGTACCAACATTTTCATCTCTTCAATGTGAATGCCTTTCCTGTACAAGACTTAGTTGGAAACATGTCTCTAGAAGCAGTTACCGGTAGCACAAAATTTTGAAATTACTGTGGGTGGCACCTATAAAGACCCAGGGAGAGTGTCCCAGATGCAAATTTGTGTGTTTATCATGCAGTTGTTTTTATGCCTCCGCCATGAAGTGGTGCCGGAGGCATTATGTTTTTGGGTTGTCTGTCTGTCCATCCGTCCTTCCCTCCATTCTTCCATCTGTAATCAATTTTGCTGACAGCTATTTGAGGTATTCTAATGAAACTTGGCATGTACTTGTATATGTGACCCTGCACCTCAAAACAAACAAAAAGTCTCCAGACATGAAGTTTTAGTTAAGACCATATTCTGAAAGAGCAGACTCTAAGCTTTAAAATGATGTATAACTCAAATCAAATGGACTCTCCGAAACTATCTACATATTGGAAAGAAAGCACAAACTCAGGAAAAGTGTGAACTGAGAAAATAGGCTCTGAAGTACAGAGTCTATCCAAGCGCTTAATCTTTACCAAACCGTGCTGGCTGTGCGATGAATGGGATAAAAAACAGGAAGTACACCACCAGAGTAACAACAATGAAGGGATTATCAGATTAAACTGAAATTAAGCATGCCTCATTAACACATTCTGTCCATAATTAATGCAAACTTTCAAAGCAGTAGCACCATCCCCCCAAAAGTTATTAGAGTTAAAAGTGAAGAGTGTGACCACGGTTTTTCAAAAATGAAAAGGGGATTCTAAAGACACACCTAATCATACTATTCTACCAAAAATGTTCGAGATAAACTGCTAAAACAGCACACTTTCCTGCCCGTTTTATGATACCAAATGTTAGCATTATGTCAAAGAAGACCCGCTCTTTCAGAAAATATGAAAAAGTCAAGTTCGGCTAGGTTGACCCATTTCACTTATTTTCAGTCCTCACACAAAATCAGTGTGTGCGACTTTATGTTCGTTTTGAGGTGCACGGTCACATATGTACTTGTATGAGTGGGGGAAGTTTTGCCTATCAACTTTTGGGTGCACATGCTCATCAAGGTCAAAGGTCAAGGTCATATGCTTAAAACTTCACTATTTTCTCCATAACTATGTAATGCCTAAAGGTATTTTCTTGAAAATTTTGTATACATGTACTACCAAATGAAGATTCTCCAGGGAGAGTTTTGGGTTACGAGGTTAAAGGTTAAAGGTTAAGTGAAAATGTTAAAATATCGCTTTTTCCTCCATATCTCGCTAATGTTTTCAGGTATCTTCATGGAACTGTTCTTTCTTATTACTTTTCGCAGACATGGATGTTGGAAAATACCTTGAAAACAAAATCCATTGATGGTTTGAGATAAACATGAAGCAAACATGCCTGGGGCAGGCAGTTGTACAGCAAATGCATAGAACATGCCAGGTATGATTTATGAACAATGCAGCAACAGGGAAAGCTTTGCGTATATAAGGCCTATATAATCAAGGGGAAAAATGATATGTTCGATGTATACAGTCAGACCTGTCTGTACCTGTAATCCAAGGGAGACGGAATAGTGGCCGTTATAGAAAGGTGGCCGTTATAGACAGGTTCTTTAACATGATTTTTCTCTCGGAGGGAATTGGCAGGTGGCCACTATAGACGGGTGGTCACTAAGACGTGTCTGATTGTATTAAAAAAAAAAATCATCATCAACAACAACATTAATCTTGTCTTACTTTTGTCTGATTCTGTACTTAGTCAATGCCGTACGTGGTAAGTGTGGCACTCTTCTCAGATTATACTGACATTCATCCCAGACTTTGATGAGATCTTTCCCGTCATGGAATAACCCATTCTGCACAAACAAGATGATCACTATAGTGAAAAGCCAGGCTCGATCTTTGCATCAATAGAATAATTGTCTTCTTATACAATGTACTGTCATAAATACCTCTCTGGAACGTGTTAATACCATATAGCACGGATTGCATTTGTCGTTGAAAACAACGTCGTCAGGAAGATGTGGTGGATGTATATAGGGACACGAAATCAACTTTGATTATGTACTGTGGTAAATGCGTTAGAGATTACAGGAATCGCAGAAAACACATACAATGTGTAATATGCTAAATGTTTAGCTTTAAGGGTTAACGTAACCGAGATTTATAATGGAAAATGGAAGGCAGCTAAAGGTTATAACCGCTGCTCAAAATGGCATCTCATATACTGCCAATCAATATTTGGGCTCATTTTTTTTTTTCATTTATTGGTAAACGCCTGATTTAATGAGGCTCTGTGGCATGTCAACAAATATCACGGCCAAAATATTAATGAAAAAACAACAACACACAGTTTCATAGTCAGTTTTCATTGCGATCCGTGTGGTTTCATGTTGATAATCGAGATTAGTTATCCACTTCGAAAGAAAGTGTGCATGGTAGGTTTTACACGAGTTGGACCTTTACCAAATTCCCCCAAAGCATAGAACACTCTTCACATGAGTCGTCATAATGACTATGGTTTTATCATAGCATTATCTATCGATTACTTTCAAAATTACTTGTTGTAATATTTAGGATGATACACAGATAAATAAACAGACTAGCAGACCTTGACTGTAGTCCATGCTTTCACTTACACGTGTTCTTCTTGCTTTTATTCTTTACTCCTTGTGTGTGTGTGTATAGAAAGTACACTGTATGTGTGTGTACAGTACGTAGTACACTCTGCATGTGTCATACTCTGTGTGTGTCATACACAGTAATCTGTTGTACTGGGTGGCAGGAAGCATGTTTTTTTTTTTAGACGACACAGATTGGGGACCCTAACCCTAAACCTAGCCCTAGCCCTAACCCTAACCATCAAACCCTAAACCCTAAACCCTAACCCTAACCCAATGTGTTTCCCATAGGTTTAGTACGCGCCATGCCCCAATCTGTGCCGTCTAAAAAAAAAACAAACAAACGAACGCTGGCAGGAAAGCCACATGGCTGTTTATGGAAAGCCAGATGTAAATAACGTACAAGTATTAACCCTCTTCTAACTAGAGGGGGGGGGGGGGGTGTCAATTTGACCCCCCTCGACATTTCGCACCGCGATTCTGCAACGCGCTAAGATTTTGCTGCGTCATTTCATGACTTTTTTCTTTGAAGTCTCCCGCATATTTAAGACCAAATTTGCGATGTCTGGGTACACCATTCTGAAGTTATGCAATGTTTTGTGTATGCATGTCAACCTGAAAATTGGCTCAAATTCATGATATCGTGATTATTTCAACTTTTAACCATTGAAATTAATCAATTATAATGTATGTAAGCTTGAAAAAGTGCCTGCAACAAATTTTGGCCAAAAAACAATAGAAAACGAAAGGTAAAAAAACAATGAAATACATAAGAACTTAACAAAACAATAAAAAACAAATTGAATCTGATTTTGATTGCTATTTTTTGACAAGAAAATTGTTCAATGTGTCTTGAGGAACTCTTACACAAAAATTTAGCAATCATTCAGTCTTAATGGAGTTATAGGTAAAAGTATGATTTCATGCGTATATTTGCATAATTAATTTACTAAAAATAGAAAATCAAAATTTTTCTTTTGTAAGACCATGTAATCTTGTAGTTGATATCTGGCTCTATGTTCAGGCAAAATTTTGCGGCGATCGCGCGATCGGCGGCCGAGATCTGAAGGGGGGGTCAAATTAACCCCCCCCCCCCCCTCCGTAAAAACTTGGTCCCAAATAGCCCAGTTAGAATAATGCTAAGGTCATTCACAACATTATTATTGGCCAAGTACTGGATACTACTTTACATTCCTTCCTACCTTGGATAGGACCATACGTGCTGATCATTCTAATTATGTGATGCGTTCAGTACCGCGATTCCTAATGTGTCCTGTAGTACCATTGGCTATGATAGTATGAAGTGTTTACGGAATGTTTGAGTTTAAAGGTACAAATCTATAGTGACTATGATGAGAACTATGTTCACTCGGTACAACTGTATTACTGGCCTTCCGTAGAACAACCACTGTAATCAAAATCCAACTAACTTAGAACTATTTTTTATGTAAACATATATGTGAGACTTTTCAAATTTGATATATCCTGAACCAAAATGTACTTCAACAAGAAACCTATAAACAAGAAATTTATAACAAACAGATACAAACAAAACTGTTACCTGAAGTAGGTTGCCATTTGGTGTTGAATATATTACACAATATCCTTTTTGACAGTCATCAAATAGATTTCTATATGCTATCGTCACAGCTTACCTAATAATTTGTTTAGTGCACAGCTCATCCAACAACCTCATATAACCAACATTGTTCATTTTGAACCACTTTACAAACATACGTGTATGTTGCATCATACCATATTTCCAACAACTGTTAGTTTCTACTGAAACAAATCAACACATGCCATGTGACGGAGTATACATGTTGCAATTTCCTCACATGTACCCTATGAAGCTATAGCCAGAACAAATTTTTTTCCACTATCTCAGATACTTGAACAAACTACTAGTACATATAATTATCAGCTTTGCCACTCTGGCACATTTTGACAGTAAAAAAAAATGACCATAAAACTAAAAGTTAACTCTTACAACACAAGTTGTCAACTTACAAAATCATGCAAGTAACATACAGTCAACCTCGCCTAAGTCGATCTCGGATAAGTCGAAAACTCGGCCAAGTCGAAGCTCCAGAAAAGTCCCGATTTTCTCTTGACTTATTTCCTTAAAGGACAAGTTCACCTTCATAAACATAAGGATTGAGAAAATGCAACAATATTAGTAGAACACATCAGTGAAAGTTTGAGGAAAATTGGACAATCGATGCAAAAGTTATGAATTTTTTAATTTTTTGTGTTGGAACCGCTGGATGAGGAGACTACTACAGCTTGTGAGTCATATGCGTACAACAGTATAAAGAAAATGTAAAAGAAAATTCAACATATTTTCACTTTTTTCGCATAATAAAAGAGCACTCGACTTGCCTCTTTCTAAAGGCAGGGGGAATAATATTACCCATAACATTTGTCGGTAACGAGTCAGGGGAATGTGTACTTTTTCCAAAAGATGGAATTTTGTGAAATTCTCTTTATATTTTCCTTATATTGTTGTACGCATGTGACATCGTACACTGCAGTAGTCTTCTCATCCAGCGGTTACTGCACAAAAACTTCAAAAAATCATAACTTTTGAACGGATTGTCCAATTTTCCTCAAACTTTCACTGATGTGTTCTACTAATATTGCTACATTCTCTCAATCCTTATGTTTATGAAGGTGAACTTGTCCTTTAAAATAATCTTGCACAAGTCGAAGTTTTACAAGTCGAATTTCGCCTATGTCGAAGATAATTTCGAGTCCAGATTTGTGTAAATACATGTAATTTTCATCGCACAAGTCGAAGTGTTTTTTTTTTTCCCGTACGTCATTCAAACATGGAAGTGAAGCATTCTTTCATTCTTCGATAAATAAACGAAGGAAAAAAACACTACTTTTGTAATAAAAAACTCCCAAGGGTCGAATACAAGTTAACCCTAATATCCCTTGTATCCTTGATGTCCAGCTGAGAAGAACATAAATCACATGTACCAGGGTAGAGGCCAGCCATGTGCGGGCAGCGCAGCAGGGTTTGGGAAGAAAAAGGAAGAAGAAAAGGTCCTCACAATCCGGTACAAGCCACCAATCTCTGTTTGCGAGGGTCTTTGGGACAACAAAAACCGCTTCCTATAATAAAAACAGTGTGCGAGTTTGACTGCAATTGTTTACGAATTTGATTGCAACTGTTGAAGAATTTTGAAATTCCCTAGTAGGTGTCTATTCGCCACGCTCGCAAACAGCTGCAACTCAGTGAGACTTTGCGGAGCACGCGAACGATTTGCGAAGGACGCGAATCGGCAAAATCAAACATTCGGAAGTTTTTATCCGAATGTGTTCCGAAAATGAAGCAAAAAAAAAAAACAAAACAAAACAAAAACACATTCTTGCGCAGTTTATGCCAAGTTCCCATGATGTAGGCCTGTGTGTAAATGTCGCGTGTATAATTTTGCTAAAATACAGCCAGTTACGTAAACGAAAAACACGCAACGGAAATGCAACCACACAATAAAGGAGATTGATAACTGTCTTGAGTTGAGGATTTTCTCTTTCCTGTATTTTACCTTTCTTTCCCTTTCATTTCTCCGTTTCGTATGTGTGTGCAGACCGTGAGTGCTACCCCACAATTTACAAGCATATTTTTTTCCCCCCTATAGGTTCCCCCACAGGGCGGTGAGTTGGCTCAGTCGGTAGCGCGTCTGCCTCACGATCACGCGGCCCGGGTTCGAACCCGAGTCTGGACTGAGCAATGTTGTGTGTAAACATACCGTCCCCTCTAGCAAGAGGCAAAACACTCTGTCCCTCGGATAGGACATAAAATGGAGGTCCCGTGTTTGAGAGAGTCACAGCTCATGCACGTAAAAGATCCCGCTTCATTCATTCATCGCAAAGAGCAGGGTGTCTAACCCGGTGAAGTGGTCCCACCCCACATCCAACTGGACCCCATGGAAGACCAGCTTAGTGTATAGCTGAATATGGGCTATCCAGCCATCTTCACAGATGGAAAATGAACAACAACAACAACAACAACATTATCTTCAGTTTCAAACGTAATTTCCGCGTGTATTGGGAGTTATCTAAAGTGTATTTTGGGACTTTCTTTATTAAAAATAATAATGCGTTTTCAAACAGGCCAACAGTGTTATACAGGGCTCGACAATATTAAACGGTGGTCCGGGGCCACCAATATTTCAGAAATGAAGACTTTGGTGGCCCGCAAAAAAGTCGGATGTTTGCCATTACTTTTGGAAATGAACAGCGGTAACAATCGGCTCCGTAAGATGCTAAAATAAATGTCAGATGTTTGCCTTTAATTTTGGAAATGAATAACGGCAGTAATATTCGACTCCGTATGATACTAAAATGAATGTCGGATCGTTGCTCATACTTTTGGAAATGAATAACGGTAAGATTACGCTCCGTAGGAAGCTGAAATTAATGTCAGATATTTGATTTTGCGTTTGGAAATGAATGAGGATAACAATCGGCTCCGGAAGATGCTGAAATGAATGTCGAATGTTTGCTTTGACGTTCGGAAATGAATAATAATAATATTCAAGTGCGTACGATGATAGAATTAATGCCGGATGTTTGCTTTTACGTTCGAAAGTAAATAACAATAACATTCAGCTCGGGAAGATGCTAAAGTAAATGTCGAATGGTCACTTTGACGTTCGGAGATGAATAACAATAATATTCAACTCCGTATTTGTACCATAATTTGATAAATGTCGGATGCTTGTTTTTAATTTCGAAAGTAAATATAGCAATAACATTCGGCTCCGGAAGACGCTGAAATATTCAAATGTCAGATGATTGCTTTTACGTTCGGAAATGAATAGCAGTAATATTCTGCTCCATACAATGCTAAAACAACTGTCGGATGTTTGCTTTCAAATTTTGAAATGAATAACAGTAACATGTAGGTGCGTTCAATGGTAAAATTAACGTTTGATGTTTGCTTTGACGTTCGGAAATGAATAGCAATTGTATTCAACTCTGTACGATGATAAAATAAATGCCGGATGTTTGCTTTTACGTTCGAAAATAAATAGCAATAACATTCAGCTCCGGAAGCTGCTAAAACAAATGTCGAAAGGTCACTTATACGTCCGGAGAGAATAACAATAATATTCAACACCGTATATTTGTACCATGATTAAATAGGATAGATGTCGGATGCTTGTTTTTACTTTCGAAAGTAAATAGCAATTACATTCGGCTCTGGAGATGCTGAAATAAATGTCAGATGATTGCTTTTACGTTCGGAAGTGAATAACAGTAATATTCTGTTCCATACGATGCTAAAATAGCTGTCGGAAGTTTGCTTTTAAATTTCGAAATGATGCGTTCGATGGTGCAGCGGAAATTAAAGTTTTATGTTTGCTTTGACGTTCGGAAATGAATAACAATAGTATTCAAGTCCGTGCGATGATAAATAAATGCCGGATGTTTGTTTTCACGTTCGAAAATAAATACATGTAGCAATAGCATTCAGCTCCGGAAGATGCTAAAATAAATGTCGAATGATCCCTTTGACGTACACTACATGCAGTGATAACATTTTTTCCCCCCAAATGTTTAAGTGTTCTAGGTTTCATAGTCCCTCAAGTAGCGAGGTCGCTGTCAGTTCCTTCGTGGGTAGCGACCTGGCACATTATTTTGCTGTGTGGATGGTTCAGCTTGCGTTGGACCATCGATGTCCATGTCATCGTCCGTGTGTGTGTGGCGAGATGGTATGCCAGTGAATCGTTTCAAACACGAGATACAATGGTATTTCTATAGTGATGCGATGTGAGTCATGCGCTCAACTCTGATTTGCGAACCGCGTTTGCGCATGACTGTGAAAGGTAACGGCATATTCTGGTGACATGTGTTTCGCAACATATCCATCACGACAAACCAAGCCCCAAGTACAGAGGAAACTCGATATAACGAGATGGTCGGGACCGAGTCGTTTGCCTCACACCTGCTAAACGTCCGGATGATGTCATGCATACATACGGCCGTCCCACCACATTTTCTGCATGTATCAGTGCGCATACACACACACACACATACACGTACAACATGCGGTGCTAGCTGGAGTGCACTGAAGAAAATACAGTGTATGCGTGTACAAGACAGTTTTTGGCGCGCGCATCGAGCTTTACAATCTCGGAACATGATTGATAGCACCTGTTAGTCGGGTTCCTTATGTTACAATTTTAACTTTCGTCGGATTTTTGTGGAGAGTATGAAAACTATACATTTTTGGAATCGTTATAGTATAAGCAATCAGAAAAACAATGTTTCCATTTGCACCGAACTTTTTATGGCCGCCATCTTGGATTTTACAAAATGGCCGCCATAAACAATATTTTTGTGAATATATCTCGACTTCTAAGTGACATAGGGCTTTTATTTTGACAGCTAAACTACCATTTTCAGGGTCAGAGATTCCAATGATCCCAGTTTCATGTGTGTTGAGACATTTCCTATAGCATTTTTTGCAAATACTTACTAATTTTGAACAGATTACGTAATATCAGTGCATGAAATCAGATAATTTGGTATAAATTACTAAATAAAGCTCAAAATGGGCACATTTTTTGTGTAAATATGCTTTTTAGTGTCTTGAGCAAATATAAAACAAAAAAATGTGCCATCAGGAGAAATTTCTTAAGTATTTTATTGTTTTTTAAATTTCTTATGTATTTCCTTGTTTTTTCAACTTTATGTTTTTCGTTGTTTTTTCGATGAAACTTGTTCCGAACAAGAAAACATGTAATTAATTGATTTTAATCAATGAAACCCCAAAATAATCATGCTTTTATGAAATTTGCCTGAAAGCACATTTTGCATTGAAATTGTACACAAATTCACGTTTTTGAGCAATTTTCGGTCTGACATGCACATACATATTTATTCGCAACTTCGGAACCACGCGCCCGGGCATCGCAAATTTGGTGTCAAAAGATGCGGGAGACTTGAAAGAAAAAAGTCATGAAACGTCGCGGCCTAGTTACGGTTAAATTTGTCTTTGATTTGAATGCCATGAGATGTTGTAGGCAGGTAGCACTGAGCTGAATTTATGGTGATGTTGGGGCAACTTGTGATATAGGTCGCTAAAGTGTTATGTAGGAATCACTGCGTAAAAGTTTTCTTCCGTGTATGGGACAGACCAAAGGGGGTGTGGTGTGACAAGAGGGATAATAACATCAATGCTGATGGATCTCCTCAAAAAATAGGATTTACATACACCTGCGTAGATCTTGTGTCTTATCGCTGTATTCTGTTAATTGGAACAGCGCTTTGCCAATGGTTTTGTACAAATCACCAGAATGTTCCATGGTCTGTATATACCACCATTCTTCAAGGGTGCCGTGCGTTCTTCACAACATAGATTACACAGACTTGTCAGAGGACACTGCTGACATTGGCTGATGAGAAAGGAACCACCCATGGCACGATTAATGGTATAACAGCCTGAACATGCTGAAGGCAGAGTTTACTGGAGTACCGGTTGCACCATCCTCATCGATTGGCATAGCCTAGAGTCTATCTACCACTCCACACCATGTAGATATACTACATTTTGTCAAGTCAAGACCACAACTTGCAAAGAGAGGAGACCAACATTGTTACCTGATGTAAAGGCTTCTCAGAATGCTACCAGCTGAAAGAACTACAGATTGATTGTTGCAACTTCATGGAAGTAGAGGAAACGTCAATCAATATTCCAGGCTGAGCGATTCAAACATGTCTGAAAGCAAGCTACTGACACAGGCAGGAACCATACCAACCAGACATAACCTTAAATGCCCAGTTGTCCCATGACTGGGAGAACTTCATGTTGTCTATGCTACAGTATGCGCTGTTGGTGCCTCTTGGCATTGATGATGAACGAGCAGCTGGATTTCTTTCACAAAGCAAGTCAAAGGATGACCTGACCAACTATCTTGCTTCACGACTCTAGGGTACTACAGTACAACACATAAACACGTCATCGTCTCTTCTTCAGTGCATACCAGGAGCAACAAAAGACTTATTTTCGAGGATAAGAATAATGAAAATTAGACACACTGTTGATCGTCCATGCTGTCTTAGCATCACAGCGAAACTCATTAAATGCAGAGGTTTTCTTCTCTACAGACACAGAATATCCTCCTCCTCCTTCTTCTTCTTCTTCCCATCTTCTTCTGATTAAGTGTGCCTCAATCAATTAACTGAAGATTCTTGCACACTGTTAGTGTCCTGAAAGTCATAGCAATAATAGTCACTGGTGTTTATTAATAGCAAACTTCGAGCTCATCCTGTCGAACACGTCCATATTCATGTCCTCTGAGCTATGGATATAGAACCTTGGAGAGCCATAGGGCCAATCTTCTATGCGTTCACTGGTGCTGACAACACTGGAATATGATAAGAATAGCAACCTGGCTGCAAGTTTATATGAAGGCAGAAGAGATGTAATCAGTTCTCTGTAGATGCTTTTCACAGGGGACGACGGGACTGAAATTGGATTGCTGGCTTCTCTATAACAAGCCTTGTCTGTGCAGCTTACTAACCCAAATGCATCTACATCAGGACTATCTCGGAACTGTGATGGCATCTCTTCTGCAAGCATAGGGGAGAAATTGACAAGCAACCTCCCACCCTTGGAGCTGTGAGACATCATTATCCTAAGAGTCCATATCCAATCCAGAGTGAAAGGACCCACCAGCATTGCTCTGCAGGATCCTCAGTTTGATCCTCTGCAGTATGGCTATCAGCTTTTACCATTGGATTTCTTTTTGATGTAAAAAAATGGTTTCCTCTAAGATTTAAACAATTTCTATCATGAAGAGCATGTTTTCTCCTCGGTGGAACATTTACGCAGGATTTGTACAATAATCAATGAATCGGAAAACAGTAATTCAGGTGAGAGTTTATGATTGATTCTAGCTTATTATTTGTTTCCCCTCGATGTCTTTGCTGGTGCGGCACTGAGTGTCACAATGACGAGAACAAGCAAGCACAATTAATGTATGGACTGAAGGGTGGCAATAATGGAGATTATGATTAATGAGGAGAAAGTCGTTGCTTCAAAGAATAAACCTATATTTGTCATTAGGGGTATATATTGGTTTGTAATAGACACTAACTACAAAAGTGGACATTTAAGTCTGATTACTTGTAGAACAGTTAATGAAATAGAACATGTCAGTTTATGGTTGAATCTACAGCAAAGATTTTTAAACCATTCTGTTTCTGTACAGCGAGTGTCAAAATAATGATTGAGACCAAAAATTAAACTGACGATGACAATGATTGAGATGAGATGGAAAGAACGTTGGCTGCCTCAGAGATTAAACCAATTCTGTCAGGAGGATCATGCTTTTTCTTTGGTTAGACACAACTTATAAAACCCGATACAATTAATCACCTTGATTATTAATTTTATGCTGATTACTTTAGAAAAATGGTCAGTGTCAATTTGCAATAAAAAGAAAAACAAAACGCAAAAGGAAAATATAAATTATGTAAGAAAATAAAAAGATAATAAAATACATTTGAAATGAAATGACTTTCAGAAATTTGTTATGATGTACAATTGTTGAATATGCTACAACAAATATACGAACCAAAAAGTGGACTCTCAATTATCTAATTAGACTAAGTATGATTTTTGGGATTAATTTGCATAATTAATTAATAATCAAAGACTGAAAATTTATTGTTTCAAAAAATCTAATGACACATTCGTGTAGATTACTGGTGTCATGCATGCCAAATTACTTCGCAATGATGCTACTGATGGCCAAGAATTTGGGGGGGGGGGGGCAGTTTTAGCACAGCCTAAAACGCCTCGACCGATTTCGAGTAGTGGAACATTTATATCTGATTACTTAATACAGGCAATTAAATAGGAAATTACAGTCAGGCAAGTTCAGAGTTGAATCTGATTCTTTTTTTTTCAATGCAGTTTCCTCTGCCATTGGAATTCTTCTTAGATGCCTAAGACATTAAATCCATTTCTCTTATGAGGAGCATATAGGTCCCATAGCCATGGACACTAACTTATTGCAATGTTTATGCCTGGTCACTTGTAAAACAACTGATAAAATTGAAAATGTCAGTTATGTGAGGTTATTGTTAAATTTAGCTTATCCATTTTGCTACCATTGGATTTCTTGGCCTTGAAAATGATAGTTTTGCTGTCAAAATCAAATTTCTGGGTTATTTAGAAGCCGATTTATTGAAGAAAACATGTTTTACGGCGGCCATTTTGGAAAAATCCAAGATGGCTGCCAAATAGATTTCGGCGCAAATGGAAACATTGTTTTCCTGATTGCTTATGCAAAGACCTTTCCAAAAATGTATAATTTTGATACTCTCCAAAAAAATCCGGCGAAATTACATAAGGAACCCGACTATGTAGTGCACCGATTTCGCAGAGAACGATGTTAACGATTACAATCAATTCTGGTAGTCTCTAATTAGCCGCTTACTACAATATCAAACTTGATTCATGCAATATGTGTAGCTCCTACTTTCTTTTTCGTATTTTTTTCTTATTAATTGTTAGCTCACCTGAGTCGAAGGCTCAAGAAGTGAGCTATTGTGATCGTTCTTTGTTTTCATTGCCACTATCATGATTATCACTATTCAAATTGTTGATGCAGATTATTCATGCCAGGATTTAGACATCCTTTCTTTAAAATTGTGGCAAGTATTGATTTTATCATGACAAAAGTTGATAATAATGATTTAAGTTGAATAGTGTTGAAGGGAATAGAATGAGGTTGAAGGAAAAGTGGAAGAAAAAGGTTAGGCTATTTCTAATAGGGGGAAGAGAAAGAGAGAGAAAAGAAGATGAGAAGGAAGTTGAATTCAAAGGGGATTTGTTTCTAGTAAAGGTAGTAATCTACATAATTTATAGACCTAATTTAATAAATCAATGAGAATAATTTTACAAAAAGTGTATGTTATACAATGGTGGACTTCTCACACAGTGCTCATTCTACCTAAAAAGAGACAGAATATTGAAATTGAAATGGTAATATGTTTTTAATTGATAAGTTCAATTTATAGTAGAAAGTAATTGTTTTTATGATAGTATTTATTTTTACATTTCAGTTGTTTTATTATGTTTACAAAAATTGCAACCCCAATATTTTGTTTTGTAGTAAAAATCTATTTTATTGTGCAATATTCATGATGGATAATTCCCATTTTTTCATATATCTTTTACTGTTTTCTACACATATCTTTCAGCAAAAAATTTTCACAGATATACAGTCACACGCAGGAGAAAATTAAATAAAACGATAAAAAACAGACGCATCAAGATCACTTTCTTCCACATTTTGCTGTCGAGCCTACGTAATTATTAGGTGATACGCTATCAGCGTATCACCTATTGTGACTGTCAAAATCTCTCTTTATTTCTTTTTATTCTTCTTTCTTTCTGGACAATTTTGTGTCGTCAATATCTCAAGAATGACATCACGGAATAACATGACATTTTCACGGAACATGTCTCATGACAATATCTAGCCACAATAAGGTTTTCATGACAGTAACATATCTATGACGTCATCTAGGCGCCATTTTGTGATTTTCGGACCATGTTACATCTCGACGGAAGAATTTCATGAATTTAAATAACTAAGCAGTACCCGCTGCATTCTATAAGGATTAGAACCAACACTTGCTGTCGGGCGAAAGCTCGGTGGTCTAGTGGAGATGACGCCTGTCCGGTGATCAGGAGGTCGTAGGTTCGAATCCTGCTCGAGTATGTACGCCCATGAATTTTTATCATGGCTACTACTAAAACACTGATCAATTCAGTGCTTATTTACGTCGATGTAGGGCAATTTGTCAATCAGTTGCAATGAAAACATCTCGACGGAAGAATTTCATGAATTAAAAAAAAAAAACTACATGTTTCTTGTAAGGAAAGGAAAGGGAATTATTGGTGAATTTCTTGCTCATAATGCCTTGTACAATGATAGACTTGATGCATGATCAAGTTTGTAATACTTTGTTTCATCTTCAGTGTTACATATTTTCTACATGCTTTCAATAATTTCAACACAGTTTCACATAAATTGACCAATTTTGATCACTTCGGGAGGACCTTATTCAAATATAAAAGAAACAATAGAAATAAAGTGTAGTGTTCCAGTATGTATTCCATTTATTGTCTCTTCATTGCAAATTTGGAAACTACTGCAATTCAGGCTTTTGAGGGAGTGGAAGATAGATGTCAGTGCAAAGCCAGAAGATTTTCATGTGGAAGAATCTGTAGGTACTGATATCAGTTCTATTCCTGATAGATCTTCAGTTGTCATGAAAAAATTCATGGAATCTAAAACAGAATTGAAAGAAAAGCTGAACAGTGGGGAAGCCTACAAAAAGTCAGAAATATTTGTAGATGGTAGAACACATTTTAACCATCAAAGATGTGATTCAACACGTAACCATAAATCTTTCGGCTATGATTGCCTCAGTGAAAATAACAGAATGTCTATCAGACAATATTATCATGCCTTGAAAATTCTGGTCCTAGAAAGAGAATGGCTAGCCAGACATGTTATTAACACTTTGTCATGTTGTCCCCCATCCTAAGGACAGCAAAAAGAGACAAATGACGTCCACTACTCTCCTCCCATTAGTCCAGTAGTTGGCAGACTGTTAAAGTTTGTAGACTCGTGTTTATAAACACATTGGGTATCACTTTCATTAATTCAACCCTGGGCAAAATTACCTTGTGAAGTGTGAGGAGAATGGTACACTTGATCATGTTATTGCACCATTTGTGACTAACACGCATACTACTGTAATACATTTGTGAAGTCGAAGAAATGCAGAACTTCTCACCAATTTACAGGTCAGATTACCTCGTGAAGTGTTGGGAGAATTTTGTATTTTGTACATGTATTATTGCACCACTTTTATAGTGGTCAGAACACAATTCTGAAATGCAACAAATGCCTAACTTCTCATCGATTTCCAAGTGAGATTACATTGTGAAGTATCATGGAGGATGTCACATTTATTTTGTATTAATTGTAATATGTATTGTAATAATAGTGTACAATGTAATTATTGTGAGCTGTCAAAAATGCAAAAAAAAAAATCACTAATTTACAGGTTATATCTGGAAGTTTGAGGAGAATGCTTTTTTTTGTAGTTACTGTATGTAATTATGAACACACATGTGATATGGTCCATTTTGAATTAATAAAATGCAGAATTTTTCACAAACTTGGGGACTGGTGAATAGAAAACAAACAAAAGAAAAGAAAAGAATAGAAAAAAGAGGAGTTAGAGAGACACAGATACTTAGAATTGGGAGAACGAGGTGATAATGACTGCTTTGTAAGAGGGTATGTGTGTGTGTGTTCGAGTGTGTGTACTGGTATGTGCGTGTATAGTGTGTGTTTGTGTATGTTTGTGTTTACATGGGTGTATAATTATATTCTCTCAATACTGATAATGAATTTACACTTTTTTACAGACAGTGACTGCCAGGCACACTTTTAGCACTCATCCAGTAATCAAAAACCCATTGCACAGTTTGATAACATTACTGGCATCAACAATTAATGTGTAAAGAAAGTAGGTTGTGTGTGTGGGTTCGAGTGTGTTTACTGGTTTTGGTATGTGCGTGTATAGTGTGTGTTTGTGTATGTTTGTGTTTGTATGGGTGTAATTATATTCTCTCAATACTGATACTGGTAATGAATTTAACACTTTATTTACAGATAGTGACAGGGCTGCCAACATTTGAAACTAGTTGAGAGTGAGACCCCCATAGGCCAATGCTATGATTTAGGAGGCAAAATGAGTGAGATCAATAGAAATGCATGCAAATGAAATAAAGTTTTAGAGTGAGAAAGGACCAAAATGAGTGAGTCAACTCACTCTCAATGAGTGAGAGTTGGCAGTCCTGCAGTGACTACCAGGCACACTTTAGAACGGTACTCATCCAATCAAAAACCCATTGCACAGTTTGATAACATTACTCGCATCAACAATTAATGTGTAAAGGTACAGGTAGGTTGTATAGTTTGAGAAAATAACTGTGGTGTTTGTTACACTTTCCTAATATCCATGATTATGATACAACTAACATGAATGAACATGAATGAACAGGAATGAATCACAATCCCACTACCTAGAGCGGCAGTAATGACAGTAATGACAGTAATGACAGTAATGACAGTAATTTTATTCTCATGTCACCCCACTAGGGTATTGGAGAACGCAATTTCAACATAATTTCAACACAATTTCAACATAACATGAAACATATTTACACTTTGATGCAGATTTTTTAAACACTTTTACACTATTACACATATTTACACTTAATCCAGTTTGAAACTTATTTACACAGTAATATGATGAAACATATTTACACTGAAGTATATTCAAAACATATTTACACATAGAGGAAAAAATTATGTATATATCGAAAATCAATTTATATAACCTTAGATAAGAAATAATGTGAAATTATTTGGCATATTACGTGTAATACATCTGAAGGTGAACTTTGACAGTAAAACAATGATGCGTAACAGGGCACCAGCAGCAACAGAAAACAAAAAGTAACAATAATTGTAAAATTTTGTACATTATATACACGACAGAGTATTACAAAAAACAATTGCTTGATGATTAGTCAAACTATTTTGATTAATTACATGACTAAAGAAGATTAAAAACGAAGCATTATGGTATTGCAATATTTAGCCAGATTTAAAAGTGTGCCTAAGTAAGTTGGTTGTATACATTACAACCAAGTGTAATGTATACAAGTGTGCCTAAGTTGCGAATGTATACATTACACTGTGCGCGTACCACCTAAGCGTGTGCAATGTGTTATGATACGCGCCATTTTATGTTACATTTGCCGGTTCGTAATGCGCACTCTTTAGTACACGATATACGTAAAACTCTGAAATGGGGGGTTTTACGAACCGGCAAACGCACTTTGCATCACTACCACAGAGCCCCAGGTGCGGCTACAAAGTAATATTTAGTATCAAACAAAGCAGAAAATTCCGCTTTCATCACTCTCTTAATATTATCATCAATGTGTGGTTATAAGACACGTTTTTATACGTTTAAAGAAGTCCCGATTCTTTAAACGCGATTATCTCGTAATCGTGTTTCCGCGCAAATTCGAACATTCGCCGGTTCGTAATGCGACCGACGAAATGTAAAAATACATCGCTCACAAATGTAGAAAATCGACCACAAATGTAAAAATTTAACATTGCCCACAAATGTAGAAAACGCCCACTATAATGTAGAAATGATTTCAAACGTCGCCCACATTTAATGAAAAAACGACAAGTATAGTAGGTGTTCAACCCACCGACCGGGTCCATAACGACCGACCGCGCATTATAGTAGTTAGGACATAGACTCACTTCTCTCGGATAGCAGTGCACTTCTTGTAAAATAATGTGTACGTGTACGGAGACGAGTGCGTGTGTGTGGGTATAGTAGTGGAGAGTTCGGCGGGGTAGATGTGTGTGCGTGTGTCTGTCTGTGTGTTACGGTGTGCTGCGTGTTACACCTTTCCGGCGGGCAGCTGCGCCTCCGCGCAAGTTACGCGGGCTTGTCGCGAGTACAAGCAGTACAATTTCTGCGGGTGGATAAAGATGTAAAGAGTTCCGTACTTGCGTTTTACCTGCTAGGCGCGTACCACTTACCTGCTATTTGCATGTCGACCTGCCATGGAGTTTTGGTTGAGACCTAATTTCAGGTTTCTAACTTCTTTTTTTTTTGGTGAGATAATGAGAAACTTCTTTTTAGATATGAAAGAGCATGTACCATCCCTTTAAAACATATACATGCATATTGTCCATACATGACATTAACGTTGCTGTATATATAGAAGAGTATACATGAATATATCGGATAGGCCCTACTGACAGAATTGGTGAACGAAGCGTTGACAACCAGCAAGACAATGTCACTGGCAATACCCTTGGGTTAAACTGTTCTACAGCTGAGCCGCTTGTGGTAACTTACGACTTGATGTATGGAAAGAGAGAAGGTAGGAATAGCATATACAAAAATGAATATGAACGAGGACAAAATTATGAGATATAGTCATTCCCTTATCTTAAAGGCACTCAATCGTGGCGGGTGGTTTGCGCGGCACTGAGACGAACGCAACACGCTGCCTCCCCCATTCTGTATCAAATGTAGTGACCCCGAATGAGAATAGCGCTGGCTCAATGGGTCAGCGAAAAACACGCTAACCTACAAGAGCTCTATGCTACAAATCTCCTAACCCAAAATGGCTGTCCGAGCGAGCCACGAGAGCTCCCGAATGGACGCATACTCTCAGTGCGCATGCGCATGAAGAGAGGCCAAAAGAGCCACGCGTCTTCTCGCCTCTCTCCTCCAATCACCGCAGCTCGCGGTGACAATGTTTGTGTATGATGCGTATACACACACACGCACACACACACACACGTGTCTCAGTGGCAGCATTGTCCCACACGTTTATATGGATATATCACCTAGTCTGGCATTGCGCAATTGCATGCACAAACTTAGGTCGTTCGGAGTTTACGTACCATAAGGGATGGCGATCGGTTGCCTTTAAGTTACAACGATATACTGTAAGAATGGGATAAAGGGAAGGGGGGAGAAAGATCGACAGGCAAGAATACACACAATACAAATAGACTGAACTGAATAAATGGAGAAACTTTGAAACGAAAATTAAATTATACCAACCAATACATCACAGTGAAAAAAAAAGACACGTAAAACGCGTGGTAACTTTCTTATGTTGATTGAATTCAAATGTTCAAAGCGCGAAGTTTTTTTTAGAAGGGTTGGTTTGAAAAGCACAGAGGGAATGATAATTTCCACCACCATCCTAATACACAGGGGCCAACACCCATGAATTTCAATTTCAAAAGATTCCGCCCTTACATAAAGTTCCCGTCTAAGCACCGGCGTAGCAAAAAAAAAAGGGGGGGCAGTTGCCCCCCCCCCTTTTTTTAAGATTCTGAATAATTCTGAGTGCACAAGACTTGTCACTTACATTCGGGAAAATCAATAGTTCCCTCATGTACAGGGGGAATATCCTCTTTTTATCAACCCTTTCCTCTCTCAGTTCCCCGGTCATTATTTTTTAATAATTTCCCGAATTTTTCCTAAATTTCTATCAAATATGCGTATACAAGATATCTCAATTTCAACTTTAAAAGGCAAAAGCTCTCTCGTACGGGAAGGGTGGGGATAGCACTCTTCCACACTTTCTCCCTGTTTGCCCCGCCCTGTGCATATAACAAGTAGACTATGGCTACACTTTGAATTTTCCAAATATATGCCATAAAATGTTTGCACCAGATCGCTGAATTTCAGGTCTGAAAATGTAAAATCACCTTCGGGTGGGAGGAGAAACATCCCTTATGTACACCCTCGTGTGCATACCTTTTCTGTTTGATTGCTTAAACAGCGTTCATGAAATTCATAGTAAGAATTAATACAAGTTAAAAGTGAAATGCTACCACAAATTGGTCGACAAAAAGGTCGATAAAACATGCATCAAACTGCACTATCTACAACATCAAAATGTAAAAAGTTCTCACGTGTGAGGGGGGACACCCCCCCTCCCACACCCTCTCCCTCTCGCTCGCTTCGCTCGATCGGGCTCGGTCGCTTCGCTCCCTCGCATAGTAACCGCCCAAGATCATATCCTGGCTACGCTACGTCTAAGCGGAAGGGGGGGGGGGGGCTTGACCTTGACACCCCACACAAACACACACACACACTGAAAAATGTTCCACAGCCCCTGATACAGAGCAGTTAATATTTTTTTATATACCTCATCGTTGGACAACTACTAGTAAATAGCTAGGTGAGATCTTGGGCTAGTCAAATACGAAGTCGTTTGTCGAGAGATACCAGAGAATATTGCCTGCACTGAAAAAGATATTGTCCTCGTCTTCGACTCGGGCAATATTCTTTCAGTTTGGACAATATTCTCTGGTATCTCCGTCAAGGCCAGTCAATATATAATTATTACCTATACGAGGTAGTTTTGAGAGGAAATTGCAGTTGGTATTTTGCAGGGTCGTGGAGGTCATCGGGCAACATTAGTGGGTATTTTCCTTCTTCCGGGTTTCGCCATTCACTTTGCATGTAAACATTCCGGTCGACCACAAAAAGAAGATATGCAAGGACGTCGCTGTGTGTCGGTTACACACACCGTGCACAAAACAATGTTTGCAACACAGTGCAATGTCAACTGATGATTGCACGTAGGCCTACGTAAGGTGGTCAGTACTAATGGCGCGGCCTATTTGAGCAAACACTAATGTGCCGTGTGCATACGAACGTGCTGCATCAAAATGGTCGAACGTGCAACATGGCGGCTTCCAGTTTGTCAAGATTTGCGTCTCTTCAAGACGATGAATTCGACTGTAAATAAAGACGCAGATAATACAGATGTTTCAAGTTCGGCTGTAAATACGTTCCGATGTTTAAAGTTCGCCTGTTCATTTGTTTCAACCATCCTGTCAGTTGGATGCAGCTACTAGTATTCGACATGTTGGTGATGAGCTATAGGTAAGTCAAATGTGGCTTGATCTATATCATAGTTTATAGGCGTATTCATATTTTCCTAATTTACCTAGGGTATAGGTAATGATTATGATATTGACTGGCCTATCTTTCGGGAGATACCAGATAAATATTGCCCGCACTGAAAGAATATTGCCCGAGTCGAAGTTTGTTCAATATTTTCTGGTATAACTATTCCCTAATTGTGTGGTTTGGGCCCCTGGGGCCCATTCGAGCACATTGGGATCCTATCCCCCTAGGAATGCTACCAGCCAAGTTTGGTGAAAATTCATATTGTTTTCAAGAAGAAGAATATGAAAATGTACAATTTTAAGCCAACATTTGGATCCCTTCCCCCCCCCCCCCCTTCAAAAGGGGGTAGCGCACCCCTGAATCTGTAATGAACAAACTTGGAACTACAGTCATCAATGTACTATAGTAATCATGGTATTAACTTGGCTTTATCACTTCTGATTGTAGAGAAATATTCTTTAATTTTGGAAGTTGGGCCCCCTAGGGGCCCCCAAGGGGAGCATGGTGCCCAGTTGAACAATTTGAGATCCTAACCCTCTAGGAATGCTATATACCCGCCAAGTTTTATAAAATTTCGTCAAGGGATTTTCAAAAAGAATATAAACACGTATAATCTAGTACAAACTTGAAACAACAGTCATCAATAAATATCTCATAGTATGAACATCACTTCTGGTTCTAGGGAAGAGGATTCCTTTTTTTTTAAAGATTCCTTAATTTGTAGGGTTTGGGTCTTCTGGGGGGTTCCCAGGTGGGGGAGAGTGCTCATTTTATAAGGAATTGAGATCGTATCCCAAGGAATAACAGCTGCCAAATTTGATATAAATTCATCATGGGGTTTTCAAGCGGAAGATGAAAATGTATTCCTACAATTTAGGCCCGAATTAGGACCCCTCTCACCCCTCCTTGGAGGAGCGGCTTGGATCATGGACCATCAAAGCCAGTGAAATGCTAAACATTCAATCGTCATGCTATAGAACCTACGAATAAATTTGCAAAATTTCAAAGAGATTCCACTCCTTCTTTAGCACATCCCTGCTCTTAGCCTACACCTTTACACACACACTCACACACACACACACACACACCTATACCCTCATCCTAGACCAATATAGTCTCAGCCTATCAACATGCAAATAAAAGTCACGTGGAATGCATAAACAATCCTTGTAAATAGATTAGGGTACCACTTTATTGCATTATCGTAGATGACAGGTGCGAGTCCCACTGGTTCCTTTTTTCCGACATGTTTGTTAATTTAGAGATCAGCAGTTGCGCTTTTAACAAATTTAATTTGTAGAGGGAGACAAACTGAAGAAACTCACACCTAAACTAAATAGTCACCTGCTAAGCAGACGTTTGCGTTTTTCTTGGGTTGTCTTGTGGCTGTCTATGGCGGGATGAGAGTGATCATGTGATATCCCACTTTATATATATATATATATATATGAATATATATATATATATATACATACTGATGCCATACGTATATTTATATGTACCACTGAGCGAAACAAAAATGATAATTTTACATAAAAGATAGACCGTTTCACCAATGTGATTACAATTTATGGATACGTCTACAACCTCCAAAACTCGGCAGAGAGCTGCACCACTTTAGCATGTAAACTTCAAAACAAAACAAAAACAGCCAAAAAAAAAAATACACATGCACACTCATGCACACATATCCATTAAATCAAATTTTGGTGCCATGTACATGGTTCTAAAAAACCAAAACAGGATTTGAATTCATGCATAGCTACGTCACTCTTCGTTTTTCTCATTACACGTTTTAATGGTGTTCCAATAAAACTGCGCTGTGAGGTTATGGAAGTGGTTCATTTCAGATCAAGTTCGAGACAAATTCGATTCGGGTAAACATGACGTGTGAAATAACCATCTATTTGAATAAAGTAGAACCTTAAGCCATACATGCCAGCTTTTCATCTACACTTACCCACTGGATAACCATGACTACGTATGACTTCGAATATTTAAAAAAAAGAAATAGACACCCCGTGGACGTCCAAAAGACATCTTCTGTTTGATATCTCCTTCTACCCTCCCCCCGGCTAAATACTGGTCAGTGATAAGTTTAGGGCAAAGATTAGGGTTAATAGGGTTAGTTTTAAGGTACAGAGTTTGGGTTAGGGTTAGGATTAGGTTCAGGATTAGGATTAGGATTAGGGATAGGGTCAGGGGAGGGTACCGTGGTAATTGCCCAGAGGGTAATTACCCTAGACCCCCTTCGACATGGTTGCGTATACCTCATTTTCTCTTGAATAAACTCAGAAACAAGTCAGTCTACATTGCGTAAAAGAAAGGTAATCCAATTTTGGAGGGCTGCTATCGATTAGTACCTAATTATGTTGACAAATGACATGTATGACTGAGCACAAGAACTTTAAAGACAATGACAAATTGCACTTTTTCCAAGTTTGCGTGTTATTGTGAAGGAACACTGCATGTCTCACTGTATGGATGAGATCTGTCAATGACAGTTGCTAAATAGGCCAGCCTGTACGAATGCAGGTTTGTGTCTAGGGTTTGTGTGAAGGGCTTGTCCGAACATTTTATGGTCCATAACCTTTAACATGTCTATCTGTCCAATGGCTTGGTCGCTCCTACAGAGGCGAACCCACATAGTCCATTTTCTCTGTTCATATTTAACACATAGCTCCCAGTGACAAACCATGTCTTGAATATGAAGAGAGAAAATGGATAATAGTTTAGTGTTTATTGGATGACCAAGTTATCAACAACGCGGCAAAGTTGCAGGTTACCATAAAAGGTTAGAAGAAACCCTAAACACAAATCTGCAGTAAATGCAGGCTGGCCTGATAATTTGACCACTTTCATTGACAGATCTCATCCATACAAAAATACCCTCTAATTGAATTGTATTGAATGATTGATTTGTGTATATTAAGGTAATATTTCAGGAGATTGGCATTATATGATATTGCATTATATAATTATCATGACACATTAGGCCAATTAGATAATGATATTTTTCTGTTGGTAGATCCTGAAGAAGTCCTGATGACAGGCCGAAAGGGGATTGAGAGCAACGTCCGCCTCCAGTCTAATTTCTTTCAGTATATATGCTACCCACAATGAGGCACCTCGTACGTTTGGGAAGGGAAGTATCTCTCGCACTGTATGTTTTATAATTATTACACGTTATGTATGATGTTACTTTAATCTATTTATTAGTAGACCTACTATCATCACTATTGCTGTTATTATCATTATCCGCTTTTTTATGCTTCTTGGCAGGTCTCAACGGAGACTCTCTTCACATACTGACTTGCATTGGAGAAAGTCAGTGAGATTCCAGAGCAATATCAAGAATATGCGACAAATTTCGCGACACTTCAAATTTATGGAAAAAGAAACCCACCAGGGCTGCCGAGTAAATAATTTGTTTCCAAGTCTGCAAGATAGGTATCTACTGCCTGAGAGTTACCATGGTTACCGCTGGTTGAAGGGAGGATCTCAGCTTCCGAGTCGGTCGTAGCGTCCAATAACTCGCTTACAATTCGGACAGTGGTGATGCACGTCTTTGAAACTATCCACGCAAAATGGGATGAGACAGCAACCTAACCACCCTCTGGAAAAGACAAAACAAACAGCGTAGACAAAATATCAAACACGTCATTCTGCAAATTCAGATACTATTTATATAATTCAAATTCAAACGTTCTTTGGTGAATTCATTTCGACAAAGAACTAATATATGTACAAGTAGTAGAATAAAGTAATGAGAATGACCAGATGAGCCATCCACCAAAGCTCAGAGGATTATTGAAAATGACTCCTTTCCTGTTTGTGCTCCAGAAAACTATAGTTGTAAAAGCAATGACCACGATGATTATGTCCCAGATTGATGTCTCTTGAATTAGATGTTTGCATCGTTCACGTATTCCTGGTTTGATTAAAAATAGTCCATAGATTCCACTCGAATGCCATGTTTTAACAGGCCATACCCCGTCATCGTTTGGACAACCTCCGGAGGACCAAAAAAAAAAAAAATCCTTTTTCGCGGAAATGTCAGATTAAAAATGTTTTCTAGGGTCTTTAAACGGACAAGGTTTTTTATGATTGTCCGGACTTTGTCATGGTGAATTCTGCAAATGCAAAAACCTCACACATTTCCTCCTTTCCGTCGCTGCGCTTATGAGATGTTAGATTTTCAAATGTTTTGAGCAGTGAATTAAACAAGTTCCACAAGCTCCTTCGTGGGAGAGAGGGACAAAAAAAATCCTTGCGTATGGCCATGCACATCACAAACTCTACCCGCCCAGTCGCGTCATCAGTCCCTAAAAATTCTGGGGACAGGTCTTGACACAATGCTGTGTCTCATATCAGACACAGCATCGTTCTTCCCTTGATCACTGTGATTTTATATGTAAACGTTTTATTGTTGAGCCTACCGGAGGTGAGAGGAGACTAAGGGACCGCCTGCGGCGTCTGTCCGTCCGTCGTCCGTCCGTAACGCTATACAAAAACTTGAATAATTCTCTACAGAGAGCTTCAATTTTAATCAAACTTGGAGGGAAGAGTGGTTTATATCCTACTTATGTGATCGACCTCATTATGTCAGAATTGGTGATTCTACCTCTTGTAGAACTATGACAAAGTTTGTTGTACCTTAAGGTTCTGTTGGAGGCCCGCTGCTTTTTTCTCTGTATATGCAACCAATTAGTGAAGTATTTCGCAAGCATTGTATTAGTTATCATTGTTATGCAGATGATATACAACTTTATTTGTCTTTTAAACCCACTGTGTCTTCATTTTCATCCGACATTGCAAAACTCGAAGCATGTTTGCAAGACCTGAAAATCTGGCTTACATCCAATGGCCTTAAACTAAATGATGATAAATCTGAGTTTCTGTATGTTATTGGGCTCAAAAGCATATGTTAAGCAAAGTCGATTATCAATCATGTTATGTCAACATCGGTAGCACTTGCATTACTCCGTCGAAAACAGCCCGTTATTTAGGTGTCATATTAAATGATCAGGAACTGTCATTTCGAAGTCATGTAACTCATATTCAGCGGAATGTTCGATATCAGTTGTGTAATTTAAGTTTCATAAGGAAATATTTGTCTAAATCTGCAGCTGAGATACTTATTCATGCTTTGATTTCTTCTCGGTTGGATTTTTTTTTTTCGAATTCATTGTGTAATCTTCCAAAAACAGATGTCACAAAATTTCAACGGTTGCAAAATTCTGCTGCCCGATTGTTAACTTTTACTAATAAGTTTGATTCCATATCACCAGTTCTCCGTTCCTTACATTGGTTACCTGTATATAAAAAAACGATTATTTTCAAGATTCTGTTATTAGTACATCATTCAGTTCATTCTTTTTCCCCTGTAATTCTGTTCAAAAACACAACCCGACACGAAGGCTACGTTCATCATCAGTTACATTCTTACTCCAAACACCCAGAGTAAAACATGAGTATGGTGATCGTGCTTTTCCGTTATGGGACCAAAATTATGGAATTAGTTACCTCTTCAGTTAAGGGAACTGTCTTCTACAGAGTCATTCAAATCCAAACTTAAAACTTATCTGTTCCTTTCATACTGAGGACTGTAATTGCTGTTTGTCATTAAAGTTGGATCAATATTGTATTTTTAATTGGTATATGTTGTATTCTTTATTTGGCATATATTTGTTTTTGTTTACCATTTTCTTCTTTGTTGAAATGTTTGAATATGTATCTACGCATGTAAATATAGGATATCTTTTTATTTTTGAAGCGCCATGAGCACTGAAAAGTGGACCTGTGCGCTTTACAAGTAGCCATTATTATTTTTATTATCATTATCATTACTATTATTATTATCAATACAAAGTTAGGCATTAACTATTTACCAAACATGAAGGTCATCTCAAGGTCAAAGGTCACAGACAGGGGTCAACGATTTTTTAGGGCCCAATGTTAAGTTTTTACGGCGTGTTTCGATTATGGCTCATAACATTTGATCAATATGTCTGGTTGTGACCAAACTTGGCTGGTAAATGTCCCTCGAGGAGATGAAGATCACCACTAGGTAAAAGGTCATAGGTGGTGTCAACGAACTTCCGGGAGGTAGAAAAAACTTTAATTTCTTAAACGCGAGTGGGCGAGACACAATTTGTCACTTGCCTTGTTGGGATAAACATTCAACTTAATGTTCTGCAACAAAACCTGCAGGATGGTATGTCGGGTTCGTACAGTTCCTTTCATGAATTCGGCCTATGTACAAGTTCATCTATTCCGTCACAGTTGAACACATATACCAAAATTTCAATACACACATAATATGCTGATGATACGTGTTATTCATTGAAATCAAGCAACGGCTGATACATCCACTGAGGGGCGAAATAATGCAAACCATACAGGGTTTCACCACCCTGTCGAGTACTTGTAATGCTTTTTTAAATGAGATTGATTGAGACACATATTGTGTTCGATGGGAATTTAGTTTTAAAGAACACAAATATCTGCACCTTATTGTAATCTGCTCGCTTTTCCTAAACCTCTGTGCTGTTGGTTTTTTCTTCTTCATTTCAATCAGAATATCAATAGCATGTCTACAATTTACTAGTAACCCGATGAAGTGGTCCTGTCTTATACATCCAACTGGACCCCACCGAAGACCAGCTATTGCAGCTGAATATGGGCTATCCAGCCATCTTCTCAGATGGAAAATGAAACCACCCAACCAACCATGTTTACCCCTTCACGTACTTACATACATTCAACAAGGCTCCTTATCAGTGACTATCTGTTAATAGGTAACTTGGTAAATGGAGCAATAAACAAAATTCCAAAGGCCGTTTGCCGCTCTCGTGCTAAAGCTCAAATATTGCGTCAATATTAGACCTTGCTCTGGTAGTTTCCTATTTTCAAACGTAGTAACTATCATTTTAGATTGTTTGTTGCAATAATGTAACTTGATGGTTATGATAACTGATAATATGTTGCCAAAACTATTATGTCACATTCCATCCAAGGTCAAGCCATAATGTCTAGGTGAATAGCTTCGATATCTGCAATTTGAAACAAAAGATTATAGAAGATATGATTTCAGTTCACTCTTGTAGCATATTTGATAATCCATCTTGCTATATAGATACTTTAATTCAAAGTGTTAATCTCTTTGATGCGCGGTTTGGCCTAACAAATTACTAATCACTCTAGACATCAGACACGATTTTGTTGGGTTTTTTTTTCCTTCTCTACGCGCTCATAATAAAAAAAAGTGACAAATTTAATGTTTCAACCTACTGAAAACGAATTTTCCTCTGAACTGTCAGTAAATCCGTCAGTAAACAATGCTTTCAGTCAAAGTACAATACACAGTTTTGTTACACAAGTTTGTAACCTTTCCAACCGGCCTTGAATGTGAATTTCTTGCTTTAGTTTCACGACTCGATCGACTAGCTTCTTCATCTTACGTAAATACCATGTCGACGACATCTATAAAAGGAGGTAATTTAAGCAGGCCTCGACATCAGCTGTGGCCCGGTTGCCCGGGACCCACTAAAATTTACGTCGGGGGCTACTACATTTCCTAAAATGTTCTTTTTTTTTTTTTTGGTGTTCCGATCAGGCAACTAAGATTGAAAATGGATTATTATTACTACTACTACTATTTCGAGGGCATGTATTTGCTTCAGCCGATGCCAACTCGGGTTCCATAAACAAAGTTGCGCCTCCAAACCTCTCTATCTAACATGACTGCCCGTAGGTCATTAATGCTATCAAGGCCTGCGTCCTTCTTAAGGACACTGATTAAAGTGGCCTTACGTCTTCCTCGTTTTGCAGTTCCCTGTTTAGGTTCCCAGAGTACGAGGGAATTCGCAGATAGCTCAGGGTGTCGCGCACAGTGTCCCGCTAATCGCATCCTTCTCTCACGCACTTTGTCAGACACCTTTGGCAATGTACCATACAAGTCATCATTTCTAACGCAGTCACTCCATGACACATTAAGGGCTATCCTGAGCATGCGTGTGAACACTCCGTCCAATGCTTTCTCTTGTCTGGCTGTAAGTGTCCACGTCTCTGCTCCATACAGTAATACAGACTAAACTGTCGCGACAAAAAGTCGCCGTTTTATGTCGTCGCTAAGCTGAGATTTCCACACTTTCCTCATACTGTGTAAAGCATTCCATGCCTGGCCACGTCTTATCCTGATGTCTTGTTCTGTCGAGGCAATTCAGGAGCCCAGATACTTGAAGTCGTTCTTCACATCGAGTACTGCGCCGTCTAAGGTTGTGATAGTGGTATCGTCGATATTAAATGCCATCACCTTTGTCTTCTTCGCATTGACCCGTAGACCAATCTTCTTGCACACCTTTTCCACTGCAAATAGCAGCTCCCTTGCCTTTTTAGTCGTATCTGATATTAAGGCAATATCGTCAGCAAAATCAAGGTCAGTATTACGGGCGGAACACGACGGCTTTGACGGGGCACCAATGTAAATCCAAGCTCCTCCTCCTTGTCATTGATGGCAAGCCTCAAAGCATAGTCAAGGGCTACATAGGATAAACAGAAAGGGTGCCAATGTGTCTCCTTGAAGTACCCCAGCCATGCAGTATTTCAAAATACTCTGTCTCTTCATCAGGCGAGCACACCTTTGCATACGTCTTGGAGTAAGTGACATCAATCGCACGAACTAGTTTCTCAGGAATGCCATAAGCGTTGAGAATCTCTAGGAGCTTCCCCCGATGGATGCTGTCAAAGGCCTTCTTGAAATCGATAAATGTGATCACTGCAGGGAGGCTCCTATCTCTCACTCCTTCAAGTATTCTTCTAAGTGCTAGGATCTGTCCTACGGTCGATCGTTCCTGTCGGAAGCCATTCTGGGAGTCCCTAAGCAGTGGATCAATGTAGGGTCTGATACGGTTCAAGATCATTCTGTGATATGTTTTGGATACTACTTAGCTCAGACAAATCCCACGGTAGTTGTCAGTCTTGGAGATTATTACGTTTGTTTTTGTTTTTTTCAGGTCACGGTGTATTTCTTTCTGGCCACCAAAATTTCAGCGAATTGCTGCATGCTACAAGGATTAGAACCTGCATAAGCTGTTGGGCGGAAGCTCTGCGTTCTAATGGAGAAGACACCTGCCCGTTGATCAGGGGGCCGTAGGTTCGAATCCTTCCCGAGTATGTATACCCACTATCTTTGTTTGGTTTATTTCCTATCATGACTACTACTTAAACACTGATCAATTTGATGCTTATTTACATCGATGTAGGGCAATTTTTCAATCAGTTGCAATAAAAGAATTAGACGCAAAAACGTTGTATGTAACTTTCTTTTATGAATCAGGAACCTTCTTTCCTTTGTCTCTCTATGCTTTCCCTTTGAAATGACGAAGACAAAACTTACCCCAGCATGATGAAGAAAAATACCATGAGATATGTCAAAGCCCCTGGAGTAAAAACAACCACTGTCCTGACCTCTTCGTTGCATCGGGAACATCTTGTGTAGATAGGAGAATCACGAAATATACTCTCTATCCGAGTTGCTACGGCAGAGAAAAATAAAAGTGTCGCAAAAAATATTAATATCAAATACACACATTAAACCTGAAATATACTAGTCGTGTACACAATATATATATGTATGCATGTATATATATATATATATATATATATATATATTCACAACAGTAGGTCAATATAAACTCCGTTGGAGACGTAAATTCGACGAATTTTCGCCCATAGGGCTTTGTCAAGTCAATGTCATAAACATTAATAAACATACAAGGTGTTACAAAAACATTTCCCACTTTCGGTGTTGTAAAGCTCAAAAACTATATATCAAATAAACCTGTCATTGATATGAGTAACAGCTAAATACTGTACAATTTAGTTGGAGGTGATTTGAATATGAAAACCAATGCCAGTTTCATGAAATCCATGATCAATTTCAAAGTTAGGTTCCAGATTTTGGTCAAATTTGAACCCTTCGTACAAAACCTGAACCTTACACAGGAACTAATGACGTGTACGTGAGTGTGTACCTACAATGACCCTGAACGATGAAGCTAGATATCACTTGTTAAGAGCTCTGCTCCAAGGCACATGAATCCTTATCAATTATTCATGATTGATTGCCCTGGGCATTGCTAGTCTGGATTCCTAGCAAAGGGTGAAATACCGGCACATGAAAAAAGTAAGCACATGTTTCCATGTGCTTGCATACACCACATTTCAGAATGAATAAAGACTAGCTGTGCTAGTGGAAATCCTCATGAATTATTTAATGGAGCATTCATATCCTGGTCATTGTGCAGGACCATTGTCTGGTTGTCAACTACACACTCCCATACACACCAATTGACTTCTGTGCAAAGTTCAAGTTTTGTACTGAGGGTTAAAAATCAAGCAAAATCTGAATGAACTGAATTATTAGTCCATGGGCCAGGCCAGATATTGGTACCACCTGAGGTGGCAAAACCTTTTTGGTGTCATTTTGTTTGTCGGGCATAGATATGCTTATCAAGCTATGATAGAATTTCCAAATGAGTAGCTTAGTCATAACAAATGAAATTTAAACCAATTTGGTCTCGTTGTTATATCCTTATACTTCTGAATCGAGACCAACCGCTATACAAAGAAGAGCACTGTCTTCTGTATGTCCACAGGTGTCCTGTTGTAAACGCAGTGGGCTTAGTCTTTATTCAAGGCAACGAAGGGAATATTCAAAGGTTATGATGTCCACAGCGCTTAGTCTTTATTCCAGACGGCGAAGGGAATATCCAAAGCTTATGATACAGTGTATATCCCTTTATCCAAAAAGAGCAACAACTACTAAAGCAATTCTCGTGAATTTTACCGTATTTTTCTATTATTCATCGTTTTCCGGTGAAAACGCTACGGTGAAAACGCTAATACCACGCCAATGTCGCTTTATTTCCATCCAACAATGAAAGATAATGCAAAAACAATGTACCGGTACACTACAATACATTATAATAAATAACATTGTAAATGAACAGAGTAAATTTTGTTAAAAACTGATTTATTTGTTGAGAGGGCAGTATAACAACAGTATAGATAATCCCTTTTGTTAGGAACGTTGGATATGATAACGGTACATTGTTCTAGATAAAGACTGAGCGCACCGCGTGACAGCTGTGGACATCATTACCCTTCGGATATTCCCTTCGCTGCTTTGAATAAAGACTAAGCTCACCGCGTTTACAACAGAACACCAGTGGACATACAGAAGACAGTGCTCTTCTTTGTATAGCGGTTAGTTTCGATTGAGAAGTGTTAGGATATAAAAACGAGACCAAATTGGTAACAAATTCATTTACTATGACTAAGCTACTCATTTGGAAATGCTATCATAGCTTGATAAGTATATCTATGCCCGACAAACAAAATGACACCAAAAAGGTTTTGCCACCTCGGGTGGTACCAATAACCCATTTTTCGGGTCTTGGCCATGGACTATATGCTGTCATTTCAAAATTGCCTCCAAAAAATTGTACACTATTCAGCTATTGCTCATATCAATGGCAGTGTTATCTGATGTATAGTTTTTGAACTATTCAGGATCAAAAGTGGGAAATGTTTTTGTAACACCTAGTACATATATATATATATATATATATATTTATATTTATATATATATATATAAATATATATATATATATATATATATATATATTTATAAAACGTCACGTCCAATCAAAGATTACCCAGTCACTTTTTATCACTATCTTCATGGCCATTCCACCTTCGTATCGCACCGATTCACAACACATGGAGACCCCCCCCCCTCCTTTACACCTTTCTTTTCACCTTCCCCATCTTTTCCCTCTATACAGTCCTTCCCCAAACCTCTCCCTATGTTAATCTCACCTTCAAATATCACATTATTCCTCAAGCATGTTATCATTGTATAGCTAGACGAAGCTTAACAACGTTTTCCTTTCGTCATTTATTTTCTTTAATACTTCAAACGATATCAGAACCCGAATACTATATATGACACACTCATTCAGCATTCCCAAGAAAAGAAGCACAAGTCTCTCCGGAAGTAGGATTAGTCTTTAAGGGTTGAGTTTTGTTTCTTATTTCTATTTCCTTTTTCTTTGTTTTGTGTCTTCTTTATTTATTTTTTGCATTCCAGTGTTATTTCTGCATTATATCACAAATAATTCAAAGAGCTTTCAAAGTTTGACATGGACAAGTGTTGAAGTGTCTGACATAGGATGCCTGTAGGTAAACCATGTGTTTAAGTGGTGATTTTGTTAGAATATAACAAAATGAAAGAAATGGGCTTAAACATTCAAATATGGAATAATGATGCCGATAGGACAATAAAGTGCCATGTGAAATATGAACGCAAACTTACTCGGAGGAATGTATCCTGGTTGGGGAGAAAGTCGAGACGGCTGACGAGGGGCAACAGTCTGAGAAAGAGGAATCGGAAATGATTCTTCGTAGGATGGAGGAGGCTCAGTGGGGAAATCTTCCTCTCCGTCGTATGAGGGTAACTTGAGCAGAATGGGTCTGTTACCCTCTACCGACGTCACATTGGCAGGAATGCTTCCTTCTGTGTCACTAATAGAGATGCTCACATCACACGTGTTTTGCTGTGCATTTACTTGGGCCGACAGTGACAGTCCTGTCGTGGGTTCTGGCGCCGACGAGGTTCCCACCGTGGATGTATCATTTTGTGAAGGACACAGAGCAGTTGCTGATTCTTCGCTTTCACTACGAGGTACTAAAAAAGGGCCTGCACTTTGTATCATATGCCCATTCTCTCGGTCATCCGCGTGCCGTTCTTGTGATAATGGCACTTCTCGAGAGTAAGGCAGTGGCCTGTCATTACTGTGCATGTCCTGGCCTGTGCTTTGGGTGGATACATCAGGTGCATACGCCACATCGACTGAAACACGTTCCTGGGAATGCGCTACTGTAGACACGGTAGACACACTGTTGTGGTGAGGTTTAGGTCCTGTGCTCCCCCCTGCACGGGTAACATTTCCATTGGAATTTGACGAACCCTTCGTTGAATGCTCCATAATCCCGCCACTTTCTACTGAATAAGCGGAAATACTCGTATTGTAGGCATAAATCCGAACGTCATCTTCACTTCGAGAGCTTGTTTCCGACAAATTCTGGGATGAAGTGGACTGTGATGTGTCCATGTTAACGTTAGATGAGTCAAGCACTCTGCTCAAACGTGTGTTTCAAAAGCAAGGATAATTATGCCAAAATGCATAAGGTTTCTGCTTAGGCCGATCTACCTGCCAGTAGCAACCGCTTTAGTAACAGCCTGAAGGTGTTTCTCTGAAATCAAATATTACGAAAATGTTCGTAAGAGCAAACATTCTAAATATGGCATCATGTATTAGGTTCCTTTTTGAGGCATCGGAGGTGCATCACTACTTTGATGATGATGGGGTGTCATGCATGAAACTTCTTGAATGTAAAGAAAGAATAAACAGAACAAGTTACAATTGTTTTCATTGCATCTATACTTCACTCGATCACAACGTTCTCCATGCGCCCTAAAATTTTCACTGTTCAGGGCATTTTGGGTTACTTCTCTGTTTTTGTTTTTTTCTAGGGGGTTTCGGTTTAATTCTTACGCAGTAGTTACGAGTGAAAAATAACCTTTAAATACAAAACGAATGATACATACCCTGAGGGGAAATTGGACACTTTCTAACAAAACATTTTCCCATAACGATTTCTCATCGTGATGTTATCAAAAGAATACAAAAATTAAAGCTTAAACATGTAATAACTGGTTTCCTCCAGCGTATCTACGTAATTGCTACTGGCTTTTATTACTATTAATGACAAGTGACCCTGACGTAAAGGTGAATGCAATAGTGCTTCATGGTTACATTAAACTTAAAAAAAAAAGGATTTGACAAGGAACCAAAGTCCTGTGTAATCTGTAAGCGTAGAGAAACGGTTCGTAGGAACCCTTTATTACAAGTAAAGGGTTTAACATTTCAAGAACAATCGACAAAAACAAGGATACAATGGACAACGAAGTAGTCGACCTGGAAAGAAAAGTTCCTTATTTATTACGCGGGACAATGATTCGGGAACGAAATTATAGTCAGAGAGCCGCAACGCATATGTAATTTTATAATCCATTAGGAATGAAATATTGTTATATCAAATTCCCACTTTTACTTCATCAAGCTTACCTTTGGATGTCACCAATCATGTCTATTCTGTTTTCTGGTGGACTCCGTCAGTACACTCCCCACTTGGAATACTTATGATCCTCGGCAACTTGACACGGAAGAAAGCATTAATGAACAGGAGTTCATTGATATCTGGTTTCTGCAGTAATGTACTTAAACTTTTCTGTACGCCGATACCTCACTTGCCTTTTATAATGTGAAGAGATTCCTGTCTTTGAGATGAGGGCAATTAATTATTAATGAATTACTGGGGTAACATTGACATAGTACCTCCTATTCTCATCAGTGCGGAAACTATTATTAGAAAGAGACCTTGGACCCTTAACAAGAGATTGGCAGAATGATACTTGGTGGCCAGTCACCGTGACGGAAGATGTGCATACTGCAGTACAATGACTTTGTGCGATGATCGAATCCCTGTAGAGCCCACTAATGTCAAAATCGACCACTAATGTCAAAACAACCACTATTGTCATAACACGTCGACCACAAATGTCGTAACGACCACTTATGTCATAACAATGAAAAATCAAGTTCGCACATCGATTAGACTAGATTAGGTTTGCACATCGGATCAACATACATTAGCGATCACATGTGCCAAATTTCAAGCCAAATGTTAAAAAACTGAGGGAGTTAACTGAATCCACAGTATTTTGTATGATTTTCATTCAAAATATGTGTTACCATGGCAACGTATTATCAAGCAATGTCAAAAGATTAAGTTTGCCCATCTACGGACCATATCGGTCACATGTGCCAAATTCCAAGCAATATGCTCAAAGACTGAAGCCCTTTTTACACTTGTGTTTCTTAACCCCGCGCTTTCCTGACCCAGGACTATCGTTAGTCCCGTACCAATTTTTTTTTTTCAGCTTTTTACACTCGCCAATAAATTCCGTACTAAGCTCTTTCGTCATGGGCTAAGGAGAAAACTTACCTTTTTCATACTGGTATTTCTTAGTCCCGTACTTTCCAAACTACATGAATATCCATGATTACGCTGTGCACTGTGCAAGTACACGAACACACCGGCAGCACTTGATTACTTCGTTTCTGATTGGTCAGTGGGGGGTCGGACTTCGTCTCCGTCGCTTAGCACCGGATTATTTTTTTCGTTCTGTTTACACTCGCTTGCTTGGCACCGCAATTGCGGTGCTAACCCTGCTATTTTGCAGGGCCAGATAGTACGGGATTATTGGTGGGGCAAGCCCACTTTGGCAAAAACAAGTGTAAACAGAAAGTGGGCTAAGGAAAGTCCGGTACCAACGGTGGGGCTGGGGGGGGGGGGGGGGACTAAGCAAAAATTTGCAAGTGTAAAAAGCCCTTGAGGGAGTTACCTGAATCAACAATATTTTTGTATTCTTTTCCGTGAAAAATGCAGTTCCCATGGCAACGCATTGTTCACCATCGACAGAAGATGTGTTCTGCACACACATATATATATATATAGTGGTCACATGTGCCAAGATTCAGGTCAAATACTAAAAAATCGGAGTTAGGTCAATCCACGTTTTTTTTTTTGTACGATCGAAATAAAAAACTGCTGTTGCTATTGCAACAGATTTATTCACAACCCCCCCCCCCCAAAAAAAAAAGGCATCCTGCACAATTATACATTACATTTATCAAAAAAGGCATCCTGCACAATTATACATTACATTTATCACAAATATAAAACTTCAACTGAATTGCTGTAAAACTGAGAGTAGTTCGATCCACAACATTTAGTAAGTTTTTTTTTTCAATTTGCCGTTGTCAAGGCAACTCATTATTGAAAACTAACGAAAAAGAAGACTTTCAGATTTTCAATTGATAGAAGTCACACATGCCAAATTTGGGGTTGATTGCTCAAAAATTGAGAGAGTAGTTTGATCAACATTTTTGAAATGAAAATATGCCGTTGCCATGGCAACACATTTATATAATATTGACTGGCCTCGAGGGAGATACCAGAAAATATTATTTCAGTGCTGGCAATATTTATCTGGTATCTCCCTCAAGGCCAGTCAATATCATAGTTATTACCTGTCCCCTAGGTAAATTAGGAAAATATGTGAGCTACTCTCTCATTTTTTGAGCAAATGACCACAAATTTGGCACGTGAGACCGCTATCAAAGGTAGATGTGCAAGGCACCTTATTCGTTAATATCACATATTATATTACAAAGAGGTAGTTTTGCGAGGCAATTGCAGCTGGTATTTTGCAGGGTCGTGGAGGTCAGCAGTCGACATTAGAGCATATCACGAGCATCCGGGTCTCGCCAATCTCTTTACATGTAGGCCTAAACATTGCGGTCGACCACAAAGAGAAGACATTCAAGGACGTCGCTGTGTGTCGGTTACACGCTTCGCAGAAGAACGCCGATGAATCAACTCATACAAGGTCGACCACTTCCAGCAGCACTAGTCCATTTGTGCTCAATAACTGCACAGTGACCATCAGTTATTACAACTCTCCAAATTGAAACAGAAGCAAAAAAAAAAACAAAAAAAAAACTAGAAATGTCGCTATGGAGACTGATACCTCGGCCACAATGCATGATTCTCCCAATAGGTGTATAGTACAATGTCTTCACAATGTGTGATGACAGGTTTCACATAACTGGCAAAATATTGAAATGACAGGTTTGTCAGAAATATCTTGAATGTTCACTATCCTTAAACTGGGTTTGCTAAAAATGTCTAAGAGTGCAGGTACATATATTTGGGGAATTGAGGATTTTTACTTGACTTCTGACCGAACCTTTAATAATTCAATGCAATGAGTAATTTTCAAGGTATGAAGAAAGAGTGTAATTACAGTACAAAATAGATTTTTTCTTTGCATTTAAACCTGGCCTTTGACCCTTAACCTTTGACCTTTGACCTGGCTGGAAATTTCTCAGCGAATCTCCATTAGGTAATACATGTATATATTAAATTTTAAAACTAATAATGCAAGCATTGCATATACTAGTATATGAGGGAAAGAGTAAAAAAAAAGAGTTGACCTTGACCTTTGACCCCTGACCAATGACCTATGACCCCTAAGTTCCCTAGATAATCCGTGCCAGTCAGTACATGCGTATGTACCAAGTTCCATGAAAATACATTGAACCATTTGCGAGAAAAGTGAAATTGTAACATTTTCACCTAACCTTTGACCTTTTCACCTTTGACCTTATGACATGAAACTCTCTCTGGAGAATCTTTACGCAGTAGTACATGTCTACACTAAGTTTCAAGAAAATACCTTCGGGCATTGCGTAGATATGGGGAAAATAGCAACGTTTTTAGCATTTGTCCTTGACCTTTTGACCTTTGTTCTCTATCCAATGTCACTAAAATCTACTCAACTAATTGCCCCGTCATACATCATCCTTGGACCAAGTTTGGTGAAAGCTGCTTCATCCAGTTTTGAGTAATCACGTAAACAGATAAATTTTCGGATTTGACCTTGATCTTTGACCTCTGTCCGATTTCTCTAAAAAAACAAAATCAAGTAATTGTCCCATCATACATCATCCTCGGACAAAGTTTGGTGAAATTTGCTCGATTCAGTCTTGAGTTATCGCATAAACAAATACAATTTCATGATTTGACCTTGACCTTTGACCTTTGTTCTCTTTCCAATGTCACTAAAATCTACTCAACTAATTGCCCCATCATACATCATCCTTGGACCAAGTTTGGTGAGAGCTGCTTCATCCAGTTTTGAGTTATGTAAACAGATAAATTTTCGGATTTGACCTTGATCTTTGACCTTTGACCTCTGTCCGATTTCTCTAAAAAACAAAATCAAGTAATTGTCCCATCATACATCATCCTCGGACAAAGTTTGGTGAAATGTGCTCGATTCAGTCTTGAGTTATCGCGTAAACAAATACAATTTCATGATTTGACCTTGACCATTGACCTTTGGCCTTTGGCCGATTTCACCTAAAATCTAATCAACTTGTAGGGGGTGGCCGAATGGGGGCAGATGATGAGAGAGAGAGATGGAGAAGGCAGGATTGATGTGAAGACGGTGTGTGTGGGTATGTGTGTCTATGAAGGAGACATGGTTATACGGCACGTGGGTTCGGGTGGGAGGTCGTGCAGTCAATAAAGACAAACACTCGACAGGAGTCCTGTGAACAGCAAGCAGAGAGGTCTCTTTTATTGACTTATAATATAGCCATAACACAATTAACAGCTCCTAAAAGGCACTTTAGGAGATCCCTTAAAACACTATGTGCACATCATCAAGTCCGCTCATGTTTAACACCAAAACAACTCATTCATAATAACACACAGATACCAAGTGAGTTAGCGCCTCTGTAACTATATAAATCCACAATGGGGTATCAACAATAATCTTATATCTAATGAAAGCATCTGCCATCAACAGCTGAGTGTGACCTAGAAACTCATTATGTTATTTCACTAAACACAACTGTTTTACATAACTCAGTATCAATGATTCACACAAACTGATCGAACATATGCATACAGTACCAGAAAGGAGGCACAATATTAAAATACACTTGTACGTCCCAACATTACTACTGAATCTTCTCGTCTTTCATAACCTCCCACGTTAAGGATCGAACTGCATGCAATGTATTGTGAGAATTATCACATGACATAAGAACTATATGATATAATACATCAGACATATAATTATGGTACTACTGTATATCCAAATGTACCCTGGCTTAATCCAATAATTATTATATTCATGCACGTCTAAAACAATTGGGATCCTTAAAAGAAAGAATGTCTCATCTGGGACACCTGTATCAAACTCCTTCTTTACCATGGCCTCTACATAACTCAGATGTTACCATCGACACTAAGTACACACACCTCTAACCCGCTCATTGTAGCCTATAATTAAACGAGATAATTAACTCGCATCACTTCTTACACTGAGACCCTCCTACTACAAAAATTATGCTGTAGCACTATAACTGCAACCTACACAGCCATCACAAATCATTAAGGAATGCAATACAAAGGTTCCCTCTATTAATTAAAACCTCGGCTGAATTACTGTACAACCCTTATTGTACAACATTGTGCCTTTACTACACTGAACATCTCTTCTGATCAACTTTGATTCTTATCATCTCTTTCACCATACATGCATTACAAACGTTGCAACATCGTGCCTATAATGTGCCTACGCTACACATCTCTCTGGTTAAACCTCAATCCTTCTCAACTCTATCACCATAAATGCATTACCAAAATGTAGTATAGGTAAATAGCTTCCATCAAAACCCATCAACTCAGCATCTTATCACATTATAGGCGCCCCATACTACACAGCACTACATAATACACTGTTCAATATCGTGATTGGTCACGTACACAAACCTACGCAGGCCTGCAGCCCTTGCATTGTACTACTGCACTACGAATACATTGTGCGTACAAGACTACGGCAGCCGCAATTAACTTATACATACGCCCGTACGCACAACACACGTCCGTAGACCGACTTAACACAGGCACGTACATACATTATGTTACCGTGCATTCAGTGCCACTGAACAAAACCACCATCAACCAGAGACAAATGGAATGGCTTCATGTAAATTATGACAAACACTCTCACTCCACATAATATGCCTGTTTGGTCCCTAAAACTCTTCATAACAATTACCAATAATGATAATACAGCACCGTAACATCTAAGCACTGAAATTCTTGTGTAATTTGCGACATTCTCATTTCCATCAACTCACCTGTGAACAGCAAGCAGAGAGGTGCCTGCCACATGGGGGCGCCCCTCCGTTGCTGATGTCTCTGCATAATTAGCATATCCCCACAAACTTATTGCCCCATCATACTTTATACGTGGACCAAGTTTGGTAAAATTCCAGTCAATATTACTCAAGTTATCGCGTAAACGAATGCGGACGGACGTACAGACGTACGGACGTATACGGACGGACGGAAAACCCGAAAACATAATGCCTCCGGCACCACTTCGTGGCGGAGGCATAAAAACGAGTAGAAACGTTGAGATGTTTGAAGTTCGCCTGTTACAACTACTGATGTACAGGAAGCCACATTTGACTACCTGTAGATCATCACCAACATGTCGAATAGGCCTAACTAATAAATTGTTCATTCAAGATCCAAGATACATAATTAGTTGTAGCAGGCGAACTTCAAACATCTCAACGTTTTTACTCTTTATTTTTTTTTTTTTTGCTTCTGTTTCAATTTGGAGACTTGTAATAACTGATGTCACTGTGCAGATATTGAGCACAAACGGACTAGTCATTGTTTGACGCGTACATCTGTAGTGCTGCTGGAAGTGGTCGAGTTTTTATGAGTTGATTTATCGGCGTTCTTCTGCTGTGCGTGTAACCGACACATAGCGACGTCCTTGAATGTCTTGTCTTTGTGGTCGACCGGAATGTTTACATGTAAAGTGATTGGCGAGACCCGGATGCTCGTGATATGCTCTAGTGTCGCCTGCTGACCTCCATGACCCTGCAAAATACCAACTGCAATTGCCTCGCAAAACTACCTCGTATAGGTAATAATATGTGATATTAACGAATAAGGTGTCTTCCACACCTACCTTTGATAGCGGTCTCACATGCCAAATTTGTGGTCATTTGCTCAAAAAATGAGAGAGTAGTTCGATCAACAAATTTTTGCAATAGACCGACCGACCGACCACCCGGCCACCCGACCTCACAGTGATTCCCATATAGGCCTACCCCCATACACAATATGTGCGGATAGGGGTATAATAGAAAGGAAAAAAAAAAGAGGGGGTTGCGAAAGCCTTTGATTTTGTAAAGGCGCCTCCCCTTTACGGAATTCCTGGATCCGCCCCTCTGATGCGTTATGACATTTGCAGTAAATTTGGAAATTTTGGCATACTTTTTGTGGTCGACGTGTTATGACATTTGCGGTTAAACAGATTTTGACATTTGTGGTCACGTGTTATGACATTTCCATTAAAAATAGAAATTTTGACTCTTGTGCATGGTTAATCCGATTTTGACATTCGTGGTTGACGTGTTTTCATGACATTAGGGACGTTATGACATTTGTGGTCGTTATGACATTTGTCGTCGACGTGTTATGATATAAGTGGTTGTTTTCAAATTAGTGGTCGATTTTGGCATTACTGGACTTGTATATAAATGAATCGCTTTTATGACGTGACGAACACGTAACAAAACTGACGTGAAATTTACATTATAAATACGTTGCTAACATGATGTGATGAACACATAAAAAGACTGACGTGAAATTTACGTCAAAAATACGTCGCTGATAAGACGTGATGAACACGTAACAAAACTGATGTAAAAATTATGTTATAAATACATCAGGGGCGTCACCAGCTTTTTTTCAAGGGGGGTGCGTTTTGACACTAAATGTTTACGAGATTTTTTTTGGACAGACATTTGGAATATAGGAAGCTCTCAATCCCTAGACTTTTACTGTTTTTTGAGGGAAACCAAGCGGGGAAAGGGCAACGGCGCGCCGGTAGCTAGGATTTCATCGGGGGGGGGGGGGGGGGGGAGGGTGTGGAAGTGCCGGAGAGGGTTGCATCCCTTATAAATGGATTATGGAATGACGGTGTGAAACGACAAATTACTGGCAGGGGAATGGCATAACGACTACATACGAGCGAGCGGAGCGAGCGAGCTTGGAAATTTTGACATTTTACAGTCCAAAAAACTGCCGTTTGTAGCCATATTTTTTTTGCTTTGTAAACTAAGGGGGGCGCACCGAGCGCAACTGCTGGCAATTACTGGCAGCAATATCAGGTGAATGGCATGATAATTAAATGCGAGCGAGCAAAGAGAGCGAGCTTGGAAATTTTGACATTTTACAGTCCCAAAACTGCCATTTGGAGCCATATTTTTTCGCTTTGGAAATAAAAGAGGGGTGGGGCGCAACGGGCGCAACTGCCGGTAATTACTGGCAGCAACATCAGGAGAATTGCATAACGACTACATACGAGCGAGCGAGCGAGCTTGAAAATTTTGACATTTTACAGTCCAAAAACTGCCGTTTGTAGCCATAATTTTTTGCTTTGTAAATTAAGGGGGGTCGCACCGAGCGCAACTGCTGGCAATTACTGGCAGCAATATCAGGTGAATGGCATAATGATTAAGTGCGAGCGAGCAAAGAGAGTGAGCTTGGAAATTTTGACATTTTATAGTCCCAAAACTGCCATTTGGAGCCATATTTTTTCGCTTTGGAAATAAAGGAGGGGCGGGGGCGCAACGGGGGCAACTGCCGGTAATTACTGGCAGCAACATCAGGAGTTGCATAACAACTAAATGCGAGCGAGCGAGCTTAAAAATTTTGACATTTTACAGTCCCAAAACTGCCGTTTGTAGCCGTAGTTTTTTGCTTTGGAAATTAAGGGGCGCACCAGGCGCAACTGCTGGCAATTACTGGCAGCAACATCTGGTGAATGGCATAACAATTAAATGCGAGCGAGCGAGCTTAAAAATGTTGACATTTTACAGTCCCAAAACTGCCGTTTGTAGCCGTATTTTTTTTTGCTTTGGAAATTAAGGGGCGCACCAGGCGCAACTGCTGGCAATTACTGGCAGCAACATCTGGTGAATGGCATAACAATTAAATTCGAGCGAGCGAAGAGAGCGAGCTTGAAAATTTTGACATTTTACAGTCCCAAAACTGCCATTTGGAGGCATATTTTTTCGCTTTGGAAATAAAGGAGGTGGGGGGGGGGGGGGGGTCACCGGGCGCAACTGCCGGCAATTACTGGCAGCAACATCAGGAGAATTGGGTAACAATTAAATGCGAGCGAGCGAGCTTGAAAATTTGACATTTTACAGTAAAAAACAAACTGCCGTTTGTAGGTATATTTCTTCGCTTTAGAATTTAAGGGGGCCCATCGGGCGCAACTGCTGGCAAATACTGGCAGCAATATCAGGAGAGCATAATGATTACATTCGAGCGAGCAGAACGAACGAGCTTGAAAATTTTACATTTTACAGTCCAAAAACTGCCGTTCTTTTCTTAGCCATATTTTTTTCGCTTTGGAAATTAAGGGGGAAGGGCACCGGGCGGAACTGCTGGCAATTACTGGCAGCAACATCAGGTGAATTGCATAACGATTAAATGCGAGCGAGCGAAGAGAGCGAGCTTGAAAATTTTACATTTTACAGTCCAAAAACTGCCGTTCTTAGCCATATTTTTTCGCTTTGGAAATTAAGGGGGGCGCACCGGGCGCAACGGCAGGCAATTACTGGTATCTATAGCAACATCAGAAGAATGGCATAAAGATTAAATGCGAGCGAACGGAGCGAGCGAGCTTGAAAATTTTGACATTCAGTCCCCAAATTGCCGTTTGTAGCTATAGTTTTTCGCTTTGGAAATTAAGGGGGGGGGGGGCGCACCAGGCGCAACTGCCGGCAATTACTGGCAGCAACTTCAGGAGAATGACATTACGACTAAATGCGAGCAAGCTTGAAAATGTTGACATTTTACTGTCCAAAAACTGCCGTTTGAAGCTATATTATTATTTTTTTTTCGCTTTGGAAATTAAAGGGGGGGGGGGGCGGACGCCCGGTGCGCCCGGTGCGCCCCTCCCCCTGGATCCGCCACTGGTAGTCAAGGGTGTGGGTTTATGTTCATGACTGGGGGAAGTATGACCAGCGAGGTGGCGTCGAAGTGACCAAGTGGGGAAAGGATGTCCAAAATCTGCACTTTAGAGCATCCCCTAAACTAATTGTGCGTGTTTGTTTGTGTGTGTGTATTATATGTAGATGGAAAAGTTAGGAATTAGCCCAGGTCAAGTCTTTTTATTGGCAATGCAAGACATTTTTACATAGACTAGTATGTAAAGCAACACTGCAAAAGCAATGATCTAGCTTTGATATAACGAAGCGTAAGGTACAAAGGTGCTGTACATTCTACATCACATTGCGCAACATTGTAGCGACTCTTCATTCGGATGTACTGAGTACACTGCGCACATCCTGCTTATATGCAGAATGCCAACCAGGAATCACGCTGAATCACAATCTTTTGTCGGGTCCGGGCTTTTTGAACAATGTTTCACACTATATACCTATCTAATTATGGTTAAAAGAAATCATAGAAAAATGTCTTATTTCTTGATCACCCTTTCATTCAAAAGCAGTTTACTAACACTTGAATTACTATTTCGGTAAGTCTTTTTTTTTTTACCAGCGGATTATGAGGGGGCGCACCCCCCCCCCCCCCCCGTAGTTACGCCACTGCTTTTGGGTGAAATAATTGGACAGATTTCTTGAATTCTAACAAAAAAGCAAGACAATCTTTTCATCGCGGGAATTATGATCATGTGGGGTGGGGCAAATGGTGCGCTTGCCTTCCAATATTTTTATGGGGGCAACATTTTTGTTTTATTTCAAAAGCAAGAAAATTTCTCATTTCGGGAATTATTAATTATGGGGGGGGGGCAAAATTAAAATATGCTTGCCCCTCCAATATTTTATGCGGGTAACTTTTTGTTTTTCGGTCCAAAAAAAAAAAAGATAAGAGAATCTTCTCGTCTCTGGAATTATGGAGGGGGGGGGGGGTTGGGCAAAATAATATGCTTGCCCCTCCATTTTTTTTTTCATCTTTTTTTAATGAGGCTAAGGCTTGCTCTTGGGCTGGCAATATGGATTGGTCAGAAGTAATGTACATAGACCCTACTATGTACTTGTAAGTAGCACACGTACATGCAAACGTGTATAAGTGCTCGGTATCGTAGGGATGTACAGTACGGTCGATAAATAGTAAACACTGTAGAATACTAATAGATATGTATAAAATCAGTGCTGCCAGAACTAGGGGTGCGAATTGATTTTGTGTGTGTGTGTGTGTGTGTGTGTGTGTGTGTGTCCCTGGTGCAAAATATGAAAAAAAAAATGGAAAAGAGTAATTATTTAGCGTCCGGCGTTGAGGTCGCTCGCAGACTGATTTTTATTTTTTTTTCAGGATCTGAAGGGGGGTGCGTTCGCACCCAACGCACCCCCCCCCCCTGGTGACGCCCATGTACATCGCTTATATGATGTGATGAACACGTAACTAAAGTTACGTGAAATTTAATTCACAAATATGTCGCAACCATGACGTGATAAATACGTTACAAAACTGACATGATATTCTCGTCATAAATACATCGCAAAATATATATGACATGATGAACACGTAATAGAACTGACGTAAAATTTACGTCATAAATACGTCACTAATATGACGTGATAAATACGTCGCAAAACTGACGTGACATATATGTTATAAATGAATCGCTGTATGACGTGTTTAACACGTAACAAAACTGACGTGAAATTTACATCGTAAATACGTCGCTAACATGACGTGATGAACACGTCAAAAGAGTGATGTGAAAATTACGTCATGAATGCATCGCTAATATGACGTGATGAAAATGGAACAAAAGTGACGTGAAATTCACGTCATAAATATGTCACTAATATGACGTGATGAACACGTCTCAAACTGACGTGAAATTCACGTCATAAATACATTGCTAATTTAACGTGATGAACACGTCACAAAACTGATGTGAAATTCATGTCATAAATACGTTGCAACGGTAACTATGACTTGATGAACACATAATAAGACTGACGTGAAATATACGTCATAAATGAATCGCTTATATGATGTGAGGACCACATAACAAAACTGACTTGAAATATACGTCAAAAATGAATGGCTTATATGAAGTGAGGAACACGTAACAAAACTGACGTGAAATTTATCTCATAGAGACATCGCTAATAAGAAATGGAACAGAAGTGACGTGAAATTTACGTCATAAATATGACGTGATGAACATGTCGCAAAACTGACGTGAAATTCACGTCATAAATTTATTGCTAATCTTACGTGATGAACACGTCACAAAACTGATGTGAAAATTACATCATAAATACGTAGGCGCTACGTTGCGAACACAACGTGATAAACACGTCACAAAACTGACGTGAAATTCATGTCATAAATACGTCGAAATTATGACGTGATGAACACATAAAACTGACGTGAAATATACGTCATAAATGAATCGCTTATATGATGTGAGGACCACAAAACAAAACTGACTTGAAATATACGTCATAAATTAATGGCTTATATGACGTGAGGAACACCTAACAAAACTTACTTGAAATTTATGTCATAAATACGTCGCAACTATGACTTGATGAACACATAAAACTGACGTGAAATATACGTCATAAATAAATCGCTTATATGATGTGAGGACCACAAAACAAAACTGATTTGAAATAAACGTCATAAATTAATGGCTCATATGACGTGAGGAACACCTAACAAAACTGATATGAAATTTATGTCATAAATTTTTCTATAATATGACGTGATGAACGCGTAACAAAAGTGACGTGAAATTCACACGATACATGGCACATGATCACGTCATAAATACATCGTAAGATAACTGACGTAATATTTACGTCATAAATACGTCACTAATATGACATGATAATGCGTCGCAAACTGACCTGAAATATACGTTATAAATGAATCACTTATATGACGTGTTGAACACATCAAAAAACTGACGTGAAATTTATGTCATAAATATGTCGCTGATAAGACGTGATGAACATGTAACAAGACTGACGTGAAAATTACGTCATAAATACATCGCTAATTTGACGTGATGAACACATCAAAAAACTGACGTGAAATATATGTCATAGATTATTCGCTTATATGATGTTATTACCACATAACAAAACTGACTTGAAATATACGTCATAAATGAATGGCTTATATGACGTGAGGAACATGTAACAAAACTGACGTGAAATTTATGTCATAAATACATCGCAGATAAGAGGCGATGAACGCATAACAAAAGTGACGTGAAATTCACATGAAATTCACGTCATAAATACATCGCAACATAACTGACGTAAAATTTACGTCATAAATACGTCACTAATATGAAGTGATAAATACGTCGCAAAACTGACGTGAAAAATACGTTATAAATGAATCGCTTATATGACGTGACGTGACGAAACAAAACTGACGTGAAATTAACATCATAAATTCGTTGCTAACATGATGTGATGAACACATTAAAAATCTGACGTGAAATTTATGTCATAAATACGTCGCTGGTAAGAAGTGATGAACACGTAACAAAACTGACGGAAAAATTATGTCATAAATACATCACTTATATGACGTGATGAACACGGAGCAAAAGTGACGTGAAATTTATGTCATAAATATGTCACTAATATGACGTGATAAATACATCTAAAAAGTGATGTGAAATTTACGTCATAAATACGTCGCTGATAAGATGTGATGAACACGTAACATAACTGACGTGAAAATTACGTCATGAATACATCGCTAATATGACGTGATGAAAATGGAACAGAAGTGACGTGAAATTTACGTCATAAATACGTCACTAATATGACGTGATAAATACGGCGCAAAACTAACATGAAATTCTTGTCATATACGTCGCAAAATATGACGTGACGAACACGTAATAAAACTGACGTAAAAGTTACGTCATAAATACGTCACTAATATGACGTGATAAATATGTCCCAAACCTGACGTGAAATATATGTTATAAATGAATCGCTTATATGACGTGATTATCACGTAACAAAACTGACGTGAAATTTATATCATAAATATGTCGCTAACATGACGTGATGAACATCAAAAAAGTGATGTGAAATTTACGTCTAAAATTTACGTCATAAATACGTCACTAATATGACGTCTGACATGCCCGTGCGAGGACTTTGCGCCTTGGTTTCGCATATGTTAGAGATGCTCACAGAGTAGATGAGTCTTTTCTCTAGCACTCTTCATCTTGTCTGACAACCGCTCCGTCAAGACCGACTCCCTCATATATGTCGCGGCGTTGCAAGAACAGCTCTGCTCCAAATCTCTCACATTGCCGATAATTAAGGGTAAAATGATTCGGATGGCCTCGCTTTGCATAATTGGCCTGACCATAGACCTGCGTTAGAATTCTCTGCTACCGGAAGTGCGCTCCTGATTCCTTTTCGGTGCTGTGAACTTCCACTTTCCACTAGAGTGAGCTACTCGATCTCCCAGTCAGCCGGCATGCAAAACCAAATATCGTTCACCGAAACGGTCTCCCATATTATAATAGGCCCGGCATTACGAGAACCCCTCCCCTCGTAGTGCTATTGAGCACGTGTTCCAATGGCAAAACAATTCAAAGAGGGCCGTTTTGGATTCGGACTTGGATCGCTGGGACTCGAAAGCACCAGCCCAAGTGAAGGCCATTTGCGTCCCGAGACCGGCCGCACGGTCGCAATCATTCTGCATCAAACCAGGAGGCGATAGTCACCTGGCAGGCGGCAGACGACAGCCGCCCCTGCAGGAACTCCGGGGGAGCAGAGGGGTGAGTACCGCCTTCACTTCGGCAGCTGCAGGCCGTCGAACCAAAGTGCGTTTCTGGCCACGCCGGACTGGACGGCAGCCTGCTTCAACCACCTCCACCCCTTATTCCCGTGCCAACGGCCAAATCTGGACATTTTTTGTGTGTGGTTGTTTTGCTTTTATTTTTCTCCCTGTCGTCCATTTTCCCTAATTTTTTTTCTTTCAGCAGCAAGAAAGCTTTTCGAGTCCTGACCTGACCAATTGATCGCTAGGGGGCACCCCACGGACATGCCAAGCATCGACGCCTTCCCTTCGTCTTCTCGTTGGCTGTTTCAAGGCGTGGGCTTTCCTGCGGAACGCTTCGTGCTTCGCCCGCCGGAACTCTATGTGAGCTTCCTGTACAACACCGCTGTCTTTTCAGGAGCCTTGAACTTTAATTCATGTTTCTTTTCTGGCCACTCCGGTGGCGGAATGGTGCCCGATTCGACTTCACCATTCGCTCCTCGTGGTCCGATTCGTCGCTAGCAAGCCAGCGGAACTCTGCTAGCCTCGCCCTCCAGAACTCCGGGGAGGAGGCTGAAAGATAACAGATGGGAGTTCGACGGGATGGAACTGTTCCACATGCACACGCGCACACACACACAACTTCTGATTTCGTAGCATCTTGATGAAATCATCGGTTAACGATAAGTTCATGAAATCCCTTCGTTATTTGAAATGAAAAAGAACATTGGTCTTTCGACAAATTTAATGAAGTTTGAGCTTACAAACGCTTTGCATTGACAAAATTGATGAACGTTATTACAGTAATATGAAACAAGAGATTAGCTGAGACAAGTTGACCAATGAAATTTATTAAAAGAAACAACTCTTTTGATGAATCCACCAAAGTGTAGTACTGTTAATTCGATGATTTGAAACAATTTAACTACTAATTGTTACGGCAATTCAAACTGCTTTAAAGAAAATAGCATAATTTCGTATACAATGTATGTAGAGACTCATTACACAGACTGATTAAATTTGTCGTAAGACCAATGTTCTTTTTCATTTCAAATAACGAAGGGATTTCATGAATTTATCTCAAACATTTTAGTTATTGTTAACCGATGATTTCATCAACATGCTACAAAATCAGAACTTGACATTCCACCGAATTCACAATATACCAGGTTTCCCTGTTCAACGGAATTCCGTGACTGTTATACGCGACTAGAAAGAGTTAAGCCCTGGCAAAGTTGGTAGCAGACAATTTCATAGTTTTCTTTTTTCATTTAAAGTGAATTGTTCATTCTTACTTTGCTATTAAAGTATCAAGCAAATCCACCAATCAAACTTGAAAATAACAGAAGAGTGCCGAAAAGGCGACCAAGGTGACGAAATCGATTCAGGCCACATCACATATCAAGTCGAATATCGGGCACCATTACGGAAGCGGAGAGGCCAGAAGAAAAGCTGGCGCTTAAGTGTAGTGTCCTCGAAAGAACAATGGAACGTTGCAACGTTAAATCCCTGGAGTTCCGGCGGGATAGACGGTCAACGTCCTGCTAAAAAGCCGACGGGGTGGAGCAGAGTGCACGAAGAGGCGAACTCCTATCTGTTATCTTCCAGCTTAATCCCCGGAGTTCTGGCGGGCGAGGCTCCCAGAGTTCCACTGGATTGCTAGCGACGAACCGGAGCACGAGGGGATAAACCTCCAATGTCTGTGTTCTGTTTTTGTTCTTGTTGTTGCTCTTCTTTACTCTGTGTGTGAGTGTGTGTGTGTGTGTGTGTGTGTGGGCGTGTGTGTGTGCGTGCGGTGTGTGTGGATGCCTGTCTGTGGTCGTGTGGGAGCGTTGAATTCGAATCGGGCACAATTACGGCACCGGAGTGTCCAGAAGAGAAGCTGGCGCTTAAGTGTAAGGGGGTCATCCCACGAGACCAACACCCACGAGTCATACGGTCCACGAGACCGACATCAATGATAGGTTCATGAGTCATACAGCCCACGAGTTATACGGCTCAGGAGTCATACAGCCCATGAGTTCGACACTACGCACAAAAGGCTCACGAGACCGACACTAAGCAAACACAGCCCACGAGACCGACACTAAGCAAGAAAGGCTCACGAGACCGACACTAAGCAAAGAAAGCCCACGAGACCGACAGTCGGCAAAGAAGGCCCACGAGACCGACACTAAGCAAAAAAGGCTCACGAGACCGACACTACGCAAACACAGCCCACGAGACCGACACTAAGCAAGAAAGGCTCACGAGACCGACACTAAGCAAAGAAAGCCCACGAGACCGACAGTAGGCAAAGAAGGCCCACGAGACCGACACTAAGCAAGAAAGGCTCACGAGACCGACACTAAGCAAAGAAAGCCCACGAGACCGACAGTCGGCAAAGAAGGCCCACGAGACCGACACTAAGCAAAAAGGCTCACGAGACCGACACTAAGCAAACACAGCCCACAAGACCGACACTAAGCAAGAAAGGCTCACGAGACCGACACTGGGCAAAGAAAGCCCACGAGACCGACAGTAGGCAAAGAAGGCCCACGAGACCGACACTAAGCAAAAAGGCTCACGAGACCGACACTAAGCAAACACAGCCCACAAGACCGACACTAAGCAAGAAAGGCTCACGAGACCGACACTGGGCAAAGAAAGCCCACGAGACCGACAGTAGGCAAAGAAGGCCCACGAGACCGACACTAAGCAAAAAAGGCTCACGAGACCGACATTAAGCCAAGAAAGCCCACGAGACGGACAGTAGGCAAAGAAGGCACACGAGACCGACAGGATAAACAGCGCCATCTACAGGTCAACTACCTGTACAGGGTGTTCCATGAACGGAAAAATAGCATACTGGCGGATGCAATTTTGTCACGCTATCCATCGAGTGAAAGATGGTAACGATCTATATTATGAACAACATCAAATATGTACTTCTACATACTTCTACGGGGGGCAGGTCTGTCAGGGAGCGACATTGTTATCAATTAGAAAAATAGAATTGCATTCTTCATGCCCCCCAAAAAACTAGATAGGTTTATGAGTCATACAGCCCACGAGTTATACGGCTCAGGAGTCATACAGCCCATGAGTTCGACACTACGCACAAAAGGCTCACGAGACCGACACTAAGCAAACACAGCCCACGAGACCGACACTAAGCAAGAAAGGCTCACGAGACCGACACTAAGCAAAGAAAGCCCACGAGACCGACAGTCGGCAAAGAAGGCCCACGAGACCGACACTAAGCAAAAAAGGCTCACGAGACCGACACTACGCAAACACAGCCCACGAGACCGACACTAAGCAAGAAAGGCTCACGAGACCGACACTAAGCAAAGAAAGCCCACGAGACCGACAGTAGGCAAAGAAGGCCCACGAGACCGACACTAAGCAAGAAAGGCTCACGAGACCGACACTAAGCAAAGAAAGCCCACGAGACCGACAGTCGGCAAAGAAGGCCCACGAGACCGACACTAAGCAAAAAGGCTCACGAGACCGACACTAAGCAAACACAGCCCACAAGACCGACACTAAGCAAGAAAGGCTCACGAGACCGACACTGGGCAAAGAAAGCCCACGAGACCGACAGTAGGCAAAGAAGGCCCACGAGACCGACACTAAGCAAAAAAGGCTCACGAGACCGACATTAAGCCAAGAAAGCCCACGAGACGGACAGTAGGCAAAGAAGGCACACGAGACCGACAGGATAAACAGCGCCATCTACAGGTCAACTACCTGTACAGGGTGTTCCATGAACGGAAAAATAGCATACTGGCGGATGCAATTTTGTCACGCTATCCATCGAGTGAAAGATGGTAACGATCTATATTATGAACAACATCAAATATGTACTTCTACATACTTCTACGGGGGGCAGGTCTGTCAGGGAGCGACATTGTTATCAATTAGAAAAATAGAATTGCATTCTTCATGCCCCCCCCCCAAAAAAAAAACTAGAAATATCACTTAAGGTGATTAATACCCCCGCCCCGTGACGATAGTCTTACCCAAGGAACGATCTTTCCTTGATCTTCTGCCATTTAAATGCCGTTACCATGGCAACGCAGCTTCCAACACGTCCGAAAAATATGTCTTGCACATCTTCCCACCAAGACTATTGTGTGTGCCACATTTCATAAGCTTTTGTCAAAAACTGAGGAAGTAGTTCAATCCACAAGATTTTTCCTTGATCTTCCACCATTAATATGCTGTTACCATGGCAACGCAGCTTCCGACACGTCCAAAAAATATGTCTTGCACATCTTCCCACCAAGACCAATGTGTGTGCCACATTTCATGAGCCTCAGTCGAATACAGAGGAAGTAGTTCAATCCGCAAGATCTTTCCTTGATCTTATGCCATTTATATGCCGTTACCATGGCAACGCAGCTTCCGACACATCTGAAAAATATGTCTTCCACATCTTCCCACCAAGATCAAGGTGTGTGCCACATTTCATAAGCTTTGGTCAAAAAACTGAGGAAGTAGTTAAATCCGCAAGATCTTTCCTTGATCTTCTGCCATTAATATGCCGTTACCATGGCAACGTACTTTCGGGTACTGTCAAAAAATGCGTCTTGCACATCTACAACCAAAGGCACACATCTGTACCAAGTTTCATGGAAATTGGGCAAAAACTGAGGAAGTAGTTTGCAACACAAAATTTTCCATCATTTTGGCTCATACTATGTGAGCTGTTACCATGGCAACATACTTTTTGTCACTGTCAAGAAATGTGTCATGCTGACCTATATCCTAAGACAAACATTCAATATGAATTCCATGAGAATTGGAAGAACACTGATGAAGCAGTTTTGCCATGAAGCATTTTGCCCTATATTTTACCAATAACATGCCGTTACCATGGCAACGCACTTTTTGCCACTGCGGAAATATGTGTCTTGCACATTAACATATTCAGATGAACATCTGCACCTAATTTCATAAAAATTGATCAAAAACTGTGGGAGGAGTTCGCGACGCAAGATTTGTACCCATTTTTGCCCATAATATGTCGTTACCATGGCAACGTACTTTTGGGTACTGTCAAAAAATACGTCTTGCACATCTACAACCCAAGGCACACATCTGTGCCAAGTTTTATGGGAATCGGTTAAAAACTGAGGAAGTAGTTCGCGACGCAAGATTTGCAACGGACCGACCGCCCGACCGACCGCCCGACCGCCCGACCGCCCGACCGACCGTCCGCTGATTCCTATATACCCCCTTCAAACTTCGTTTGGCGGGGGTATAAAAAAGAGACAAAAACACAAATGAAGGAGGACAAGAACAATGTATGGATTAATTTCAGAGCTTTATTAATGCCATCTTGCCATATTTCTAATATGCTTTCCCAGTTTTTAGCTAGAAAATGGACAGGATGTACTTTTTACCTCTTCTCTTTCTCGATTCATTATAGTTACTTAGACTAGATATCCTACCCTACTGCGTAGACGTTTTGGAGTAAAATCTATTCGTAATTCGTAATTAATTAACTATAATGTAATTCAACTGATTAAAACGTTTTATATCGCAGAGATTGACCTCGATTGTGGCTTGTGTTATTCTCCCCCAAACAGTACATTTTTTTTTAGTGAAATACAAAAGCTGTTTTCATGGATGCATCTTGGGTTTTTTTTTTTCGAATCCCTAACACTACCTTAAAGGACAAGTTCACCTTCATAAACATAAAGATTGAGAGAATGCAACAATAATAGTAGAACACATCAGTGAAAGTTTGAGGAAAATTGGACAATCGATGCAAAAGTTATGAATTTTTAAAATTTTTGTGTTGGAACCGCTGGATGAGGAGACTACTACAGCTTGTGAGTCATATGCGTACAACAGTATAAAGAAAATGTAAAAGAAAATTCAACATATTTTCACTTTTTTCGCATAATAAAAGAGCTCTTGACTTGCCTCTTTCTAAAGGCAGGGGGAATAATATTACCCATAACATTTGTCGGTAACGAGTCAGGGGAATGTGTACTTTTTTCAAAAGATGGAATTTTGTGAAATTCTCTTTATATTTTCCTTATATTGTTGTACGCATGTGACATCTAAGTTATTCATACACTGGAGTAGTCTTCTCATCCAGCGGTTACTGCACAAAAACTTCAAAAATTCATAACTTTTGAACGGATTGTCTGATTTTCCTCAAACTTTCACTGATGTGTTCTACTAATATTGCTACATTCTCTCAATCCTTATGTTTATGAAGGTGAACTTGTCCTTTAATAGACGATTACGTTATATTTTATAATTAATACTAAATCCACACCCTCGCAGGTTTATTATGGAAAGATCTGTTGCACAATTTTACTGAATTTTGTTAATTTTTTTCACAAACACACAGTCACGCAAACACAATTAAAGTTCCTGATCATTTCAGGGGTGGGGGCAACTGATGGGGTTACACCCTGACAACTCTTCTTTTCCATCTCTCATAATCTTATGCCATTATCAGGACACCCTATATAATTCATTGGTCTATAGGTGGCGCTGTTCATTCTGTCGGTCTCGTGGGCCTTCTTTGCTTAGTGTCGGTTTCGTGAACCTCTTTTGCTTAATGTCGGTCTCGTGAGCCTTGTATGCGTAGCGTCGGTCTCGTGGGCCTTTTAAGTGTAGTGTCGGTCTCGTGGGCTTTGTTTGCTTAGTGTCGGTCTCATGAGCCTTTTGTGCGTAATGTCGGTCTCGTGAGCCGTATAACTCCTGGGCTTATTTTACTTGATGTCGAACTCGTGGGCTGTATAACTGGTGGACTGTATGACTTGTGAGCTGTATGACTCGTGGGCTGTATGACTTGTGAGCTGTATAACTTGTGGGCTGTATGACTCGTGGGTGTCGGTCTCGTGACGTGCACCCGAGTTTACCTGTTTACGAAACCTTTTGGAAAGCCACAAATTTGCGGCTTTTGAAAAGGCTTTCCGAAAGGGCTTTCGAAACAGCTTTGCGTTATCAATTCCTTGAAAGCTGTTTGGATAACCTGTTCCTGCCGAGAAAAGGAGTTGATAAACGCACCCATAGACGTATACGGCATACGGTATTCGCTATTCGCTATACGCTATTCGGGCATGGAGGGTCACATAAGGTAACACGCGTGTCCTACTTTAATGTTTTTTTTTTGGCGCCTGAGAGGTGTTACCAAAAAAAAAACAAAAAACCACACACAATTATTCAAACAATCTCTCCTTTCTTTTTTATACCCCATATTGCTCCGTGTTGCTTAGAAGTTACACGCTCTATCGCAGGTCTTATACTGAATTGCTTTGACCATGGACATTCATCACCCGTTTATTACAGTTTCTGTCAAAAGCGTTACAATAACATTTTAAACATGCTTTCCTACTTGGATCCGGTTATCATAACTGCCGACAGCCTATCTGGATAAAAACAAGGAGGCGTTATGGAGCAGGGCCCTGTGGGAGAGCAGTGGCAACACTCGAGATGCTACCCTGATTAAATAAGACCTTATTATTATTATTGTTATCATTATTATTATTATTATTATCATTATCATTATCATTATTATTATTATTATTATCATTATTATTATTATTATAGAGCGGTTTGGAACATTGAACACCAAAGCCAGAAGAAATGCTACTTTTTCAAGTGTCATGCTGTCGGGCCTACGCATAAATTTGCAAAAGAGCGAACTAAGATATCACTTCTTTTCTAGTAACCACCTGCCTGCGCCACCAAACTGAGTGCAGATAATATTTTCTATAGTTAAGTGAATGCTTTCAAAAGCTGAATTTTATTCAAATGCATGCAAACTCTGACTGCCTGTTGCTACGTGAGGCAAGCAACGTCGAGCACTACAAAGGAGGAAAACAAACAAACAAGTCTCTTCCTTCAAGACAAATTCCTTGTCGTCTTCAGTGCTAACAACCAGAGATTCAGCAGATTTCATACACTAGGTCCCTATATTACGCAATCAAAACAGCTTGTGCTTTAGCTTGTGCTTTACATGGGGCCTGTAATATGAATCCTGCAAACTGTGAAAATTTGAATTCTATGATTACTCAAGCAATTATCGGCGCCTGTTGCCTTTGAGACCAACTTCTGTAGACATAACCAAAGGAGCAAGATGTGTAGACCTACTCCCCGCCCTCATGACAAAATCCTTTTCTTCACCAATGCAAATTGAATTAGTAGTTCCCCCCCCCCCCCCAAGCTATTACATTTCATGTAATTAGCCATAATATTGGTCTTAGCAGCCGTATTGGAATTCAAAATGGTGGGCAAACCGTTCGTCAGACAAATCATATTATTCCATTTCCTAACCAAACGTGTTATAATATCTATGTGCAAGCAACATTCGTCATTTAGAACTTAAGATAGGGATTTTCAATTTTTTGGTCGAGGCGGCGTACTGAAATTCAAAATGGCGGCTATTCGATATGTTCGTCAGCCTTTCCGGGCAATAACCCCCAGAGGGCAATAACCCCCCCTGCTAAATATACTGGTTGATGGTAAGGTTAGAGTAAAGATTAGGGTTAGGGTTAGGTTTAGGGTTAGGTTCAGGATTAGGATTAGGATTAGGATTAGGATTAGGATTAGGGCCAGGGGAGGGGTCCGGGGTGATTGCCCAGGGGTAATTGCCCTTGACCCGTTTGTCAGACATTTCAAATCCATCCGTCACATGAATTTGAAATTAGCATGTCCAAAAGCCCTTGTGTACGAAATATTATTACCGCAAGTCATTTAGAAGCCAAGACAAGAATCTTTCAACCCTAATTGTTTCTTCATGGCGGCCATGATATTGGCATTCAGGATAGGGGCCGACCCAGTGGTCATGCCTCTCGGATCCGGCATTTTTTATTTTTTAAACCAGCGCCCTCAAAATACCTCCAAAAGCAAAATTTCATATTCTCCGCCGATGCAAGCATCTCGACCATTACAGCTACATAATTATCTGCACCACTACCAGTCTTTTTATACATGTACATACCAACAGCATGCATGATTTCCTGAATCTATAATGCCTAACAAGCATGCTATGTTTGGTACTTTTCCAGACATGAGGAGTCTGCAATAAACATTTGAAGCAAACACACCATTTCTAATTGTTCATTTCATTATTCGTCCATTTAGACTGCAGTGTGTAAGAGTTTGGAATAAATCGTTTCAGTATATAAGTGACTAATTACGGTACTTGTTTCATTCAAAGAGCTAACAAATCATCAGCGATTCCGTTAGATTTTCCATCACTCAGCCCAAACTGCACATGTATGGTATAACCCTCTGTCAGACAGACTCTTGCAATGTCGAATGTCATAAAAGATTCTGTACGGAGAATAGATTCTTTAATATCATGCGAAATCAATGCTCACTAATTCTCGGTTGCCAGTAGGGCCTATGTGAGGCACCCGTATAGACCAATTCGGTTTGGAGACTGTTTTTATTGCAATTTTTAACCAGTGGCTTCTTCAAGTATATAACACAAGATAATTGATGCACTGACATTGCAACGCATCTGACTCAACTCATAACCCATTGAAACTGCGTTTGTTCTTCTTTGGAAACCCCAATACTAGTTATGGCTGCCATAAGCTACAGTGCTCTGAAGTCAGATTTATGTATACACTATTAGGCCCTACCATGTGAGGCGGCTTGCTCTCGGGATCGAGTGCTAACATCGCTACACACTATCTGTTACGAGTAATGTGGTATTGTTAGGTAGAACAGTAAGGCCAATTAAGCAGATATTGGCGGAAGTTAAATCCAGATATTAACGGATGGAAAGCTTCGCATTTTCCAAAACTGCAATGGCCGTCACAAGCACATTAGTATTATGTGACGAAGACATTGTCTTTGCCACAATTGATATCTGACTTCTTTGTTCATTAAACAAAAACTTATTTAATAAAAGTGGGTTTTCTGGTTTTTTTTTTTTTCAATATGACACCTCCCTGTCCATATTCACAAACAACATTGTAGAGCCGAATGCCCACTGTGCAACCTAAGCCTGCGAGCTGGTGCGAGCTGTACGGAGCACCAAGTGTCGCATGGCCTATTCCGTCGACGAAATGTTGACCATTCATAACGAAATAACATTAATTTTATTACGAAATGACTGATTTCTTATATAGCTCGCACCAGCTCGCAGGCTCGGGTCGCACAGTAGGTACTGGTATTCGCGGTTTATATCCGTTTCCTTTAGGGCCTACCTTTACGGGTGCACGTCACGAGACCGACACCCACGAGTCATACAGCCCACAAGTTATACAGCTCACAAGTCATACAGCCCACGAGTCATACAGCTCACAAGTCATACAGCCCACCAGTTATACAGCTCACGAGTTCGACACTGAGTAAATAAAGCCCACGAGTTCGACATCAAATAAAATAAGCCCAGGAGTTATACGGCTCACGAGACCGACACTACGCACAAAAGGCTCATGAGACCGACAGTAAGCAAACAAAGCCCACGAGACCGACACTACACTTAAAAGGTCCACGAGACCAACGCTACGCATACAAGGCTCACGAGATCGACATTACGCAAAAGAGGTTCACGAGACCGACACTAAGCAAAGAAGGCCCACGAGACCGACAGGATGAACAGCACCACCTATCGACCAATAAATTGTATAGGGTGTCCTGATACCTGTAATAGCATAGGAAGATATGAGAGATGGAAAAGAAGAGTTGCTATCTCCGGCAGGGTGTTAGCCCATCAGTTGCCCCTCCCCCCGAAATGATCAGGATCTTTAATTGTGTTTGCATGGGTGTGTGTTTGTAAAAAAAAAAAATGAACAAAGTACAGTAAAAGTGTGTAACAGATCTTTCTACAATAAACCTGCGAAGGTGTTGATTTAGTATTAATAAAAAATAAAAAATAACGTAATCGTCTATTAAGGTAGCGTTAGGGATTCGGAAAAAACCAGATGCATCCATGAAAACAGCTATTGTATTTCACGACAAAATGTACTGTTCGGAAGAGAATAACACAAGCCACAAAACTGAGGTGAATCTCTGCGACATACATCATAGTTACAGAGAAAATTACAAATAGATCTTACTGCAAAACGTCAAAGCAGGATGGTAGAATATCTAAAATAGAATAAATAACTAGTGAATCGGGAAAGAGAAGAGGTAAAATTTATATCTTGTCCATTTTCTAGCTAAAAACAGTTAAAGCCTATTAAAAATAGCACGATGGCATTATCAATGCTCTAAATTAATCCATACATCGTTATTGTCCTCTCTTAAATTCATTTGTGTTTTTTGTCTCTTTTTTTTTGGGGGGGGGAGCGGGGGCATGAAGAATACAATTCAATTTGTCTACTTGATAACAATGTCGCTCCCTGACACACTTGCCCCCCCCCTCCCCAGAAGTATGTAGAAATACATATTTGATGACCTTCATAATCATGTAACCATCTTTCAATTGATAGCGTTACGAAATTACACCCGCCAATATGTTATTTTTCCGTTCATGGAACACCCTGTACAGGTGATTGACATGTAGATGGCGCTGTTTATCCTGTCGGTCTCGTGGGCCTTCTTTGCCTACTGTCGGTCTCGTGGGCTTTCTTTGCTAAAGCGGGGTTCCCACTATCACGATTGGCGCCACGATTGAAATCGTGGTCTTAATCGTGCAGCAAGCGTGATGGTCTTATCAGATTGTATCAGATCTTAAGGTCAATCGTGGCAATCGCGTTGATCGTAGGAAAATTTTGGACGGTTCAAAAATTTTCTACGATTAACACGATTAGTTTTTGATCGTGATCATCGCATCAGATCGTCTAGGATCGTATCCAAACGCAGCAAATCTTTTCTAATCGTGCTTCGTAATCGTGTTGATCGGGATCAACTTTTTCACTTCGATTCCGCTTATTATTATTATTATTATTATTTTTTTTTTTTTTTGCCCATTTGCCCTTATTTTACTCATAAATTAATCTATTCTGTATTCTGATAGGTGGTAGCCTGCATCTTTAGATTATTATTTCCAAACGGTAAATTGTATGACGGTTTGAGGTTTAATTGTCGTAATTTTTAAGGTACATTATCAAAATAATTTTTTTAATGATTTCATAAAATGAAAGTTGTATTACAGATTTTTAGATGTTCTCATACATTATGTTAATGATGTTTTCATTAATGAGTTATTATTACCATTATACAGACACACAAAACAGGATATGGGATAACTTTTGTAACAAATACACAAAATGAGCAAAAATAGAATGGCAATTGTGTGTTTGCACGCCATTGACTAACGTCAGTACAAAGATGAGAATAATTTAATGAATCGTGCTTGAATGGGTACATATCAAAGGCAAATGGTTGATTTTACAGAGTATTTTTTTGGGGGGTGCAGTATCCTGCTGTTTGTGTATTGCACATAGTAATTAAGAGTTGTTGTTTCATCAGCCATCGTTTGACCCTTTACATCTATTTTGACACCTTTCAATGTCTTTTTTTTATGCTTGGTAGAGCATAATTTTAGAAGAAAATGGTTATTTTCAACTCTCATTATTACTGCAAATGTAAAAGTGACCAATGTCGTGGATGTGAGATCACCCGTATGATTATGACAATGAAGGTCACTCTTATTATTTTTTACAGTTAGTTATTCAATAAGACTAGTGTAGCAATGTACCCCTGCGAAATAATTTTGCGTAAAACCTCCTTTTTGTTAAAAAGTGACATCATTGTGATTAGGGAGTCACTTTTCTGTTATGTGTGTGTATCAGTTATGTTAAACATTGTTAAGTAAAACACTAAATCAAGCCGAATAAACCAAACTTTTAATAACCCAAAAGATAACGACATTTTGAAATAAAAAGGCATATGATACATACACTTTGCGAATATGAAATCGAACACATAAGCAATACTATCCATTCGGCCAACTATCTTATATCGAGCGTATATAACACATAATACTATGCGACATAACATTCAAAATGATCCCATCCTCTTTCTTAGCTTCCATTTCATCATATAATTATTTTCTTCATGTATTGGAGAGAAAGGTCATTTTTTCTTGCTGTTTTTTTTTTTCTGGGGAAGAGGGGTAATCATCTGATCCTATGTATTTGGGTTCGTTACTTCATTTTTTTTTTTTTTTTTGTGAGGGGGGAGGGTGAGCATGTCGATTTAATAATCTATTAATTTCTTTACGTTTAATATTAGACGAGGGAATATCTGAGGTTATGGCTGGCCTAGGTGCTGCTTTCTCTCTGATAACATAATCGTCATTAGCAATACTGCAAAGGTTACGTTGTCATCATCGTCAACCTGTCAAGCCTTGCCATCATCAATGGTTGTGGATAAAATTAATAGGCCTAATCACTCTGCATAATTTCAGGGAAACAATGAAATCCATCGTCAGCCGGACTATAATATTCCCATTCGGGTCCAATCGCGCCTTAAATGGGGGTCGCTTCTGATCCCGATCGTAAAAGATATCGTATCTTATCTCAGCAGCCCGTATTGGTTCGCGGTATTCGTATTGGAACGTATCAGTACGTTGCTGCACGTACCAGATCGGGGATCCTGATCGTAATGGTCATGTTAGATCGGTACCAATCGTGAAGTCAATCAGGATAGTCCTGTCGGATCGTCATTTTGAACGGCAGACCAGATCGTGACAGATCGTATCGCTTGAAATAGTCCAATCGTGACCATATCACATCCAAGCGTACCAACACGTATTGACTCGCATAACCTCGTATCCAAACGTGAAATTTCAGACGAGTTCAACAAATTTTCCACGATCAGTTACGAATGTGCAATCGTGGCGTTCGCAATGGATCGCACGATAATGGGAACCCCGCTTTAGTGTCGGTCTCGTGAGCCTTTTCAGCTTATTGTCGGTCTCGTGGGCCTTTTTTGCCCACTGTCGGTCTCGTGGGCTTTCTTTGCTTAGTGTCGGTCTCCTGAGCCTATATTGCTTAGTGTCGGTCTCGTGGGCTATGTTTGCTTAGTGTCGGTCTCATGAGCCTTTTGTGCGTAGTGTCGAACTCATGGGCTGTATGACTCCTGAGCCGTATAACTCGTGGGCTGTATGACTCATGGACCTATTATTGATGTCAGTCTCGTGGACCGTATGACTCGTGGGTGTCGGTCTTGTGGGATGCCCCCACCTTTACAAAGTCATTACTTCTGATAGTTCTGAAAAAGTACAGCTTGAGAGAGAGAAAAAAAAAGTGAAGTGCAGGATATGACCCCCCCCCCCCCCCACTGTTTCTCTAATGTATTACAATAATGGATGTTTTCTTTCCTACAACCTGGTAGCGGAACGTTTCATTCACTTGTCTCCCTATGCTACCAACCTGACTACCTCCCATTAAAGTTCCATAGGCAGGAATTCACTAGTTGTTGTTAGTAGGTAGCTCAAGCCTCCGGCAAGCTTTGCAACTTTTGTGAACTATGCATGCATGAAATCCTAATACATTCCAGAACCGGTCTATCCATATCAACAAAGAAATTTAAAAAAAAAAAACAGTGAAGATTTATGCACGAGAGGAATATGAGCTTTAAAGGATTTGTCTATGGTTGTTCAATCATTAAAAAAAAAAAAAAAAACCTGATTTCCAAATTTCGTTAAGGTGTTTGGTTGATGTAATTATTTCTCTCATCAAAAGTCATGTTGAACAAAGACTCGATTTTCCTTTAGAGGGCCTATAATGCAAATGCTGTACATTTTGCGTTGATTCATGATACACTCGGCGGTATGTGGCATGACCAAAGTTGAATGAATATGTCTGAATACATGTCATGTGTTTCATAATAGTTTTTCTTTATTTTACTTACACGTCCACAAAAAACAACAACAAAAAAAAAAACACACCCTTCAAAACCAAGATTCTACCAGTGGCATTATTTGTCAGTCAATTAGGTAGTAAATGATTAATGAAAGAAATTGGATTGTAGGTTTCCCTAGCTAAGCCTAACTGGCATGCTTCCATGCTTAAACAGCATTGCAGGTAAACATGCAAGTTATACCAACAATACTGTGAAGGTGCATTCCAATGTCTTTTGTTAATCAAGTAATTCCTGAATTTGGGAGCGCTATGAATGTCAGGGGGACTGAGAAAAAAAAAAAGAGGTACTGTATTGTTACAACACAGCGTAGTTTCGTAATCAAAGTCACTGTGTTATAGTATCCGCGTCTAAAGTAATATTAGAGAAGAAGTGGAGTCTCTTTGCAATTTGTGCGAATAGCATATGGATTCTATAGCATGATAAACCCTAACGCTATATACCTTTAGCATTTCACTGGCTTTGATGATCCATGCTCCGCGGCGCTTAGAGTTTGATATGGATCAAAAAAAGTTTTTTTTTAAAAGCATCTTAAACCGTATTTGAGCAGAATTTTCAAATCTTGTGTGCAACTTGGTGGTAATCGTGTGGAATAATACTTTTTTTTTTCTTCAAATCTCCTTGTTATCAATACCTCCGGACTAAATGTTGATATTTCATAAAAAGGTAATATTTAACCATATCGCATAAAGATTTGTGCATGATAATGTTTGCCATGTTTAGCACTTGTTCAGTCTTTCGAAGTTAGTATTTGGCGATTTTGTGTTTCTGCCTGATGAATAGCATTTTACAGTTAAATTGCAATTTTTACTACATTTCTTCGTGTGTCCTAATTATATTCTTTGCACATTGAACAATAATTGCTACGGAAAATATTGGAGGGACAGTGCATTGCTGCTGGCTAGGTATGTTGTATTTTAGGAATGATGCATACTTAAACAGAAGTGCTGTCTTTGTCAAAGCAATTTATTAGCACCTGCGGTAGAGTGCATAACTTCTCGGCGGCATGCACGGAGCATGGGCAAAAGAAAAGATTCTCGTTTTTTCTCCTTCTCTGACACCTCCCTGCTAATGTCAATGACGCGTAATCCCAGCATTAAATTTGTGTCATTCGCCAAAACGGTTAATGATTCTTTAGTCAAATGAAGCTTTTCGACCATGAAAATGCATGTTAAGCTCGGGGCTGCTGCTATGCTGTATAGGACTCGCAGAGATACGCCGGAACCGACTTTAATTTTGAACATGCTAAAAAAACAAAACAAAATAAAACAAAACAAAAACTTTCTCCAGCGTATCTCTGGGAAACTACGTAGCTACTGACAACAAAGAACGTCAAACTTGGTGATCATTATGATTAGCACACGGATGCGAACGCATCTTCATTTTTTTTTTAAATTCTTTGTGCATTCGTTGTCTCGATAGGCCTGGACCGAAATCTCTTCGCACTTTGTGCAATTCTTCTTTTCGTAGGTTCATTGCATGACAATATTCTTGAATGCTTATGGACATTCCATTGTCTTTGACTTCCCGTGCTCCAAGCCGCTCTTTTACAGAGTTTGAATATATTTTGGAGACATCCGTTCAAAAGAAATGTGGAAATCCTGTGTGGAATTTGGGGGTAATATGGCACGGAATAAATCCCTTCAGTGTTTCTTCATAATATTCATGTTATAGAAACCCCAGAACTCAAAAGAGAAATATAAATCTCATTAAAAAAATCGATCTAATACCTTGCGCACAAAATGGCTTCGTTTGCGAAATTTAGAACTTGAATGTGAAATCTTTCTTATTGTGAAATATAAATGGATAAAGGAGGGCCTTATTTTTTTTTTCATATTCATCTTCCATATTTTGATTGATGAAATAAAACAAATGTTTTCTCATTCCTCCGTGTAATTGTGCTCTCTTCTACCCATGACCAACGCTCCCAGACAAATGTGAGTGTTCACACACGATAGGGTAGGACTAGGGACTCAAATGTCACTCTCGAGCGTGCCGTGGGTTATTCTCAATGCAACCGGGGAGCCGCTGAAAAAAATGTCTTACACAAACTGCGCGGGGCGACACACACCACCTTACACACAAATCGGGTCAGTATACTACGCAACCGGGCCAATAGAGCACTGGGAATAGGCCAAAAATGGTTCTGACGACATTTGAAGATCATCCAAGCACCTTCAGAAAACAGGGATATGCCCGCTTTCCTGAATATCCCCGGTTGGAAGGTGTGTGAACCTATACGTGTATCCCCGATTGAAAGTCCTTACAAACGCACACACACACACAAACACACAGACACATTATATAATGCATATTTATAATATATATATATATATATATATATATATATATATACATATATCTATATATAATATATACACACACACACATATATATATAGGTACGTATCACACCAGTTTGCTTATTAATACTCAGAGTATAGCTTCTTTGAGCTGCGAGAGGGATTACAGTATCAAGTATCAAGTATCAAGATGTTCTTAATAGCAATATAAGATTTCGATACATGCTGAACGTGTCATGTTGGTTCGTATGAGACGACATTTAGTATCCAACATGGGGTCAGTAACATTAGACTTGTGAAACGACTTGCATGTTTGCAAATGTGTACGATTAACAAGAAAATGCAATACAAGAAAAGCAATTGTACTTTAAAATCGTGTAAGTAGAAATTAATATAGAATAGATATATTGAACTTATCTGTTCCTTTAACTGAGGACTGTAATTGCTGTATGTCATTAATGTTGGATCAATATTGTATTTTTAATTGGTATATTTTGTACTCTTTATTTGGTATATATTTGTTTTTGTTTACCATTTTCTTCTTTGTTGAAATGTTTGAATATGTATATGCATGTAAATCTATGATATCTTTTCATTTTTGAATTTTCATGAGCACTGAAAAGTGGACCTGTGCGCTCTACAAGTAGCCACTATTATTATTATTATCATTATTATTATATAGAATCGAACAAGAAAAAAGAAACGACACAAAATGAGTACGTATACTGTAATACATTATGCAAGTGCTGAAACTCGAATTTGAATGCATATACAACAAGGAAAAGTAGAAATTACGCGGTGCGTAATATATGTCCCCGCCGGAAGTAGCATTTTGTAACAAAATGTGCAATATAGATAAAAAATCAAGGTCAAAGGTCAAACAAGTCAAAGGTCAAAATTCTGTGTAGAAGTTTTGAAGCCCTCACCTAGTGCCATCACATAAAGCAAATGGAATCGAAATTGGGTTAGAAATGGCGAAGGAGTAGCATTTTGTAGCCAATGTACAATATAGGTCAAAAATCAAGGTCAAAGGTCAAAGAAGACAAAGGTCAAAATTCTGTGTAGAAGTTTTGAAGCCCTCACCTAGTGCTATCACATAAAGCAAACGGAATCGAAATCGGGTTAGAAATGGCGAAGGAGTAGCATTTTGTAGCAAAATGCACAATATAGGTCAAAAATCAAGGTCAAAGGTCAAAGAAGTCAAAGGTCAAAATTCTGTGTAGAAGTTTTGAAGCCCTCAACTAGTGCCATCATATAAAGCAAACGGAATCGAAATCGGGTTAGAAATGGCGAAGGAGTAGCATTTTGTAGCAAAATGTACAATATAGGTAAAAAATCAAGGTCAAAGGTCAAAGAAGTCAAAGGTCAAAATTCTGTGTAGAAGTTTTGAAGCCCTCACCTAGTGCCATCACATAAAGCAAACGGAATCGAAATCGGGTTAGAAATGGCGAAGGAGTAGCATTTTGTAGCAAAATGTACAATATAGGTCAAAGGTCAAGGTCAAAGGTCACAACTGAAATTCTGTGTAGAAGTTTTAAAGCTCCCATGTAGTGCTATCATATAAAGCAAACAGAATCAAAATTGGCTCATAAATGACAGAGAAGTAGCAAATTGAACATTTTGATCACACACGGACGCACACACGGACGGACGGACGGACGGACGGACGGACGGACGGACGGACGCACGGACGGACGCACGGACACACACACGTACGGAGCCCGTTTCATAGTCCCCTGCTCGAACTCGTTCGGCGGGGACAAAAAGGGGGAAAAAAGAACCGGTTGTTTCAATTCATTTTCATTCACAAAACGACCAGTCAGATATCATGAATAAAAGGGAAAGGCAGAATTGTCGACATTAACTTATAAAGATATTACTTTTTAAAGGTTTGATCGCAGTAAGCGAATCATTTTCAACATTCATAATAAAATGGAAAGAAAATATTCTAAACAAAAATTGGCTAATTTGAAAAAAAAAAACCCAGCAGTGGGTCATTGGAACGGTTTATACACAAGAGCTGGCGATGGAAAACAAAAACGATAGGATTCGTCAAGAGGACATGATTATTATGAAGACTTATTGCACAAAGATCTCACATGACATGCAAAAAGAACCGACCAATATAAACTCCTAAGCAGATAAATGAATGTACTTCAAATACTGTCAAACAGGGCAGGAAACATGTAAGTGACCATTTTTTTTTTTATTTTTTAATGAGGGTCAAAGTGATAAAGCCTTACATCTCTTGATCGCTCAGCTATTTTTCTTCACAGGTTTAAGTTTGGATTTCAATATTTTGGTAGATGACAGTTGCCCTATCTGAGTAGGTAGCTGATTCCACAATTTTGGTCCCATAACGGCGAAAGCACGATCACCCCATCCATGTTTTCCTCTGGACTTTTGGAGTAACAGCACATCTGATGGTGAACGTAGACTTCGTGTCGAATGTATTTGGGAACAGAGAATAGAGTACGTATACGGGGAAAAAGAAATGAACCGAATGATGGGGATAATTTTCGGGGGGGGGGGGGTATAGTTATCCGGGTGGTAGTTATCCAGGCGTAGTTATACAGGGGTAGTTATCGGGAGGAGGGGGGGGGGAGTTATCCAGGTGGTAGTTTTCTGGGTGGTAGTTATCCGGCGGGTAGTTATCCGGGGGGTAGTTATCTATTAGGGGGTAATTATCCAGGGGGTAGTTTTACGGGTGGTAATTTTCCGGGTGGTAGTTATCCAGGGGGTATAGTTATCCGGGTGGTAGTTATCCGGGTGGCAGTTATCTGGATGGTAATTATTCGGGTGGTAGTAATCCAGGGGGTAGATATCCGGGGGCAGTTATCTAGGGGGTAATTTTCCGGGGGTAGTTATGTGGGTGGTAGTTACCCGGGTGGTAGGCCCTAGTTATCAGGGGGTAGTTATCCGGTGGGTAGTTATCCGGTGGATACTTGTCCTAGGGGAAATTGCCCGGGGGGGGGGGGGTGATTGCCCTAAGAGAGTAGTGGTCCGGGGGTAGTTGCCCTAGGGGGTAATTACCCTAGAAGGTAATTGCCCTAGGAGGATAGTTGTCCGGGGGTAGTTGCCCTATAGGGGGAAATAACCCTGGGGGTAGTTATCCTTGTGGTAGTTATCCAGAGGGTGGGTGCCCAGTGGGGCAAGTGCCCGGATACGCTTAAATGCTATATTAATTTTGACAAGTCACCCGTGCATTTTTTTCCTTATGTTTATGGTTTATTTGCCTTATGTTTATGGTTTATTTGCTGAAACGTGGAATACGGAACAATAAAAACAAACAAACAACCAAAGAAACGTTCTCGTGCACACTTTTTTAAATTTCATTTCATCCATTTCATTTAATTTCATTTATTTATATATTGTCCATGAAATGGAAACTCTTCATGAATCAAGTGACTCACATAATCACACATACATAGAGCACACATTCCATTTTATAGAAATAGTACGGTCTGCTATGTCGAAATATTAGATCCCGTGAGATTTTCGTGCCAATATTGATTTTTTAAGCTAACTTGGTCAATTCGGGGTGCTGAATCCAAAAAAACTTTGGTTCCATTTTTTCGACGACGTCTTCAGCCGCCATTTTGAATTTCAAAATGGCCGTCATAGCAAACTGTATTTTGACCCAGTTCTCATAATGTGAGCAGCATAGAAGGTTCAAATTTGATGCAAAAAGCATGTTTACGATGTCAGACATTCTGATACACCATTTCCTGATATTGCAGATTGCTTTAATACAATTTGAGGGCTGCCATCTTGAAATTAAAAATGGCCGCCATAGCTGAATGTATTTTTACCTGTATCTCAGGTTGTAAGCATTATGGAAAGTATAAATTTGTGGCAAAAAGCATGCTTTTGATGTTAGACATGCTAATATATACATTTTTTGTCTTAAATGATGGATCATGTTGGTTGGCGGCCATCTTGAAATTCAAAATGGCCACCATAGCAAACGTAATTGGGCCTATATCTCATATCGTATGCAGTGTGTAAGGTTCTAAATTCGGGCAAAGAGCATGCAAATAATATGCTATCAGACTTTCTGAAGCATCTTTTTCTGAAATGATGGTCCATGTTGATATTAAATGTGGCCATCTTGAAATTCAAAATGGCCGCCATATCAGAATGTACATTTTGACCCATATTTCATGTTGTAAACGATACAGAAAGTTTACATTCAGGGCACAAACCGGGCTCATGATGTTGAATATTCAGATACACTTTGATCCCCTCCCTAAAATTGCAGATCATTTTTGAGGCTGCCATTTTATCATTCAAAATGGCTGCTTTTCAGCTAATATCTGTGGTTATAACAATCAACTTTTAGGCATATGTATGTTTATGGTGGTATACATTGTACATTCTTTTACAAACACACACACACACACATAATTATATACATTCTGCAATAATGGATTATTCGCATTGGCTGCCACTCTTGAAATTCAAGATGGATTTCGACCCATATTTGGTGCTGTAAGATCTTTACCCTGCAAACTCAAGCATGCTGGAGCACTTTCATGTAGGACCTATGTGTAAGTCAATCACTTCAATAAATAATATTATTATTGCATAGGCGGGACTGCTTCCTGTAGGTACACTGCCATGTTGAAATGCAAAATGGCTGCATTGGGAAACATTCCTTTAAGAGCATTGCATTTGGGTAAAACTTGTGAATGGGAAATTAAGTGATTCTTGTGTGAAAGCAAATGACTTTCAAAAGTATCTCAAAAACTGTGTGTGAGTGACTAAATGCCCCCATTTAGACGATTTGGTTGTAGAGTTTAAATAAACAATATTAGCCGTTACTAGAAAATTTAACGGAAATTTACTTAGTTAATGTCTTCTAGGCTCATTCCCTGCATGTGCTTTTGAAGTCACAGCACTTGTATATGGCTGTACACAGGGGAGAACTGATTCTAAATTCTTCCAGAATCAATGACTTTTGTATTTCTTGCCATATGAACATGATAATGAATTCTGTAGCTACCGTTGGTGTAGGAAGCTCAGAGCTTTTAATTGCACAGTTTATGTATATTCGCTGAAATAACTACAATGCACCATATTAATTTCCCTGTAAGTAGAGGCACAAATTAGGCTGTGAAGGTTTACGAGGTTTGTTTGGTTGTGTTGTATCAAGACTCTACGAGAGCAAAGCGGGAGATTGTCCAGGTTGAAGTCATCCACTTCCAACTTCTGGAAGGCATGGACAGTGTCATTACACATTCTGCATGATTCAAGGCTTAGAGAATTCTTGATCCATCTGCTCTTTTAGACATCATCAGATTTTCAACTTCTGCCTGCGCCATGAAAGGCTTTGTTTTTCGCAACAATTTGCAGAACATAATCTCTCAACAATGTCAATTGTACTTTATCATCTCCTTGTCCAGTGATGGAGCAGACAACATGCGATGCAGTATTAGAAGTAAAGCAAAGGTCCACTAGGAGAATAAAAATTTCAGTGTCTATACGTAATAATCATCATTATATCTGAAATTCCCTGTTGCTCTTCAAGTAGCATCTAATACATGCGATGGAATGAGGATATCTGCTTCCTCGCTGTGACGGGTGACAGCTCCCATGGCGTCTTTGATGAACCCTTGGTTTCTTTTCCCCCCGTTCTGTGTTAGATGGAATTGACTGATCAGTATTTCAACTTTCAGGCTCATTATTTGGCTCAGTTTTGTGGGTTTCTAAGGCATGGGTATGAAAAATGAACCTTTGTTGTTTGTTAGTGAGAATGAGGAGAATGCCATTAAATTGTGAGATGAAGAGTGATTGTGGACTTACTTAGAACAGTAGAACTTATAACTTCCGATAATTGCATCGTGTACGCAGTAATGACTGAAAAATGACAGGTCTATCACACTGTTGTACCGGTAGAAGTGTTACAAGAAGGTAGTGGTCCTTTTAAGCTGAATGACTTTTTATCCAATCTTACACGGTGTATTTCAGTTGCAAGAGCTGAATGTCTGGCCTTTCTCATATTATCCCAGACAGATATTTGTTTTTTAATTCTTTCAAATGCCCGTACAAATTCTTTGTACAGAACATGAAAACTTCAATTTTGTGCCAAAAAATCAATTTTGGCACAAAAATCTCACGGGATTACATAGTAGCCTCTACTAAAAGAGCTTTTGAATATTTAGATTTGAATCTATCCATAACATGGGCCCCGTCTTATAAAGACTTCAAATCAATCACAAGTCCCCAAATCAATCGCAACTTGCATTGCAGCTCTCAAGAAACTTGTGATTGATTTCTATCACAAGTCTTTATAAGACAGGGCCCTACCACTTTCTGACAAATATATATGAAGGAAATTCTTAGGTAAAAAAGTGAGAAATATGAATATTCAGCAGTGGTTTAGACAGGTAATCGCTGACCTGGCATGTGATGATTTGCCGCCCAAAGAGGCGATCACAATACAGGCATTGTTCAAATAACCAACATACACACATGCATCCATATATATATATATATATATATATATATATATATATATATATATACACACACACACACACACACACACACACACACACACACACACACACACACACACACACGGGCATACGTAGGAAAAGGGGCGGTCCAGTTTCCAGGGGGCAAGGTTATTTACTATATCATTTTGTGGGGAACACTCAAGCTACCACGTATAGTGAAAAGACCGAGCGGGGGTGGGGGGGGGGGGGGGGTGGGAATGGGGTATCCCCCTCCAACACCGAGATTTGCATTTCTAGCACACAAAAAAAAGACACCTAGTGCACACTTTGGGCGATATCTGGAAATTTTTAAATCAAAATATTAAAAAAAAATTGATATTCAAGGACTTTGGCACGAATGGCTTATTATCTGTCATTCGCGTGTGTACTATTATGCTGGAATTGGACCAAAGGGGAGGCCTGGTGAATGTGCAGAGCTTAGAACTGAACGATCTGGTGCACTTTCTTTTTTTTTGGGGGGGGGGGGCTGGGGTGGGGGGAGAGATTTGGAATGTTGTCAGTCCAAAAGAAAGAAAAATGAACAATTCACCTTGAATGGCTAAAATGCCACATGTTTTTATTTTGTCACTCAAATTTCGTCAGCGTCTTCAATATTGTGTATAGTCTACGGAAATGGAAAGATGGGGCGGTTGTAGGGAAGAAGTATCCTCCTCCCACATGAAGGAACTTTTGCATTTTTATAACTGAAATTCAATGTTCCGCATGGTGCACACAAATTAGGGGAATATTTGAAAATTTTTAAATCATAAAGGAAGAAAAGGAAACCGAATATTTAAAGACATTGCGAATGGCTAAATTGTGTACTCTTTTTCCGCGTGTGTGTCTTCATTGTGTACAAGTACTAAGTTTATGGAGCTCGACGAAAGGGTAGGGTGTAGAGTTTTTGCATGGAACTGAAAGTCAGCGATCTCGTGCTCACTTTTAGGGGAATGAATAAAACCCTTGTAAACAGGTGACAAACTTTCAGTGACAAAGGCTTTGCTTACTGTGTGCTAGTTTCAAGATTACAAGACACTGTAGGCCCTACATTGCTTGTTGGTAATCAGTGGCGGATCCAGAGCTGGGCGCACCTGGCGCGCCTCCACGTCTTTATCTATCTAATTTTTATCAAAATAAAAGAAATAAAAAGAAAAAATATGGGGGGGGGGGTCGCGTGTGCCCATTTAATTTCTTACAGGCGCCTCCCCTTTACGGAATTCCTGGATCCGCCCCTGGTAATGATAACAATAACACTAAAAATTCATGCAATGCCCGTTGTATACGTCTATTATTAATGACACTATTTCAGTAGAGGCAGAAGAACATTATTTTCAGGGATCAGAAATATGGAAATAAAGACGGCACAGTGACGTTGGCGTAGATGAGAATTACTTAATGATAATGATGATGATGATAATAATAATGATAACAATAAATGATGATAATATTACACATGTAACAATGATATTAAGAAGAAGAAGAAGAAGGAAGAAAAATTGCATGGCAGTAGAAAACAACAGGGGTCAGGCGACAGCTCGAACATGTAAAGAAACAAGAAAACATCTTCATCGTCACACAAGAAGTGAAGTAACATACTGAGCAAAATGCCGAACTGGAAATCACCAGGTTCAGACGCAGTGCGTGGATTCCGCTCAAATATTTCATGGAAGTCCACGAAAGAATAATTAGCAAAACAACTACAAATTGCCCTGGAGAGAGGAAAGGTTCCCCCACTGGATGACCACAGGCAGGACAGTTGGATATACTCGTCATGAAGGACACATCCAAAGGTAATGTTGCTTCCAACTGTAAGTATCTACCATGCAGGGCCGGCGGAGCAAAAAAAAAAAAAAAAAAAAAAAAAAGGGGGGGGGGGGTAAAAAAGTGTGTGTGTGTGTAGGGGGGGGGGACAATGTGCTGACACCTTATGTCCTTTGTATGGTGCAGGAGGGGTGGGGGCCCTTCACCTCCCCCCCCCCCCCCCGGTTCTGCCGGCCATGACTACAGACCCATATAACAGCTTGCTTGAACATGATACTGACTACTATACGTTCATGTACATCTCCATTTCATCACGAAGTTAAAGAGAGTCCTCTACGTCAGAGAAAGAAAGGACGTCCTTTGGCATTACTGGCGCGCCCTTTGCCGAAAATTCAGAATTAGTAAAGTGTTCAGACGTCAGGGATCACTCCAAAATCTTCGAGTGATCCCTGACGTCACTCCACAATGAGTGAAAATGAGCATTTTCACTCAAAATTCACTCCAATTTCACTCGAAATTCACTCTTTTTTGTATTCACTCTTTTTAGAGTGAAAATTTTCACTCGATTTTTTTTTAGAGAGTAAAACAATATTTCCAATCCATTTTCCAGAATTATTCAGAATTACAAAATCATTGAAATATCTACCAAAAGGTATGCATGAAATCGCAAGATACCAACATAAATATAAAAAATCTCCCTATCGTGGGAGGGAGGATACCCCCTCCCACACCCTCATGATCCCCCCCCCCCCTTTACGGAATTCCTGGATCCGCCCCTGACTATACAGTAAAAGGAAGAGTCCTATTCGTGGCAACGTTGCTCAACGACTGCCCATTCCGTTATGTATTGTATTCCCCATTAAGTTTGCAGACTGACAGCACACACACACACATACACACGTACACACGCACAAGCATACACACCCTCAAAATTACTTTTCTATGAGGTGCCCCCCCCCCCAATGTCTTGACCAACGGTACGCCACTGTACCTACCAATACAATACAATGTATATTTCCATTTAAGAAAGTGGTAGAATCCATCCCGCCACTAAGTGTCAATTGGTAGTCTACCGCCAAGTGGTAGAGTTGGCAGGTAGGACCCCTAAGGCTATGAATAAAAAAAATATCACAAGTATCTCAAATTAATAATTTTTACAAACATATGCTTTCTAAAAAAATATATATATGTACATTGTATACATCAATTACATAACATACCGTACGTAGGGCCTATATGGTCTGAAAGTAAATTCTGTTATAACAATGACCAAAGAAGAGCTATTCTGGCCACTGCATGCTGAGCTTCAAGTCTTTATTTTGCTAATTTTAACCATGATTATCAATAAACAGAGTTTATGGAGAAACTTAGCTTTCACTTGATAAATACAGTTTAACAAGTGAAAAACTGTAAGTTTATCAATAAATCATATCTATTGAGTGAAAGACTAATCTTACTGATCAACTCTGTTTAACAGGTAAAAAACAGTCTGTTTATCAAGCCATAAACGATAGTTTATCAAATGGAACACTTAAGGTTATTGATAAACTCTATTTAGACCATGAAATTTTCAGGTAAAAAGACTAATTTCATCAATAGTTTATCAAGTGGTTAACTTAGTTCATCAAGCGAAAAACTAAGTTTAATGTGACAAACTTAGTCTTAAACTTGGTTTATCAACTGAAAAACTCAGTACCGGTGTATTCGGAGTGGGGATGGTTATTGGGTGAGGGGCGCGCCATACAGATGGTGACCAGTCAACGCTTTCCCTACAATGCCATTAAACAGAACAAACAACAAAAGGCGCGTCTGATACTGTGTAACGATTGGGGCATAATAACGCAGTCGCCGTCTGTCGCCGACATCATTTATTACGCATGGGACTGTACGCTGTGCAGGAATGACAACAATGTGAACAAGTCGAAGAGCTCCGTGATGCGATAGCCAGGGCATTGTGACATCGAACACTGCTTGTGTTTACAATTATAACGTGAAGTTTGACATACGTACTTTTGGATCAGTTCATGCAGCATTTTCATGCTTCAATCAGGTGAGTATCGGAGTCGAAGAAACTAAGACGTGTTGTGACTTTGGCAAGGTTTTTACATTTCACGTTTTAAACCGGTTATTTTAGTCAGAATGACAACAGACCTTTAGCACCGTGGCTCCGGATCGCGGAGACTAAACGCAAGAACCCTGCTAGAAAGTTGTGTGTCTAGACGTGATAATGAGATGGGGCCTCACTGTTAGATATCTGAGATGGACAAAGCTTGTGACGAAATACCTGGGAATGTGAGTAATTTGCCAGTAATTTAATACAACTGATATTAGCCCGACATGAGCAGGGCTGTTGTGTAACTAAGGCTGCGTTCACATAGAAGTGTACTAGATCTAGACCTAATTAGTAGTATTCGGGTATTCGGGGCTCGTTTTCGAGGGCACGCGAATAGCTTGAATCAAACGACAGGATTTCCTCACACCGGTTCACATAATAAGAGGGCACTATTTGAAAGTACCGAATAGCTGCGAATAGTATAGCAAAGTGGGAATCGAGCTTGTTCGATTTTCTGGCAGCGTATACCGTCTCTTGTTTATGAAATAATGACAATTTTGGTCTGGATTTGCCCTTAAGCAAAAATAAGCACGTAGACTGACATTCTGATGCAGTTGTTGATAAGATTTGCTGGGATGTAGGAGGAAGAAATCCTCACTGCATGGGATGGTGAGTTGACGGTGCGGGTGATGGTGTACTCGGTGCCCGAATAGCGAATAGTGAAATAGCGAATAGCGAATACCGAATACGGCAAAATCGTGAAATAGGCCCCACCGCAGTGAGCGTGCACCCGTGCGTGAGCAAGCAAGGGTAGGTCCTGGGGTTAGGGTTTTAGGGTTTGGTAGGGTTGTATTTATGGTTAAATTGGCCGTTAAATTAGTCGAGGGACATTAGGGAGTCCTTCCGAGAAGAAAGGACGAAAGATGCTATTGCTATGCTGTGAAAATCGGCCCCACCGCTGTATCAATTTCGCGTAAACGCCGTTTGGTGGGGCCGCATTCATGAGTATTATACTGTGGAAGGAAGCCCCATTGCCGTGCTTACCTACCGATGAACGCCACACGGTGGGGCTGAATTCACGAGTATAAATAGGCGAGCCGCCGTAGTATTAGTACGGACACGCAGTGGTGGGGCCTATTTCACGAGTATGCCCCGAATACTTCTATGTGAACGCAGCCTAACCGTTCCGCGTTAAGCCTCGTCATATGAGCAAGACCTTCGCAAGACACGTGCGATGTTCGCAAAATGTTCGTGAAACCCCAAACATACTCCGAAACTTTGGAGAATGTCTTGCGTATGTTACACGAAATCTGCAAAGTTTTTCCGATCAATTTACGACGTAATTGCAAACTTTTCGCGTACCTTTTGAGACATTCTCACGAACGTTTAGCGCACGTTTGGGGGATGTACAAGTATGTCCTATACGTTTTCTACAAATAAAAATCGTATCATACACCTAAACATCAAACAATTATTAACAACTATAGTAAAAAAAAAAAATTAAGGACTAGCATTTAGGAGCAAAGAGAAGGAAATGTTTGATATACAAAAAAAAAAAATCGGAGAATACACTTAGAATTAATTCTAAAATATGTAAAATTTCATTTGAACTATAGAGATTATTTGTTGGAGGAACTGCAAAAAAAAAAAAATCAAATGCTTTACTAGTGGAGATAGGTCCTAGAAAAAATGTAGGCAAGCACACAATAGAGAAATGAGAGAAAAAGAATTAAAGGAGAAATACAGGAAAGAAAAAAAAATTCAACTCAAGACAGCTTCCACCTCTCCTTGGGTACATTTTCTCCCATGATTATTGACATTTTTTGTTTTTCGCATTTCCGCCGCGTGTTCTTCGTGTACATAACATGCTGTACTTTAGCAATGATACACACGACATTCGCACATTGTATACGTCGTGGAAACTTCGCACAAATTGCCCAAGAATAGTTTTCGGCTTCATTGTTGGAACACATTCGGGGAAAAACTTTTCCGAATGTTGGATTTTGTCATTCGCGTCCTTCGCAAATCGTTCGTGTGCTCCGTGAAATCACACCTTTATTATGTTCTTTAGATAGTAGACGGTCAATCTAGCCTCTAGCTAGGCCTAGAGCTAGGGTCTATATGTACAACTTGCAAATTGTTAGACTTGACTCATCTATCATATATGCACTACTAGTACTAGTAACTACTAGGTATGGCCACAACCAGATGGGACTGTCAGTATGTAAATTTATGGTCATGTATGGGTGGTGTTATTGTTGGACAGAAAGATCTGGTCCGTCTGTCCGGAGAAGTCTTTTAATCTTTGACATTATTGGCTCTCCTCTATACCAACTGTGGAGGGAATCTGTGAAGCCAGATGCAGTCTCTGCGGAACATATCCCCGACGACTAACTACACGCAGCCGCTGTCGCTTGCTGCACGTCTACCCTCTTGTAGACGTCATTTGCAGGGGTGGGCGTACGTTTCCTTCATGAATATCTTTATTTATTGTAGAAAACTGAAATATAAGGAATCCCCATAGTCTATGGTATTCATTCAATAATCGGTATGCGATTTAAAAAAAAAAATTATGTCAAAAACCCACTGAAATCCGTGATTAAAATCAGGTCTGTAAGCGTCTGTACTGCTTCACTCCTCATCTTCTGCGTGTTATTTGAATGGCAATCACTCTCGTATACTGCAACGTAGCGAGTCGGAAAAGTTCATATGACCTAGTTGGGGCGGAAGTGATGACCTTGTCGGAGCGAAAGTGACGCAGCAAAGGTCAGATCATGAGAGCAGCATGCGCGGAAATACTATGTACGTAGCAGACGATAAGCTTTGCGTAACACACAAAACGCTCGGGCTTACATAAAATGTTGCCACGGTACTTCCGGTTGAGTGTTGGTGGTAGTTCGTTGATTTTGTGAATCATCGCACAATCTACTCCGAAAAATTCAACAATAAGGTCTGGATACCGACAAAACACCAAATTCAACTCAACCATCAGCAAAATACGATGTAGGTGAGTGGTAAAAATCATCTAACTGTTAAAATAAACAAAATAAAAGACATTTTATGTGATTTTGCCGTCAAAAGCGACGATCGTTTACAACGTGTAAGCACTAGTATATCATCTGTGGAGAATGAGAAAGGCGTTAAGTTGTCTTGAACACTGGGTTTTGTGACAACGTAACGCCCTTATCATTCTTCATACCTTGGAAATTACTCAATGCATAAACTTATAAAAGAGTCCGTCAGAAGTCAAGTAAAAATTCTCAATTCCCTAAATATGTGTACCTGCTCTCTTAGACAATTATAGCAAACCCAGTTCAAGGAAAGTGAACATTCAAGATATTTCTTACAAACCTGTCATTTCAATATTTTGCCAGTTATGTGGAACTGTCATCACACATTGTGAAGACATTGTACTATACACCTATTGGGAGAATCATGCATTATGGCGGAGGCATCAGTCGCCATAGCGACATTTCTAGTTTTTTCTTAATTATGAGGCAACACCATCATTGAAGACATTGATGCTGGTGACATTTGGATGCATTGTTGCTGTATCATCAGTGATGTTCATTGGATGCACAAGGATCCATTCGTACAGGTGTTCCTGGCTGTTGTGCTAACTCCATGGTTGACACGTGTTAAATGTAGTCTACAATGTACTTATATACCGTGTAGAAAGTGCTAATTCTAAGTATTAAAGGAAAAACTCCATTGGCTTGCCTTTAGGAGTCCATTGTCTAAATACTCCTTGGAATGACAGCTGCTGGTTATCAGTCAGGATTACAAGAGGTGGGAATGGATCAAACCAGTGTAACAGGGTAGCAAGATCGTCTAAAATCAACAGTCTTCCAGTGGCAGAAAGCAAAGTCTGCTTGTTTTTGTTTTATTGAGTAATGTGCAGACTTAATTATTTACTCAAGTATAGAAATGTCCTACTATCCTCAAGCAATTGAAACTAATCACCACCCTGTTTCACTGGGCCACAGTGTTATTTCTGCCACTTGTCTGATATGAGGTGTCATGTCCGTTACGGCATTTACAGGAAAACTAGAAGTGGATAGAAAAAGGGTTTCCACACATGCAAGGGGATTCAATCCTAACATAGAAAATGAATTTGCTGCAACTTTACACTAATTTCCTCTTGGCTATGAAAACTTATAGTAAAAAATGTTATAGAAATCACACAACTTTGAAGATTAATGGGGGAAAAACTGATGAATGCTAAGGGAGTTGGTTGTGTTTTCCGTTGATATATACACTGGACTTAACAGGACTGCGATGATTTCATTAATTTTTTTTTTCTCTTGATACTCTCGGCACATTTTGTGCATGCGTTCTTGAAAGGTACATGGGAGGGCCGATTTCGTGATCCTTTTTGCGCCCATCTTCATTATGAGACCATTTTGAAGGAATGAAAATATATGTTTGTGAAATGTGTAAAATGAAAATGAATGTAATCAGATCTATTTACTGCTGAATATGTTTTCACTCGTTCTAAAAAACAGCGCAGGTAAATTAGTTCTAACATATCAACTGCCACACTGCTGCGAAGCCGGGATCGGACCTTACATTAAAAAATCATGAATAAGATGACCACATGTGCCTCTCAAAATCTTCAATTTGCTACTTCTCTGTCATTTATGAGCCAATTTTGATTCTGTTTGCTTTATATGATAGCACTACATGGGAGCTTTGAAACTTCTACACAGAATATCAGTTGTGACCTTTGACCTTGACCTTTGACCTATATTGTACATTTTGCTACAAAATGCTACTCCTTCGCCATTTCTAACCCGATTTCGATTCTGTTTGCTTTATGTGATGGCACTAGTTGAGGGCTTCAAAACTTGTACACAGAATTTTGACCTTTGACTTCTTTGACCTTTGACCTTTATTTTTTGACCTGTATTGTACATTTTGCTACAAAATGCTACTCCTTCGCCATTTCTAACCCGATTTCGATTCCGTTTTCTTTATGTGATGGCGCTAGGTGAGGGCTTCAGAACTTCTACACAGAATTTTGACCTTTGACTTCTTTGACCTTTGACTTCTTTGACCTTTGACCTTGATTTTTGACCTACATGTATATTGTACATTGGCTACAAAATGCTAATATACTCCTTTCGCCATTTCTAACCCAATTTCGATTCCGTTTGCTTTATGTGATGGCACTAGGTGAGGGCTTCAAAACTTCTACACAGAATTTTGACCTTTGACCTTGATTTTTGACCTATGGGCAATTCCACGATAACACCGTGACACTTTTGAGTATAATTTCACTCATCAAATGTAAATAATAATCAAAATGTAACACTGGGGAAGATTTTTTTTATTGTGTATCTATGCATATCATCATAAGCAATTTTGAAAACAAAAGAAAGGAAGAAAAACTGCTGTGGTAAATGAGTTATGCACGATTAATTACCGCTGTAACACCGTGACGCAAGATGGACATGGGTTTTTGTGCACTTTGTTTATTGACAAAACTCTGTGAAGTTAATGAACATTTTGATAGGTGGATCTGTTCATTGGGTGTACTAGAGACTCAATGATAATATTGAAGTAAAATTTGATTGAAGAATCAATTGACAGGAAAACTATGACATAGATTTTGAATAAGTGCAATGTAACACAGTGACTGTAACACCGTGAACTCTGAAAAGTGTGTAGAAAACCTACGGAGAATCCTGTTGTCTTACTTTCAGCTCATAGTGTTTCTCCATTAGGTAGAATGAAATGATGATTTATGATGAATGTTTGACATCACAGTATAACACTTCCGGATAAAACAGAAAATTATTGAAATCATAACAGATTAACAAAAACAACAAAGTAAAGAAAAACTTTGCACTGTAATGCCGTGACATGTCATATACGTTTATACACGTTACAGTCAGGAGCACTGCTCTTTCAGTAAAATATACAATATGTTTTGAGACATAATTCAGTCTATCATCATTGAAAGCTTGTTAAATATTTCTGAGTGAACTTTTAGGGTTGACAAATACTCTTTAAAAGTCCAATTTGTATATTCAAAGATGACATTCAAATTTGAAACTTTGATTTTAATACCTTTGGTCACAAAGCCAGGTGAACCCACTTCAATAGCAATTTCAGTAGCAATAAAAAGAATCATTCAAGCAATTTGTGTGGTACAAAATGTACCATAATTATCATTCTTTTTCAAAGATGTACTGGAAAATGAACATGTAATAAAAATGATTACAATGCAAATTCTCATTCATACACATAAATCCTAGTGAGTGTGGCTCTTTTAATGGTGAAACTTGTAAGATTGTGCACAGCACCATGCACAGGAAAGTAGTATTCCAGTGAGATTAACTTTTGGTGGACACATCGATCTAGCTTCAGTATGCCCTAAGTAATTCTTTAGGATACCAGGGAAGCTGCAGCAAAACTTGGGACTGTTTATCATGTTAGGAACACATTTGAGTCTACAAAAGAAGAGTCAAACCATTTAATAAAATGGTCAATTATGATAAAAAAATTAAACAAAGGGTATTAACTCAACTGAAACTGTTGCCTTTACCGTTCTACCCCTCGGTAGAACAGCTGTGTCGTGTAGGCACAGCTGAGTAGGGCAATCCAGCCATATTTTAAATATTATTCTGTTGACTGTACGATTATTGTTTTGTTGTTGTTTTTATACGGAAAATAAATAAAACAATAAAACATAAAACAAACCGTAATTAAAAGTTCAAAACCTTCAGAAATGTTTGCTCTGGATAGTTATGAATCTGGTAGGTGGCACACTGTGAGTGGACTGCTTCCATTTTAACCCACCATGTGCTCTGAGTGTTGATTGGCATATATCAAACCCTACTGCATTGTAAACACAGTTCTTGATTTTTAGCGCAGAAAGGGTTAAAATTGCATGATGCTGTCAACAAGTACAAGTGATAATCTTTGTGGATATAGCTTGACCCATCTGTTATGAACAATCCTTGAAAAAACCTCTATCTTTTGAGTAAATGTGACAGAGAAATCAGATAGTCACTTCAACAGTTAATTATCATGAGTAATCCGGTATGTGTCCTGTGTTATTGCAATGCGAGTCACGGTGTTATAGTCATGGTGTTACAGTTACTATAACACCGTTACACATTTTAATCAGCTTTAATTGATTAACAAAATGAGTTACCATCATTTTAGTACTTGTATGTGGTAGCTACATGTGGTCATGATTTGGGCTGTCAAAATAAACCCTTTCGTGTTTGTAATTTTCAAACAATACTAAAAACATCAGTTTTTACCGTAACACCATGACATTATTGATGATCGTATTTGCGATGTTCGCTGAAGCTTAACACATAGAAAATCTTGCACTTTGATGATTTGGTAATGATGTTCAACCCTTAAATTCTGAAAACAAAGGCAAAGTTTTTACCTCCTTTTTGTCCCCGCCGAACGAGTTCGAGCAGGGGACTATGAAACGGGCTCCGTATGTGTGTGTGTCCGTGTGTGTGTCCGTCCGTGTGTCCGTCCGTGTGTCCGTCCGTGTGTCCGTGTGTCCGTGTGTGCGTCCATGTGTGATCAAAATCTTCAATTTGCTACTTCTCTGTCATTTATGAGCAAATTTTGATTCTGTTTGCTTTATATGATAGCACTATGTGGGAGCTTTGAAACTTGTACACAGAATTTCAGTTGTGACCTTTGACCTTGACCTTTGACCTATATTGTACATTTTGTTACAAAATGCTACTCCTTCGCCATTTCTAACCCGATTTCGATTCCGTTTGCTTTATGTGATGGCACTAGTTGAGGGCTTCAAAACTTGTACACAGAATTTTGACCTTTGACTTCTTTGACCTTTGACCTTGATTTTTTTACCTGTATTGTACATTTTGCTACAAAATGCTACTCCTTCGCCATTTCTAACCCGATTTTGATTCTGCTTGCTTTATGCGATGGCACTAGGTGAGGGCTTCAAAACTTCTACACAGAATTTTGACCTTTGACTTCTTTGACCTTTGACCTTTATTTTTGACCTATATTGTACATTGGCTACAAAATGCTACTCCTTCACCATTTCTAACCCGATTTTGATTCTGTTTGCTTTATGTGATGGCAATAGGTAAGGGCTTCAAAACTTCTTCACAGAATTTTGACCTTTGACTTCTTTGACCTTTGACCTTGATTTTTGACCTGTATTGTACATTTTGCTACAAAATGCTACTCCTTCGCCATTTCTAACCCGATTTCGATTCCGTTTGCTTTATGTGATGGCACTAGGTGAGGGCTTCAAAACTTCTACACAGAATTTTGACCTTTGACTTCTTTGACCTTTGACCTTGATTTTTGACCTATATTGTACAATGGCTACAAAATGCTACTCCTTCGCCATTTCTAACCCGATTTCGATTCCGTTTGCTTTATGTGATGGCAGCAGGTGAGGGCTTCAAAACTTCTACACAGAATTTTGACCCTTGATTTCTTTGACCTTTGACCTTGATTTGTGACCTGTATTGTACATTTTGCTACGAAATGCTACTTCCGGCGGGGACATATATTACGCACCGCGTAAATTCTACTTTTCCTTGTTTATTTTTTCATGCTACATTCATTTAACTTCATTATATTTTTCAGATATTTATGTCAAATTTACTTATGCTGATTTTATGCACATATTTAGCAAAGTTAATGATGTAATTCTTTAACAAGATGGTCAAATATGAAAAATTCAGTCCTTAAGCTTTCATTTGATACCAAAATGAATGAGATTTGACGATTTTGAAAATTTGATGGTCATGTCCACTTTATCGTGGAATTGCCCCTATATTATACATTTTGCTACAAAATGCTACTCCTTCGCCATTTCTAACCCGATTTCGATTCCGTTTGCTTTATGTGATGGCACTAGGTGAGGGCTTCAAAACTTCTACATAGAATTTTGACCTTTGACTTCTTTGACCTTTGACCTTTATTTTTGACCTATATTGTACATTGGCTACAAAATGCTACTCCTTTGCCATAAATTCTAACCCAATTTCGATTCCGTTTGCATTATGTGATGGCACTAGGTGAGGGCTTCAAAACTTCTACACAGAATTTTGACCTTTGACTTCTTTGATCTTTGACCTTGATTTTTTACCTATATTGTACATTTTGCTACTAAATGCTACTTCCGGCGGGGACATACACTTGTATATTACGCACCGCGTAATTTCTACTTTTCCTTGTTTTAGCTCATTTGATCTGTGGTGTTGCCTAAAAGCAGTAAGTGATGGGATCAAATACAATCGTACGCGGATGTTCCTTTTTTTTTTTTGTCATTAGGACTGTTACAATACAAATCATACATATCGTTAGTGGCTTTAGGAATTGGGGAATGTACAAATTTTGGTCGATTTTGCAAATTTTACTTTTCCCTTTTGAATGTCCATACCAAACTCTATCTATCACAATTTAAGTATCAGATGGCAAAATTTACAAAAACATGTACATGTACTTCACATTGTATCAAATTTTCAAAAAGGTCCAGATGTAATGTTTATAGCATGAGGAGTCATTGTGATTGTTTTCATGAAAATACCCCCAACTCAAACCCTTTTTAGATATGAAATGACACAAAAGAGAATGCAAAGTTGTACACAAAGAGTGTTAAATGTCATTTCAAGTTTTATTTTTGTCCATTAGTCACTTTCACATGCAGTTATCAAAATTTGTATCATAATTCATGTCTGATATGATCTTTTAACTGTATATTTTAAGGGTATTTGCATATGAATTGCCATTGTGCTTACATTCTTCATTCTATTTCAATGAGATGTCAAAATTCTGTTGAACTGTTAAATGTTTTTTGATACAACACACCTTATTCGAGCTATGATCTAGAGGCAATGTGGTTTAACAGTGGAGTGTGTGGTTTGTCATGTACAGTGTATGCATACAGACTATTTGTGCAATTTCCAGTGTAAATGACACTGAAATTTTCATATTTTTGGACTTTTCTTGCATAAAACATGCTTTTAATCGTGTTAATAACCATCTCCATATTTTGATTCCTCATGCCACATCTACTCTAAAGAAATGTTTTATTTGTCTCTGTATGTTGTATAGCTCAAAAGTTATGAAAGTGAATGATTTTCGTTGAAAGTCCAAGATGGTCACCAAGATGGCTGCCAATAACCTCCATGGGACATGTTTCTGCTTTGGGAACAAAACAATTCATTAACTAGACACTCTATTAGGGTTACAAAAAAGTGAGTTAAAAAAGAAATGTGTTTGGAGGGTGCATGGGGACCCTTGTTCTTACCGGACTATGCCTCTTTACAGAAAACAGGAGGGCTGATATTACTATTTACATTTGTTACATTTGTCAAGTTGGTGGAGTCTGTATTTTTCATGAAAAATAAAATTTTATTGAATTCTTGTCATATGTTAGTAAATTATAAAAATGTTATATTACAGTGTATTTTCATAATTCATTCTCAGATGATGGGATATATATTCTAAAAAAAATATGGTTGGAATTTATAGTTTACTTGAAACTTGTGTACCCATGTACATGATATGAAGAAATACACAGTGCTGCCAAGTGCACATGTATGAAAGTTTGCCATGGAAGCATTACGCATGAGATACAGTGGGAACCAGAGGTGATTGTTATGTTGAATGTCAATCACTCAAACCTTCCCAGAGGTGTTGAGTGAAAGATATACTAGTAGCAGTACCATATTAGGTTACTTCTCATGTTGGCAGGGTTTCTTGGGAGAGTTGAGGGGGAAAAATAAGGATTGGCAAGAATGCAGAACACATTGTAATGTAAAATATTAACCCTAACTAGGCTGGGCTATTTAGGTAGATGATAGAGCTGGGGGGGGGGGGGGGGGGGGGGGGGGGGCCTCCCACCCCCTCTAGATCTCGGCTGTCTACCACGCAATCGCAACCAAAATTGGCACACACTTTGCCTATGATGTATATAAATCTAAAGTACCATGAAGTTCATTTTTTCAAAAATTATCATTTATACCACTAAATTTTGCTAATTTGTGCAGAATGATGCATGAAATCAGACAATTTGGTATAAATCACTAAGTAAAGCTCAAAACAGGCACATTTTTTGTGTAAATATTCTTTTTAGTGTCCTTAGCAAATGTAAGAGAAAAAAATTGAGCGATCAGAAAAAATTTCTGAAGTATCTTATTGTTTTTTGAATTTCTTATGTATTTCTTTGTTTTTGACTTTATGTTTTTCATTGTTTCTTCGATGGAATTTGTCCGCGACATTGTTCTGAACAAGGAAATATGTTTTTAATTGATTAAAATTGTACACGTATTCACGTTTTTGAGCAATTTTTGGTCTGACATGCACGTGCATATATGCGCAACTTCGGAACCGCGCGCCCGGGCATCGCAAATTTGGTGTCAAAAGATGCGGGAGACTCGAAAGAAAAAAGTCATGAAACGTCGCGGCGATAGCTTCTCGCGATAACAATACATCGAGCGAAACGTTGAGGGAAGGGCCTTGGAGGCCCCCCCCCCCCCTCCCCGGCCTAGTTAGGGTTAAAGGTGCCAACATTCACATGCATAGATGCTAAGTTCAAAAAATTTGTATGAGTGAGATTTTCATGACTCCGCATCTCGGCGCACGCACGTGTGCTTGAGCGAGGGAGGGTGTGGGAGGGGGGGGGTGTCCACCCTCTTTTTCAATTTTTAGATTGTAATGGTGCCAGCTGGTGCATACTTAAGTTACTTTTTTTAAACTTATTTTGAAAGACAAAAGGGAAATATGCCTTCGATTGCAACTCTCACTTTAATCCTTTAAGCTATGCTCCCAATGCGTGAGAAAAATGGGTGTCATGCGTGAGATCGTGGGACAGGCCCTAAATGCTTGAGTCCCACTCACAATGCATGAGACTTGGTAGCTCTGCACATGCCATTTGACCAAGAGACCTACACTGTACTGTGTATGCAAAATGAAAATGAGAGCGTTTAGCTATGATACGGCATGCTTATCAATATTTTACATCCGTAATTAATTAGAAGCAAATTACTCATAGTACAAAGTGTAGTTACAAATTTATGGTAGGCTCACTATGAAAAATCCCAATTATTGAAGTTGTTGCAAATGAAATTAATGAAATCTAGCAATGTTCAGAATTTGGACAAATAAGGTAGTGACATGTTAATTAGTAACAGTAGTCTCAGCTTGATCGGGTACTGTCCAGCAGAGCATTTCTTTTTTTTTTTATACCCAATTTCAGAACGGAGTATCCCATTAATTAATCAGTGAGAGTGTTTCTTTCAAGTCACAGCTACAATTGTACGACACACTATGCACATATCTGCACCACATACAGAGCATGCAAGGTGAGTCACTACAGCCACAGCTTGTTTAAAGTTGCCTTATAGCTTTTGTAGAAACCCAAATTTCACTCACTGGTAATGGTTTCAAGGAAAACAACATTCAAACCCAATGGAATTATCATGTTATACAGTTTTACTGTACATTGTTGACGACCAATTACTGTAAAACATGATATATTCGCGGCATGAATTTTTCGCGAATTGGAGCCGACAGCCTTTTTCGTGGCATGAAATTTTCGCGAAGTGCCACTGGCATTCAATGCATATAGTGTAAACAAGGACTTTCGCATGCATTTTAATTTCGCGAATCTTGGCGCTCGCGAAATTCGCGAAATTAAAGTGCACGCGAAAATTTCTCGTTTTACAGTAAACTGCAAAGGAAACTGATAATTTAATCCATGCTGAGGTACTGCTTGCATGAGTGGAGACTCTCGCCATTCATGTAGAGTCATGTCAACATGACACTGTAAATGCAACTTGACATTGTAATCTTTGCATGCAGATGAAATTATGTCATCCCAATTAATGGTGATCCCAAGTTCACTTTTTCTTGAACATTTTGAGGAAAGGCTGTAATCTCACTGGAGCTAGCTTATTCTTCATTTTTACCCAGAGCTGGCTAGACATGTGTAGTGATTAGTGTGTCACTGTGTGTGTGTGTGTGTGTGTGTGTGCGTGTGCGCGTAAGTGTGGTTAGGGTAGTGGTGTGATGCTGGTATAATGGTTTTTGCACGGCATGTATGCTCCTACATCCTACATGATAGGCGAACTGCTTGTCCACTGCACATTTAGCTTGTTAAAGCATAAACCATAGTGTTCTAACTCCTCTCAGCACCTCACAATTTTTTCATAATTCATATTTACACCAGATTTCAAAGACATTCTGTGGGAAACAATGAAAATAGATGAGGCTTGTCTGGAAAATTTCATCACTTTTCTTCACTTCACTTATTGTCCACATGTATATATTTGTTGTATTCACTCTCTATCTTTCTCTCTCCCTCCCTGGCATTTTCCCTTTCCAAATTAATAGATACACAGCATATTAGACATCACACAGACATGATTAAACATGGCTTGTATACATTTAGTTTCATATTTTCACAAGAGAAATTCACTGCAGCACACTTGCCAACATTTTGATTTTAGAAAGCAGTAGAATTAAGGCAAGGGAGTGAAGCAACTGAGCAGGGGAAGGGTCTTGGAGGGGGCCTTGCCTCAAAGCAGGAAAATTTAGAAGTAGATAGTTGCATTTCAGTGTACTTAGAGGTCCTAATTTAATGACTATCAATTGATGAGATTACTAGATAATTAAGACATCACAGTAATTTTTGCAACAGTGTAAGACCAAAAATGAATTAACATGACCACATATAGGATGAAGGACAACATACCACGGTAAGTTACAATTAATATGCCATAGACATGGTCAAAATATGCAGGAATATTCTTCCAGGGAGCGAAAATGATTATGTTCAATATTATTCCTTTTTTTTGGGGGGGGGGGGGAGGGTGTCAGAGAGGGAATTTACCCCTCCCGCAAGAGAGAGATTTTGCATTTTTAGAACTAAAAGTCAACAATCTGGTGTGCTCTTTTGGAAGCAATTTTTGGAAAATTTTCAACAAAAAAAAGGCAAGAAAGTTGAACATCCAAGGACAATGCAAGTTTCTGAATTGTAGTTTCTTTCATCTCTTTTTCTGTGTTTGCATCTTCACAGTGTATGAACTGGAATGGAGATAAAAGAGTGTATAGTTGTTGGTTTTTTGTGTTGCATTTTTAGAACTGAAATACAATGGTCTGGTGCACATTTTTTTTCTTTTTTTTTGGGGGGGGGTGGGGACAGGAACATTTTCAATCAAAACATAAGAAAATGCATATTCATGGACAATTTTAAAGGCTAAATTTGTGGTATCTGTCTCCTCTTTTTCTGCATGTGCATCTTCACTGTGCAGTAATATAAAGTCCATGGAGATGGACAGAAGGAGAAGGGTGTGGGAGGGCTTTTCCATTCTTAGAACTGAGTGAAATTTAATGATCTGCTGCACTCTTTTGATGGAATTGAAAGAAATGCTTTTATAAAACAGTGAGAGAAATGAATATCAAAGAACGATCAAACAGCTAAATAGAGGAATCTGTTACATCTTGTTCAACATGTGTGTCTTTACTGTGTAGCCCAAGGAGGTGCACAGCACTCGCTGGCAATGAAAACTTTACAAATGACCGTAAATGGACTGTTGACAGATCGCGGTTATACTGTATTCGCTACATATTACGCGGGGTTTTATTTTTGCAAATTTTCGCGAGTTGGGAGATATTTGCGAAATTAAGAGCACGCGAAAATATTACCTTCCAAAATGAATCCCTTGCCTTGATGATGATATGAACATTTCACGGCTTACCGAACAGACCATACTGGCTAAGCTTGTTTACGCACGTCCATGTCTACTTACGAATACTGTAGAGACCCAATCCATTATCGCAAGGGGACCACTCGTCAGAAATCTAGCGCAATGGACTTAACCACTTACCACTTTGTTAATGTGATTTGCATTTATGCTTCCCTGTTTTGGTATACACATAGAAGAATCACCAAACATGAAAGCTATTTGCATTGACCTTATGCTTTCCCATTAAAAATGTGTTCTAGAGAATTAGTGATTGTAAACACATCTTTTCGTGCATTTTGAATTTGCATCTGAGACACCATTGTACCAGCTGAGTTAGGAAGTGTTTGAACTAAATGCATTTCAAAAGCCTGATTATGCCCCCAAAGTTAAGTTAAGAGACAACTTTTGTGTTACAAAATTGCTTTGCAAGTGTAACATTGGTTCCAAAATACCGCAATTACCAGTTAATATCAATGCACAGTATATTACAATATATACGTTAATATTATTGCATGTACGTATTACCAGTGGGGGTTGAACACCTTGACCCCAGGATAGCCAGACTTTAGACAGCTTGTCCCTACTACTATGCTTTAATTAATCCTGGAATCATTACATGCAGTGCACCATTGACACTGATGTGAATACATTGCACACATGTAAAGGCCAAGTAAAAAAAGAAACCAGTTTCTCGTCCTCGCGCGCATCGATTTTGGCCGCCGCATCGATTTTTTTACTATTTACTATTTTCAAAATGGCGCTCAAAATACCAAGAAATTCATAATTCTCGTCCCAGCCCGCTCCCCGCGCGCATCGATTTTCAGTTGCCGCATCGACTTTTTTTGATATTTTACTATTTTTTCGGCCGCCGAAAAAAAAAAATTGACAATTCACCTACCAATCGTGATGTCTCATTTCTAATTACGCCTTGCGTCCTCTACTATAGCTGTATACAGCTGTAGCTTCTGTAGTGCGTATGTAATAACGCATGCATTTCACACTGCGAGCTCGACAAGAAGGAATGACCCATAAAGCAGTTGAACTGTAGTTGGATGGGCGCGGGCGGGCGGGCGTGGCCTGGGCTGTGATCTACAGCGCACTCGGTACGTCGTGATGTAGACAGGACGTTGAGCACCTTTTGTACATTTTTCTCGTGCTTTTGCTCGCTGCCCGCTTCATGTGCTGCTAGATTGATTGCGCAATGTAACCACATAATAGAGGAGACCAACCAGCCAGCATAGCATGCGCGCGTTCTAGAGCTGGAAAAAAAAATCGTGGAGTGCAGTGATGGAGAGAACCGATCTCAAGCGCACGTGTGCACAGCGAACGGCTTTAAATACAGTACCAGAGCTGCCAACCTTTGGAAGCACAAATTAGTACTCAGCAGCTCTAAAATTCGTATTTTTCTACCAGAATTCTTATTTTTTCAATCCTTCTCTTTTTGCTATTTTGAATTAAACTCTTCGACTTATGAGGCCTACAGGCTCTAAACATAAGGTTATCACACATGCCGAAGCATCGAGCTTGTCACCAGCACGATAAAGATGCCAAACTACGCAATGTTCAGCGTTGATTGATTGCTTTCTCGCAATGAATGTGTACAAGTGCAAGTATGTACCTCCAAAAACTTGCTGGGCTGATTATGGAAGCTTCCACTATCTAGCAGTGGACGTGGAATGCTTTCATCTTCTCAAGAGAGCTTCTTTGTGAGCGGATGCAATACTCTGTTCCGTGTTTCCAATTATCGTTTACTATGAAAACATAATCATGCGTTGTTTTCAGGCTTTTTTCATTTTATTGGATTTTAAACATCAGTATTTTTCGAAGTATTCCAATTCCTTTTCCCCTGACTGGAATCAGAAAGTCTGCTATAACGATTATCGCAAAATGCCGCGCTGTGTGTGGAAGCGCCGATGTGCAAACATGTGGCTTCACTTTCAAGTTTAAAGGAATGCGCCATGTGCTCCTGCCTATAAGAGGTTACTGCAAGTTCGATGAATCGAATGCGCCATTGGCCCATAGCTGAGCTGAATGGCTTGTTTACGGTAAACATGCAGTTTACGTTTGATACGAAGAAATCATTACTGGTACGTCTTTCACGAGGGAAAAACACACAAAACAAACGAACAAACAAAATACACCCACGAACGAATGTTGATTGCCAAAACTTTGAAAAGTAATACACAGTAAGCAGTTTTGATGAGCGTGAACTGAAATTGTCATTACATGTTGTATTTTGCTGTTTATATCACTGCTGCTTCTTGGTAGCACTGTAATGATGGCCATGGGAGAAATGAAGGGAGAATGTGACTTACCAGCACAGGTACATGTTTTACTACATATGTAGTTTTGGTATACAATCATTCATCATCCAAATGATGAGTGATTATCAAATGTCTTTTTAGAACATGAAGAAACATCTTTAAATGTTTAATGTTATAATGCCATATCAGTATCATTTTGACATCCATCTGCAATTGTACAAGCCAGTTTCCAGTTGAATGTGCTACAATTGTACTATGAAGAAATGCAGATACATACCAGCTGTGTGGAGTCAAAAAGTCACAAACACAAATGATAAATAAAGCAGTGTTTTGAATATCATGGAATTAATTTCAGTCGTACATTTGTTGAAAGACACGTGCACGTTTTATACCTGTTTCAATTAATAGCACAATACATCAGCATTGCAAGTACACTGGTATCAGAAATGCCATTACAACACTAAACACCAGTATTAAGATGGTCATTTTCCCTTGACATCTGTGGTGGAAAGAAAAAGCAAATGTATTTCTGCATGCATGAAGTTTCGTTTCAAGTATGGTACATATATCTATTTGTTTGAAAATGCACAGAGTGCAGACAAGACATACACTTGGGACCTGGTCTCTCGTAACACAGCTACCAGAGTGATATTTCATTTCATTAATTGGATATAGAAAATAGTAAAGCCCTCTCTCGTTACCTTTCTCAGAATTACCGGACGAGAAACACATATTACTTTCATTTGACAATCCTCAAAAAAATAGTAAGATATCAAATAGTAAGGACCGCCCTCATCGCCTTGCTCAAAAAACCCGGACGAGAAACTACTTTCTTTTTTTACTTGGCCTAAATGGTACTTGTACCATTGCTGCACTGGTCTGTAGCATTCTTGCGATGTGATGGGGGCCTAATACATAGCCAACATCTGCTACTGCTTATACGCTAGCTAGCTTGCTTTTGTTCATGAGGGTGCTGTATATTTGGCATGTGCACTGTATATTAACTATTATTTTTATCTTAATTTGCTTAATCTTTTGGTTGAGTGACAGATGATAAAAAAACAGTAGATTTCTCTAAAAGATTGGTAGGCTACTGAAATCTCTCAAAAATATATTAAGTTGGCAAGTATGCTGTAGGCGGTCTACCGGAGGAATACTCAACCTACATATAGGCTCTCTAAACTTCTGAGCTGATGGATACAAAGTGTAATTAGCCTGATAGGAGTCAAAGACAAGTCAATAGCCTTTTGGACAATTAGGCCAGATGCAGAGTGATTCTAGTGAAGAACTTCAGAAAATGCCTTCAATTCAATTTTCACCTTTTTATCTCCTTGAGAGTGCATCATCATGTTTCACCAAACTTGTGTGGTATTATTGCTAGGGTGGCTCGATTAGCCGCTCATTACTTTGTGTGTAGCAGCCCTGTGTTTTGGCCAGTTTAATTTGCCACTGCTTACTATTGAATATCAGTAAGATTTCCCCAGCCTTACCTAGCTAGTGGAAATTTCCACGCATAGTTGTTTGACCTTCCAATCTGGTTCAGACCGGTTCACTGTCATGTCGCGTCGCAATGATGTAGCACACGTTATGTAGATTTATTATTCATCATATAGTGTTAATCCAATCACTGTAGATTTTAGTGCGTATTAAGTGCGTAATTATTATCATTAATGTTACTTTTGACCAATCGCGACCGCTATTCGCGCGTCACCTATCACATGTGTGAGATGTCACACGACCCTTCGCAGCATCGAAGGATGCTTCAACCACCGTTGAGGAACGACCTCCGGATCACCTGTCCTGCGGTAGAGTCACCCTCCACCTAAACTGTATTTTTATGGGCCCGCTGGCTGTTTAAAGTTTCTACCCGGCAGCTGTCCTCTCTGCGCACCGTACCAGAGATTCGGGGATGGAGCTTCGCCGTTTTTGTTGCCTCCTGCACAGAACTTTCATTATTCGTCCTCCGACATGTTTCATTGACATCCGTTGTCGTCGAGTGACCTCATCCATTCATCGTTCTCGCCATGAACGACCTCGCTGTCCGGCCGAACATCTATGATCTGATGTTACATCTGTTACATCGTTCCAGGCGACTCACTGTCCTGTCGAACTTGTTTTCTTCAGCCTCCCGCCGACTCGCCGCGCTGGTAGAGAGCTGCAATTAATTTCAACCTCCGTTGGCTCTTCAGCCCCGTACAACAGAGTGTCGCATCACTTCAAGTCTCCAAACGATCCCCGCATCGAGCTCTTCATCACATCTTCGCGTCCGCTCAGCTCCACAGGATCCCGTTCGTCGAGCCCCTTTTTCTGTCACCGTTCCAGTTCTTCAAATTGGTCTTCTACGGCAGCGATTTGCTTACCTTCACCAGTCGGCATGATAAAATCACTCAGTTTAATGGACCGTGGACTGTGGACACTAATTCGCCTAACACTTGCCTTTATTATTTGGACTTCACGCTGACTTTCATTTAGTTAGTATGCCCTCATTTCACATTGTATTCTGTAGCGGTACATTTTACATGTTATTGTAACTTTTTTTTTTACATTCTAACGTTACATCGTACGTGTTAACTCCCACATTCTGAGTATTTTATGATGCCAAATTACACTCTTCTGATTGGTGCAATATTTTGATTTGAACATACCTACCAGAGTTATTTTTGTAATAAAAACAGAAAAGAGAATATTTGACTCATTTCAATTATGTGTGTGAACTTCTTTCCAGGTACATACGTGTAGGTCATTAAGTTAAAAAGGGAGATTGATTGTTTGAACATGCCTTTTGTTTGTGTGATTGAAGATGCAATTTTATGTTAACATCTACCCAAAACTTTTAATCAATTATCCCCACATATTCATACAAGAAAAAATGGTCTGGCTCCTGCTCACCTTCTTGCTCTTTGGTGATGTAAACATACAATGTACAGTAGTGCTGCACATGTCACATTGTCATCCTTAACTCCTGCCATCATCATTGATTATGGATTGTAATGTTTACTCTGAAGAAGTTTAAGAAACAATGACATTCATGGCCAGTGGGGCTATATATTGCATGTACCCAGCAGGGTCTAATCGTAACTCAAATGGTGATTGCTCTTAATCCTGAGTGTGAAAGACGTATTTTATCTCAACAGAACGCATCAGTTCATAATGGTCATATTGGAACATATTGGGTAGTCCCAAATAGGGGACCCCGATTGTAATGATAGTGTCAGATTTGGACCCAACCATGGACTCAAACAGGACAATCCTATCAGATCATATCTGAATAGGAGACCAGACCATGACACATCTGGTGACTTGAGACTGACAAATCATGACCTTATATAACATCTTAACACACGAAAACGTATCAGCTTTTATTGAATCGCACCACCCTGTATCCGAACGTGACATTTTAGAAAAGGAAGTGCACGAAACTTTCATGATCTGCTCATATGGTTAGTCCTGGTGTTTGCAACAGATGACACAACAGAGGGAATGTAGTGGAAACGTAGTGTACTTTAGTGGACATGTGTGTATGTGTCAAGAGAGATAAAGGAACAAAATGCAAAGTTTCATAGTGTGCATGGTGCAACAAAAGCATGTTCTAGTTTACATAGTAGCGCTGCCTATTTCTTGGAATTGGCAGTGTCACAGACATTGAACTCTGAAGATTATTTTGCAGAGCAAACAAATAAAGGTTTGTTCCGGTGATGAATTTGCACAAATTGTGAATCTGCTGTGTCATTCTTTACTGCTGTTTTGTCTGTTAAGTATTAAAATGCACGTGTACATGTTGTTGTAGATACTAATGTGTATTAAAAACTAAGTGTACATATTTCAGTGTAAATCAAAATTTTTATATTATGTGTATACTGGGTTTCACATGGGATGTTTGCAGAGGCCAATATCAGTCACTGCTGAAGCATGGCCCGGTCTAAGCTAGAAAAAAGTTTGTTGCCCTACCCTTATACTGATCAAGGAGGGGCCACTTTATCCTACAAAGAGAGAAGGTATACGCTAATGTCAGACTTCAATTTTTAATGGATTATTGTAGATGTTTATGAGTTATGACAGTAATGATGTTATGTGGTAATTACTTCCACATGACAGCTCCTAAATCAGGTCTGATCCCTTATAGTTATGAACAAATTTGAAAAATGTGAAGAATGTGTTCATATCTCCTGCTGATTGGATAAACACTGAGGGAGCTCTCTCTGGGAATTTCAGATTTCAAGAGTCTCTTTCAAATGTACGTGAGATTAAACTCAAACTGGAATCTGAAAAATGTTGTGCATGCAAGTGCAATGTATTTGTTTACAATATTCCTCTTTCTTTGCAAGTTTTGTATGAAGCACTCTTGGCTGCCCTTGCCTTTGCAGAGTAACACAAATCAGTTTTTTTTTTCCTTCCCAAAATGAAACTGCAGTACAACATGAACTTGCATAATATTGAATGCAGTCGTATTTTACACTGTTTCTCTTAGTTGCATGTGAAGTGTTTGATTTTGAGTTTTATTTAAGATGGACAGCATTTTGCTTATAAAGAGAAAATGTAATACCTATGTATTGTTGTTCATTATTCTTAATACAGTACTCTCTGCTTCCTTGGATAGTGTCAGGCAGGGCACTTCTTACCTGATTCTAAGCAGAGTACCCAATAGGTACCCAATTTCTCTTGTAACAGTTTCTAGAAAAATGAAATACAAACCCATGTTGATGACCTTGTTGATGACCAGCTGTGAAGGACACCAATAGTCGGTAATTCATGCTGAGGTGTTGCTTGTATGAGTGCAGACTTGCTATTTATGAAAGTATAATGTATGTCAGAACAGTCATATCAATATGATGTCGTAAATGCAAACTTGCATGCAGCTTTGAACTCTGTTGTCCCCGTTAATGGCAATTGAAGTTACCTTTTAAACAAACTTGTCAAAGAAAGGCTAGAGTTTCAGTGGAGCCAGCTTATTTTCCTTTTTTTTGACAGAGAGAGCTGGCTAGACATGTCATGTAGTGATTAGTGTGTCACTGTGTTGTGTATTTAGGGTAGAGTGTGTGATGCTGGTGTAATGGTTTGTACTTTTACGTATGTACATGCATGCATTTGCGTGTAGTTTTACGGCAGATTGATCATTCACTGCACATTTTCATGTTAAAATGTGACAGTGCACCTCAAAACGAACATAAAGTCGCGCACACTGATTTTGCGTGAGGACAGAAAATAAGTGAAATGGGTCAACATAGCCGAACTTGACTTTTTCATATTTTCTGAAAGAGCGGGTCTTCGTTTACATTGAGCTAAAATTTGGTATTATAAAACGGGCAGGAAAGTGTGTTTTTTTAGCAGTTTATCTCGAACATTTTTGGTAAAATAGTGTGATTAGGTGTGTCTTTAGAATCCCTTTTTCATTTCTGAAAAACCTTGTCCACACTCTTCACTTTCAACTCTAATAACTTTTGAAAGGATAGTGCTACTGCTTTGAAAGTTGGCATTAATTATGGACAGAATGTGTTAATGAGGCATGCTGAATTGCAATTTAATCTGATAATCCCTTCATTGTTGTTACTCTGGTGGTTTACTTCCTGTTTTTTGTCCCATTCATCGCACAGCCAGCACGGTTTGGTAAAGATTAAGCGCTTGAATAGACACTGTACTTCAGAGCCTCTTTTCTCAGTTCACACTTTTCCTGAGTTTGTGTTTTCTTTCCAATATTTAGATAGGTTAGGAGTGTCCATTTGATTTGAGTTATACATCATTTTAAAGCTTAAAGTCTGCTCTTTCAGAATATTGTCTTAACTAAAAATTCATGTCTGGCGACTTTTTGTTTGTTTTGAGGTGCAGGGTCACAAATGTAAACCACTGCGCTCAGTTGCCTCTCAGCACCTCACAATTTCTTATGAATTTATATTTACAACCATTTCAAAGACTTTCTGCGGGAAGCAATGAAAATAGATACATTAGGCTTGTCTGGAAAATGTGTATGTTTTTAACCAAAATACATACCTGATTATCTCGTAATCATACCATGCATCAGAATTGTCTATTCACTTTGTACATGTCAGTGAAGCAGAGTACCTGTTTTAATTTTGAAGATGTGCCTTAGAGTTGGTACAGTGCTGTTTAGTACATGTGTATTTATTTGATACTCTAGCATAATATTAATTTCATAGTCTAGCATAAAGCCTGTTACATGTATGTTCATGACTAGATTTAGAATCTCATTATAGTGGCGAATTAATTTGATAGTGTTTGCACAGTTCTGTGGCATTTGTGCAGGCAGGTAGTTTGTGCAATACAGTTGACATTGTCCACCAGAAAGGATATGGAGTGGGGCATGAAATCACAAAACGTCAACGAGCAAAAAACAAAACAAAAACAAAAACACCAAACAAAAAACAAAAAGAAAGCACAAATACACCACCCTGATCGTGAATAAAGGAGTAAGAACGGCAAAAATTAATAATATGATTTCACCAAGAAAGTCATATAGAAAGAAAGCCCAAGTACTGGGCTTAAAAAGTAACAGCACCCAAAACAAAAATAACAATGAAAATGGGAATTTCTTTATTACCTTCAGGATATTTAAGTTGAAGTCCATTGAACAATGTGCAGAGAGTAGTCGTCATCTCAATTCAAGTCCTGTATTCCGTTGTTTTCGTCAGATGGTTGCAGTAGTGAGAGTAATGGCTGACCAAGTAACAGAACGCTGCCCTCTCTAGATTGAGAGCACAGTCACCGAGGAGACCGACACATCAGGGTAGAGACAACCAACCAACAGACATCCAGTCATGGCGTCCAAGGCAGGTGAGAAGATGATGCTGAAAGTTTATCAGCCAAATGGAAACTTCAACTCAGTCAAGTGCATGGAGACCACAGATATGAAGGTAAGGTATTATCCAGCTCCCTTGTATTATTGTATATCTCTTGTGACTTGTATTATTGTTAATATTGGACTATTGTACACCTGTGCTACGTTTTCATCTGTGATGGACCAATTGCCTTGCATTCATACGCTAAGTACTATACAATGTATCTTTCTTTTTTTTCCCCCTTCAATCTTTCGTAGAAGAGAGCTTGTAAACATCAATTGTGTGTTTGTCAATATTTTTATTTTATTTATTTTTTATATTTTGCTAAAACATGTCAAGTGTTGATCACTAATGAACCAGCAAGGCAATGTCATTCTGACTATCTGTGATCTGGGATGAAAACACCCCTATGGCTATCAAATAGAGATGTCTGCATTCCTGAGTACCAACCTGCTTCACCTGCCAGTGTCGTAGCTACCACTCAAGTCATTCATGTTGTGTGAGACTTGACTTGGTGGTAAACATTGCAATAAATAAGGACTATCATACCCACTAGGCTTTATGATGCCGAAAAAAAAAAAGACAAAATATAATGTGTCCTCCCTTGCAGAGAATCAGTTTAAAAAAATATCTCTCTTTGGCAAAGACTGCAAAAAAAAAAATGAAATGGAAACTGAGTCATATAGAAATATGCAGCACTTCTGTATTGTTATTCTTTCAGCTGGAACACTGAAGGCAAATATAAGGTAGAACAAAGACGAAGTGGTGTGCCTCAAAAGTGATCTTTGTAACTAAATTGAACATTTAAAGCATGAATGTACTTCTGACATTAAAAAAAGATACAGAGCCATGTATGAATCCTGCATTGAAAAAGGAACTGTTCGTAAATTCAGGTGAACGTGAAATGTTAGTAATACATTTGTGGCAAGTCATTACTCCAATGTAAGAAATTGTGTAATTAGGTACATTTATGTGTTGATTACAGTGTAACAAGGTTGTTTTGTCATCACTGTCTTGCCTTGACTGTGTTTTGAACTCCTCAAATCATATCAGTATTTTCAGCCATCCAAGAAGACAATGTAACCTGTACTTAAATTTACTCTTTGCAGCCTGCTAAAAAAAGAAGGGAAGGAATGTTTCAGAATTCTGCATCAATGCATTTTGTTTCAAATCAGTCTGTGCTTGGTAACAAGTGTAGACAGCATGAATGAGTAGTATTTGGTATTGCGAACAACCAGGAGTTAGTCATTTCTTCAGTAGCTTGGTCCTCTATTTCAGTGACCGCATTTCAAGGAATTCTCAGGTAGCACAGAATTGTATGGTAGGTAATTTACTTAATATGTAGTCACTTTATGTTTCCTTGGGTCCGAAGTGGGTATCTCATTGGCTTGGAGACTAGGTGGCTACCTTTTATTCAACTCAAATCTCAGTTGTCACAGGTGTGGTCATAGAGACGTTTCCTGCAATGTCTCCTGGAGACTAGCCTGGTCTCTAGGGAGTCCGGAGAGAATTGAGCATGTTCAATTTTTTCAGAGACATTTCCTGGTCTCCAGCTGGTCTCTATTGACGTCTCTGCGATGTCTCTTTAGTCGTGGCCAAGTCGTGGGGACTAATTTTGCCTACCAGGTCTCCGAGATGTCTCTGCCAGCTTGTGGAGACCCATTGGTAACCTGCCAGAGATGTCATGGTGATGTCTCCCCAACTTCCAGAAGAATAAGTTGTCACCATGTTTTTGAGACAATCTGGGACGTCTCCAAGGATTCACCTGTTCGGCTAGAGCTTAAAGGCAAAACATAGTTCTGGTACGCCTGTAAAATTGTGAAATTTTGCTCCAAAATGTACACATATGTCTAAGAAATGTGTGGAATAACGCTGTAGTAACAACATATTCTTTGGGTAACCAAAAAAATGTGAAATATTAAACCAAAAATGTTTGCGTCTCAGAACTTACCTGATCGGGGTCAGGCTAACTTGGACTCCGGGACAATTCGGCCTCACTTTGATAGCAGCGCCGAGTTGTCCCTCTGGATTGTAAAGTGTTGTACTATGGGAGCACTTCACGTTCTAGCTGATCGCAGTTATTGGCCGAGTTGATACAAAGCGTGCATCAAAGAACCTCTTCAGCACGCCTAGAACGTGTGCCTATGTATAGAATATGGCGATCATGAACTGCGTATAAATTTTCTGAAATAGGGCCGAGCTGTCCCTGAGACCCAGTTAACCTGGATCCTTCTGAAATAAAAGTTGGTATACCAACTTTCATTTTTTATCTCAAAATACTCCGAAACAACTCATCATCCCGGCAAATTGCGTCAGCCAGGTAAGTTTCTGGGTAGACTTTTTCGATATATTGCTAGCAAATAAGAAATGGTGCAAGACGGGTTCTCAAACCCTTACCAGAACTATGTTTTCACTTTAAGCCATTTTGTGTCTTTCAAGTCACATGAGTTGCAGCAGCTGATCAGTCGCGCCAGTAGCAGCCAAGTCTTCTCCATCGAGATAGGCTCTGTAGTAACAAGCTCACCTTGAAACTGTTCAAGAGGAATAAACTTTAATACTTGGAATCTACCTTCCGTACATTCTAGCTATCATGGGCATGTTTTTGGTTGTCAGGAACAACCTAAATTGTATAAATGATGATAATAATGGAAATCGTGATGATATTGATGATAATAAGAATAGGGAGTATTTATTGCCCCTTACCACTCAGTGTGTGTACTCAAAGGGCATGAAAACATATAATGCATAAGATTTGAATATGTTATTGAACTGGTCTATTGAGCCACACTCTTTGCCTTATACATTGATTAGCATTATATTAAAGGGATTGTACAGTACTGGCTGAGGTGGGGATTCATGTTTTGAACATTCCTAAGTGGGATAATGAGAAACCTCTTATGAAATATGAAAGAGTATGTAATTTTAAGAAGGATTCAACGTTTATTGGATGGAAATTGTTTTTTTTTTTTAAATGGCAGAGATACTAAAAAAAAGTGATAATGATAAAAGGTGACAGGCCACGCCTTTTATTAGGATTTCTTTGTTTCACCTTGTTCTTAGATATCTCGGCCATTTCAAAACCGATTTTCATGAAATAAACTTTTGATACCCCTTAGAATTACATGCTCTTTGACATCTCATTGAGTGGTTTCTGAATATCTCGCAAAACGTTTAAAGCTAAACCCTCACCTCGACCAGAACTGTCCACACCCTTTAAAGGGTGTGTACAGTTCTGGTCGAGGTGAGGATTTAGCTTTTAACACTTTGCCAGATATTCAGCAACCACTCTATGAGATGTCAAAGAGCATGCAATTCTAAAGGGTATCAAAAGTTTATGTGACAAAAATCGGTTTTGAAGTGGCCGAGATATCCAAAAACAAGGTGAAACAAAGAGATCCTATTTAAAGTTGTGGCCTGTCGCCTTTTCTTATTATCACCTTTTTTTTGTCTCCCCCACCGGAGGTGAAGGCGAGACTAAGGGATCCAAATGGTGTCCGTCCGTCATCCGTCCGTCGTCCGTCCGTCGTCCGTCCGTCGTCCGTCGTCCCTCACAAATGTTAAAGTTTACCTGCAAGACTATCTTATGATGCATAACTTGGCAGCTGTTACAGCAATGGCAGCCACACTTGGTTGATAGAAGCACTAGGGGTATCTTCATGTTATGGTGTTGTCAGAGGTCATGTGATGATGTCAAAGGTCATTTGAGGTCATATATTAAAGAGTATGTGCAAGACTCTTTTCTATGTTAAGGTTTACCTGCAAGACTCTCTTTCGACAAATAACTTCACATAAGTTGCTTGGATTACAACCTAACTTGGGTCATAGATGCACTGGGGGTACCTTCATGTCATGGTGCCGTTGGAGGTCACAGGATAAGGTCAAAGGTCATTTGAGGTCATACATTAAAGTTTACTTGCAAGACTCTCTTATCACATGTAACTCGACACATGTTGCTACAATGGCAATCAGACTTGGATGATGGATGCACTGGGGGTACCTTCATGTTATGGTGCCGTAAGAGGTCACATGATAAGGTCAAAGGTCATTTGAGGTCATACGTTAAAGTTTACTTGCAAGACTCTCTTATCACACGTAACTCAGCACATGTTGCTACAATGGCAATCAAACTTGGGTGATGGTAGATGTCTCTTGGGAAGTTGAAGGTAACCACAAGGTCAAAGGTTACAGACAGGGGTCAACGAACTTTTAGGGCCCAATGTTAAGTTCTTAGGGCGCATTTCGTTTATGGCTCATAACTTTTGATCCCTTTGTCCGTTTGTGACCAAACTTGGATGGAAGATGTCCCTTGGGGAGGTGAAGGTCGTCACAAGGTCAAAGGTCACAGACAGGGGTCAACAAACCTTTAGGGCCCAATGTTATGTTTTTAGGGCGCGTTTTGATTGTGGCTCATAACTTTTGATCCCTATGTCTGTTTGTGACCAAACTTGGACGGTAGATGTCCTTTGGGGAGTTAAAGGTCATCACAAGGTCAAAGGTCACAGAAAGGGGTCAACAAATTTTTAGGGCCCAATGTTAAGTTTTTATGGCGCGTTTCGATTAGGCCAAAAAAAAAAGAAGGTTGCATTGGCGTAACATGAGATTTTCAAATAGGGTCGGTCGGGCGGATTTTTTTTTTTTTTTTTTTTGCTACCTGCATTTTACGTGTAAAACTCGTGCTCAGTAAACAGTTACAACTACTGCACCGTATGTGCTATGTTCATCTGTTCTACAAATCATTTATGAGGCCGATATTACTCGAATTATACCCCTTCACAGAATTTAAAAATGTTGGAATCCCTATCCTGAATGTTTTCACTTCATATTTTACTATTTTGACTTAGATAAGGCGCACCTGGTAAACTAGGGACTGCGAGCGACGGAGAGCGACACTCAGCGACGGAGACTTATTGCGAGAACAATGAAGTGCGTCGCAGTATGCTTTTACTCCGTCGCTAAGCGTCGGTCAAAGCAGTACGCGCCATCATTTTGATGATACCGCGACGCTTGCCGACGCTTGCTGACACTTGCCGACACCCTCAAAAGAAGCTGTTGATTATTTCTATGTTGCGTGACCTCCGCTCACGCAAGTGTTCGATTTAATAATGCCGACGTTTCGGGACATGGCGCTTGAGATGTAGCGAGATTTCTGAATGGTCACGGCCAGTGCTCAAATTGAATAGCGAGCGACGTGTCCAGACGCACCTCTCCTGATTACAAATGATGCTCGTGATAGCCCGACGATGAGCGACGTGTCCCGACGCTTTCCTTTGTCTCAACATTGGTTATGAGTTGATTTGCGTTTCGTTTGGCTATAAGATGGTGAAAAGAAAACGTAATTATGGGGTGTGATCTCACTGAACGGGGAACACTTTGAAAGTAGCGATCGAAGAGGGTTTATGAAAACACATGTAGGTCTACACTCATACGCGAATGTATGCCTTAATTAGGCAGCTCCATACATGTAAAATTTTGCATGCATGAGGTGAGATCTTTTTTTATCTGTCAAGTGACTCAAGAACTGAATACAGTGTATTAGGAAGTCGTCCTATTTCTCCCGTAGGAAAAAGTCAGATGTTTGCCTTTACTTTTGGAAATAAACAGCGGCAACAATCGGCTCCGCAAGATGCTAAAATTAATGTCAGATGTTTCATTTTAATTTTGGAAATGAATAATGGTAATATTCGTATGATACTAAAATAAACGTCGGATGTTTGTTTATACTTTTGGAAATGAATAACGGTAAGATTCAGCTCCATACGGTGCTAAAATTGATGTCAGATATTTGATTTTGCGATCGGAAATGCATAAGGATAATATTTTGGCTCCGGAAGATGCTGAAATAAATGTCGAATGTTTGCTTTGACTTTCGGAAATGATTAACAATAATATTCAACTCCGTACGATGATAAAATAAACGCCGCATGTTTGCTTTTACTTTCGAAAGTAAATAGCAACATTCGGCTCCAGAAGATGCTAAAATAACTATCACATGATTGCTTTTACGTTCGGAAGCGAATAGCAGTAATATTCTGCTCCATACGATGCTAAAATAATTCTCGGATGTCTGCTTTTTAAATTTCGAAATGAATAACAGTAACATTGATTCATTAAAATTGATGTTTGATGTTTGCTTTGACGTCCGGAAATGAATAACATTCAATTATATTCAACTCCGTACGATGATAAAATAACTGTCTGATGTTTGCTTTTATGTTTGAAAGTAAATAGCAATAACATTCAGCTCCGGAAGATGCTATAAATGCCGGATGTTTACTTTAACGTTCGAAAGTAAATTAGCGATAACATTCAGCTCTGGAAGATGATAAAGTAAATGTTGAATGATCCCTTTGACGTTTGGAAATGAATACCAATAATATTCAACTCCGTGTGATGGTGAAATAAATGCCGGATGTTTGCTTTAATGTTCGAAAGTAAATAATAACATTCAGCTCCGGAAGATGCTAAAATAAATGTCGAATGATCCCTTTGACGTTCGGAAATGAATAACAATAATATTCAATTCCGTACTATGATCAAATGAATGTCGGATGTTTGCTTTTACTTTCGAAAGTTAATAGCAATGACATTCGGCTCCGGAAGATGCTGAAATAAATGTCAGATGATTGCTTTTACGTTCGGAAGTGAATAGAAGTAACATTCTGCTCCATACGATGCTAAAATAAATGTTGGATATTTGCTTTTACATTTCGAAATGAATAACAGTAACATTCAGCTGCGTTTGATGGGAAAGTAAATGTCTGATATCTGCCTTGACGTTAAAAATGAACAACAGTAGGCCCTACTATTCGGCTCCGTACGATGCTAGAATAATATTGTCAGATGATTCATTTCACTTTCGGAAGTGGACAGCAGCAAATAACATTCGGCTCCGTATGATAATGAAATAAATGTCGGATGTTTGCTTTTAAATTTGGAAATGAATACCAGTAATATTCTGCTCCGTACGATGCTAAAATAATAAGAGATTGTTGCTTTTACATTTGGAAATGATTAACGGTATCAATCGGCTCAGTTAGATGCTAAAATAGATAGCGGATGTTTGCTTTCACGTTCGGAAATGAATAAGGATAACATTCAGCTCCCTAAAGATGCTAAAATGAATGTCGGTAGTTTGCTTTTACATTTGAAAATGATTAACGGTAATATTCGGCTCCGTAAGGTGCTATAAAATACCAGTAAATGTTGCATGATTGCTCTTACAATCGGAAATGAATAACGGTAACTTTCGGCTCTTTATAGTGCTAAAACGTTAATGTTGGATGTTTTAAATGTCTGCAAATGCTCCCACTTTCTCATTTCAAACGTAAGTCTTGACTACCTAAATAGGCATCAACTTTTAACTAACTAACAGTGTGTGGGATTATTCCGAAGGTGCCTTAGTCTGAAAACTCTTAATCCGGCACGAAAATTTATTTATGTATTTATTTATTTATTTATTTATTTATTTATGTATCTATGTATCTATCTATTTATTTATTTATTTATCTATCTTTTGAGATTAACAACGTTGAGAATATCGACCCCCGTTTCGTTTTCGAGTCGACGATTCTTTAAAAAACGAAACTATTTTCCCCCTTCGTCATTGGGATTTACGAGCCTTTGGAATGACTGTAACTATGTTTATTTTTTTTTCAGTCGATTAGGGGATGGGGGGGGGGGGGGTAATTCAGAAAATAAATATAGAAGGGAGTGAAAATCTTGAGGCAAGAAATACAAGTGAAATTCTCAGTTTGATATCGTATTTTTTTTTTTTGCGTGATGTTTGTATTCTGGAAAGAGTCATGTACTTATTCCGTTGGTTCGTTCTTCCGAATCTTAGCCGTCGGAATAACGAACTTTAAGTAACGAACTGTAACTTTATGTTTTGTTTTGTTTGTTTGTTTTTCAGTCGAGCAGTGGAGGGGAAGGGTAAATCAGAAAAGAAATATATAAACGGCATCAGGGAAAATTTTGAGGCAAGAAATCAGTTTCTCAGTTTGACATTGTTAATTTCTTTGCGTGGTGGTTATTATTCCAAAAAGAGTCAGGTATGATGATACTAGGTGTACTTATATTCCGATGGTTCGTTCTTCCGTATCCGAAAAACGCAAATTCCATGTTTGTTACTATAGTAATCTGAAAATGTACTAGGGTTTGTTAATCCGAACATTTTGTGACATTCCGAAGGTTCGTTGATCTGAAAATGGGAAATACGGTTCGTTAATCTGAAAACGAATAACGTGGTCAAAAATTTGTTTTGTTTTCGGATTAACAGCATTTAGAAAACCAAACCTTCCTTCGTTTTTGAATTGACGAATCTTCAAAACAGCAACACAATTTTGTTGTTGCTTTTATTTTTTTTTTTCGAATAACGAGACTTCGGAAATTGCAAACTTTCAAAGTAACGAACAGTTACGATTTTTTGTTAATCATTAAAGCGAGAAGAGGAGGATAATTCAGAAAAGAAATATAGACGAGAGGAATAATCTTTGATTGATGATGATGTTGGTCATGTTTCTGAATGTTTATAGAAAAAGGCTGAGTGATCCGAGTGATGGTGATGATAAGTTATTACTAATGCGAGTCTAAAAGACAGCTTGCTGAACATGCTTCTTTCCCTTCCGGCCCATGGATGATGAAAAAAAAATACATACACCTCACAACAAAAAGAATCACGTGCTAGCAACCTTCGTAAAGTTAAATCTAGACGTTCATTGCCAGCAAAGGGGAAAAACACAACAGTAACTGAAGCAAAGAGATTGTGTATGCAGTCTCTGGCATTACGAGAAACTTGACACCCCACCCTCCTCCCCTCCTTGTGGAAAATTTCCACAAAACCAGGTGCCAGACCCAAGGTGCCAGACGAAAGAATGCGCGCACTGGAATAAACCGCGTGTACATAGCCTGGAAATATTGATCGAAGAACTAGCTCATGACTTGTCATCGCAAAGATCATGATTCTAATTATAGCCTTTCTTTTGACCGTTAGTAGAAATATCGAACAGTTTATTATTGTGTACTTAATTGAGTATTTTAAATGTTTACTGAACTACAAATTGTATAGGAAGGGATTTATTACTCACAGAAATATACGAAAGGCCTCGTATGCCCAGACAAATTCACTACGAGTATGTGATGCAGCCACTACCCGGTTAGACAGCAAAATCCTGACAATTTCACGCTCAAAACTACGTATTACTTTGGAAAGTTTGAAGGAACTTCACCTACGAACTGTGAAGTTATTTGGCTATCAACATTCGTTCGTTTTTGTTTTGTTTTTGTTTTTTCCTCATTTAAAAGACATGATTTCTTCGTATGGAATTGGAACGTAAACTGTTTAGCGAGCATCGTTATGGCAGACTTTGTGATATCAGTCAGGGAAAAGAAACTGGAATAGTTAAGATGTTTAGAATCCAATAAATAACATGAAAAAGCCTGAAAAATAACACATGACTATGTTTTATAGTAAACAATAACTGAATATACTCAACAAATTTTTGCATTGAAAGAAAGATATTATTCAGAGGGGTGAAGGTTCAGATGCGAGTTTCTTCACTTTGTCTCCCTCTACAAATTAAATTTGTTACGATCGCAACTGCTGATCTGTAAATCAACAAACATGTACATCGCGTACAGTAGCTCAGTACACGTAGTACTCGAGAATCTTTATAATCGTGCTGCTGGTACACAAGCTGGACGATACTATTACTAAGGCATACTAAGATGTCGTAATGTTTGTTTAGTCAATTTTTTTTTTTTTTTTTTTTTTTGCGGACTAGCCAAAATTGAATCAGGGTAGTGATATGACAACAGTAAGTGAATAAAGACAATCTGAACTTATTCGTTGCCCTATTGTGATGTGGAGCGAGTTTTACCTTGCGTTTTAAAAGGCGAGTTTTCTTTCTGTTAGAAATCATGTAACTGATCTCTGCAATATTAATGTACGAGTAGGCCCTATAGCTTCTTACTTAGTCTAAACACGATTTCAGTCGATTTTGCTATTAACAGTTCAAGTTTTTTTTTTTTGCGTTTGTAAACGGCATTCACTGGTGCTTGCTTGTTTGCTTGGTACATTTCTGTCATGCGGCTGGCAGTTCGTGACTTATAATCTCCACCTCTCTTTTACGGTCAGCAACGAGTTGATAAACAAATTCATAGGGTTCATCAACAAGATGGTGCACATAACGTGATACAATGCGTATTCAGCACATTGGCGTGGTGGCATAGAAAATTAATGAACAAGCACTTATCTTTCTTTCTTTTTTTTTCACGCATCGCACTGTGTCTTGCAAGGAAGGTGTCTCAATGACCCCTACACCACAGACTTTCAAGTACATTGTACAGAGTAACTTTGATCAAAGACAATGGTATTAAGTCTTGCCGATTTCAAAACAGAATGTCCACGCCATGCCTCGTGCGAACAAAAGACGGATTAGGAGGCAACTCATTCACTAACTACCCAGCCCTGTCACTGCGTAGAATTGCACTGCGTCTGGTCGGGCTTACTAGCAATTCCCTCTGACTCAGAAGAAGGTGACGGGGCACTCTCCACAGAACTCTAAAGAAGTTCTGTGGCACTCTCCCGTTTCGGGACAATTTTCACAACAATTTAAGATAATTTGTGACTGAAAAAAACAAAATCAATTTTGGGAATGAATTGGATGATGACACATTTGCTCCTGCGATAATTGTTCTTGCATGTATTTTGTGCATGTGAAAAGCGTTCGAACTTTGTTGCCAGTGTACCGTGGAAACTCGATATGGGCATAGGAGATCCTGATATAACAAATAATACCCGATATAACAAACTAATTTCTCCGGTCCCAACGAATTCATTTTCTGTTTTGTATTGTTTATTGTCTACTGATAAAGATTACAAAGAACAAAATATGTCTGTCTCAAAGATCTCGTCATAGCGAGTTGCCACGTGTTGACTTTTGTAATTTTCGCGTGGTGTTCGGTGCTGCAAACTTCGGCGAGTGCCTACTCATTGTTTATTTCCGCTGTTTTGATGCTGGTGAAAAAAAAAAAAGCTTGTTGAGCTACGTGTCCTCCGTCTGATTTCATTTCTCCCTCTTTCACTCTTCTTCTCTTCCCATGAATGATGGAAAATATACATACACCTCACCTTCGTTAAGTTAAAACTAAATGTTCATTACCAGCAAAGGGAAAAAAATAAGGGGAAAAACACGAACGGATTATATGTGGTCGACACCCCCCCCCCCCCCCCCCCTCCCCCAGCCCCTGTTGTGGGAAATTTCCAAAGAAGCATGCACCATACCCCAGGTGCTGGCCAGACGAAAGAATGCGCGCACTGGAATTCTGGTAGTAAACAACGTGTAAATAGCCTGGAAGTTAAATCGATGGAATAGTCCATGGACCAAGACCCGAAAAATGGGTTGTTGGTACCGCCTGAGGTGGCAAAACCTTTTTGGTGTCATTTTGTTTGTCGGGCATAGATATGCTTATCAAGCTATGATAGCATTTCCAAATGAGTAGCTTAGTCATAATAAATGATTTTTTAACCATTTTGGTCTCGTTTTTATATCCCTATACTACTGAATCGAAACTAACCGCTGTACAAAGAAGAACACTGTCTTCCGTATGTCCCAAAGAGATTTTCCCCGTGACTTTGATTGGTATGTCCACAGGTGTTCTGTTGTAAACGCGGTGCGCTAAGTCTTTATTCAAGGCAGTGAAGGGAATATCCAAAGGGTTATGATGTCCACAGCTGTCACGCGGTGCGCTTAGTCTTTATCTAGACCCATGTACCGTTATCATATATAAAGTTCCTCGAAAAAAGGATTATCTATACTGTTTTTATACTACCCTCTCAACAAATACATCAGTTTTAAACAAAAATCACTCTGTACATTTACAATATTATTCATTATAATGTATTGTAGTGTACCAGTGCATTATTTTTGCATTATCTTTTATTGTTGGATGGAAATAAAGCGACATTGGCGTGGTGTTAGCGTTTTCACCGTAGTGTTTTCGCCGGAAAATGATAATTGAAAAATACGGTAAAATTCACGAGGAATTGCTTTTTTGTTGTTTTTAAATAAAAGGATATACACTGTATCATAAGCTTTGGATATTCCCTTCGCCGTCTTGAATAAAGACTAAGCGCTATGGACATCATAACCTTTGGATATTCCCTTAGACTTAGCGCACCGCGTTTACAACAGAACACCTGTGAACATACAGAAGACAGTGCTCTACTTTGCATAGCGGTTAGTTTCGATTCAGAAGTTGATCGTTATACTTTGTAATGTACATATGCTTATGATTGAATTTGAGATTTACTTGTGTTATGTTTTGTGGAATGAAAGAAAAAAAAAATGAAAATGAAAATGAGAATGCAATAAATCAAATCAAATCAATTCAAAATTCAGAAGGTTCGCTATTCCGAAGGTTCGTTATTCCGAAGGTTCGTTGATCAGAAACACGCAAATTCCCTATACCATGAGGTTCATTAATCCGAATATTTGTGGCGTTATTCCGGAGATTCGTTAATCCGAAAATGAAATTCGGGAATAACGAACCTTCGGAATAACGAGCTATGACCTACTTAGTAGCACGTAAGGGACTATCACAATTTGCTGAAGGTCCCAAAGAACGCATTTAAGAGAAGAAAACGAATCACGTTTTACTTCCAAATCCGTAGTATAGAGTAACTTTACACTTCATTAAGACATTGTAAGATAATGATTAATCTTCTCTTCTTTGTTTGCCAGTACAGTAGCGCTTTCTATTCATTAAAAAACAGCAGTCGCCATTCAGAGAGGGACGCCTCGGGACGCATGATGACGCACATTCTGCAGAAAGCAAAATAAAATGTGATGGCAAAGGACATCCAGTCGCTGGTAATCCAGAATGCGTCCGGCATGCAGGCATTCTCTACTTCATTCCCGGTCCACGCATTCTGCCTGCACTGAGAATGCCCTATTGTTACTCCCCTCAGGCTTGTGAATAGAGGCATTCCGTCGTATTCCGAGAATGGGGATTATAAAATCCTCTATTCAGGGCGTCCGGAATGCGTCCGAGAATGCAGACGCGTTACTGAAACCATTCATTCACGAAGAATGATAGCGGCCTCGTGCACCTCTATACGATCGTCTTTGACCTTCAAAAGAACGACACGCCGCCCTGTTGCGTTGTGAGAAAGAAAAGTCGCGCCATATTATACACGTTGTATTTCAGTTTCAGTGTGAAAAAAAAAATGAGTAAAAGTGTCTCTGGAAACGGATTTCTAACATAGAGATTTTGTTTTTGTTCGATTTTTCTGTATGTTGGTTAGTTTGTTTTTTACGACATAATACTCGTCGCCTAAAGTTGCGTTTCGTACCGCAGTTCGATACATTCGTATTTTTTCTTGCCAGAATGAGACGCCAACCCTGTTGCTAGGAGGTACCTACCAGGTATACCGTCGGGTCTCGACACTAGCGGTGGCCCGGGGCCATCAAAAAACGCACGTCGGGCACCAAAATTTCATCATATGAAGATTTTGGTGGACCGATCGGGCCACCAAGAAAAGTCGGATGTTTGCCTTTATACTTTTGGAAATGAACAGCGCTAACAATCGACTCCGTAAGACGCTAAAATAAATGTCGGATATTTGTTTTTATTTTCGAGAAATGAATAACGGTAATATTCGACTTTGTATGATACTAAAATTAATGTCGGGTGTTTGCTTATACTTTTGGAAATGAATACAGTAAGAGTTGGCTTCCTAAGGTGCTAAAATTTATGTCAGATATTTGATTTTGCGTTCGGAAATGAATAACGATAACATTCGGCTCTGGTAGATGCTGAAATAAATGTCGCATGTTTGCTTTGACGTTCGGAAATGAATAATAAAAAAATTCAACTCCGTATACGATGAAAGTTAAATGCCGGATGTTTGCTTTTACGTTCGAAAGTAAATAGAATTAACAGTCAGCTCCGGAAGATGCTAAAATGAATGTCGAATGATCCCTTTGACGTTCGGAAATGAATAACAATAATATTCAACTCCGTACGACGATGAAATAAATGTCTGATATTTGCTTTTATGTTCGAATCTGTAGCAATAACATTTACCGCCGAAAGATGCTAAAATAGATGTCGGATATTTGTTTTTAATTCTGGGAAATTAATAACGGTAATATTTGACTTTGTACGAAACTAAAATAAATGTCGGATGTTTTCTTATACTTTTGGAAATGAATAACGGTAAGATTCAGCTCCGTACGGTGCTAAAAGTAATGTCGAGTATTTGATTTTGCGTTGGGAAATGAATAAGGATATCATTCGGCTGTGGAAGATGCTGAAATAAATATTGCACGTTTGCTTTGACGTTGGGGAATGAATAATAATGATATTCAACTCCGTACGATGGTAAAATAAATGCCGGATGTTTGATTTTATGTTCGAAAGTAAATAGCAGTAACAATCGGCCCCGGAAGATGCTAAAATACATGTCGAATGTTTCCTTTAACTTTCGGAAATGAGTAACGATAATATTCAACTCCGTACGATGATAAAATAGATGTCTGATGTTTGCTTTTATGTTCGAAAGTAAATACATGTAGCAATAACATTCGGCCCCGGAAGATGCTAAAATAAATGTGGAATGTTTGCTTTAACGTTCGGAAATGAATAACGATAATATTCAACTCCGTACGATGATAAAATAAATGTCTGATGTTTGCTTTTATGTTGGAAAAGTAAATAGCAATAACATTCGGCTCCGGAAGGTGCTAAAATAAACGTCGAATGTTTGCTTTAACGTTCGGAAATGAATAACGATAATATTCAACTCCGTACGATGATAAAATAAATGTCTGATGTTTGCTTTTGTGTTCGAAAGTAAATAGCAATAACATTCGGCTCCGGAAGATGCTAAAATAAATATCGCACGTTTGCTTTGACGTTCGGAAATTAATAATAATGATATTCAACTTCGTAAGATGGTAAAGTGGTGCCGGATGTTTGCTTTTATGTTCGAAAGTAAATAGCAATAACATTCGGCCCCGGGAAGATGCTAAAATAAATGTCGAATGTTTCCTTTAACGTTCGGAAATGAATAACGGTAATATTCGACTTTGTATGATACTAGAATAAATGTCGGATGTTTTCTTATACTTTATTAGCTATAGGAAATGAATAACGGTAAGATTTAGCTCCGTACGGTGCTAAAATTAATGTCGAGTATTTGATTTTGCATTGGGAAATGAATAAGGATATCATTCGGCAGTGTAAAATGCTAAAATAAATATCGCACGTTTGCTTTGACGTTGGGAAATGAATAATAATGATATTCAACTCCGTCAGATGGTAAAATAAATGCCGGATGTTTGCTTTTATGTTCGAAAGTAAATAGCAATAACATTCGGCCCCGGAAGATGCTTAAATAAATGTGGAATGTTTCCTTTAACTTTCGGAAATTAATAACGATATTATTCAACTCCGTACGATGATAAAATAGATGTCTGATGTTTGCTTTTATGTTCGAAAGTAAATAGAAATAACATTCGGCTCCGGAAGATGCTAAGATAAATGTCGAATGTTTGCTTTAACGTTCGGAAATGAATAACGATAATATTCAACTCCGTACGATGATAAAATAAATGTCACATGTTTGCTTTTACGTTCGAAAGTAAATAGCAATAACATGCAGCTCCGGAACATGCTAGAATACATGTCGAATAATTTTCCTATCTGTAATTTGTCCGTTTGCTTCATGGTTGTGAGGGTAGCTCGCTAGCCACGCTGGTCTGTAATTTCATACACAGCCCTGTCTCTTTAAAAACGCTTTGTAATACATTATAGGTCCTGCAGTATAAGATCAGTAACTTGTAATCATTCGTAGTGACGTAGAATGCGTCTGTATTGTAGCAACAGCACTGATTTTCATATTATTATTTATATCACTTCCATTCTATTTGATCCAAATCCGGTTAATTTCACATGATCGGCATTTGATGACAATTTATGGAACTGTGCAAAAGTATAGGAGACAACATGCTTAGCAGATGATTCCTCCTTTTGATTCCCCTCTCCCTGTCTCATTCCCTCTCAGCTCACTTTGATCTTTCCTCTCCCCAGCCCACCCGACAAAGAAGAAGTTCGGTACAATACAAAAACAAAACTATAAAAACTAAAACTAAAACAGACAAACAAACAAAGGAACATGTGCTAGCTGAATAAATGGGATACCTATGCCCCAGCCAGGCCAAGCTTGTGGAAATTTCCATGAAAGCAGAGTGGATCAATCAATAAGTTACAGTAGTGTTGCCTGCCAGCAAAGGAATGCGCGTATGCATTCCTTCACACCCCACCCGTGTTGTAAACCACGTGTAGATATCAATTAGACAGTCTGGCCTGGGAGTGGGAGTGAGCCAGGGACATGTCTCTAGCACTAGTCTTGAGTAAAAGCCCCTTTTGAGTTCCTGTAAACGTCATATACTGTTTTGTCTTTCTTTTCGCCTAAAAAAAAAAGCATATAGCGAACAGACCTCACCTCCCTGATATCACAAATGTTCACGTAGCCATGCAAAAGGATTGATTTATCCCTTCTAGGCGAAAACTGAATTAAATGTCCTTTGATAGAAAATTCGAAATCTAGCATGCCTGGATAAAGACTACCGTGGTACCTTCGCAATGTACCAGGCCAGCTAGAGCCACATGTTCGATCGTTGAGAGTTAGCAAAGGAAGCAAAACGGTGAGCTAGTAGCGGCATGTACGTATACAAAATGCACCTTATTGGTGAAAGCGTGGGGCTGATCGAATGCATTCTAGAAGACAAAGGCTGTGAACCCTGGCAAATTAATCCTGTTGGTAGTGTTACCGTTAGGTTTTAACAGACAATAGAGAGATTAGACAAAGTCACCCTCATTGTTGATGCATTCTCAGTTTCATTCCGGAATGCCCGGCTTATTTCTAGGCCCTGTTAAGCTGAGCATTCCCAGGCGACGGCCGGAATGGGTATAGAATGTGCGCATTCTCGAGTGCATGCCACTGAGATAAAAGGTATTCCGAACGCATTCTGGAATACCAACGAGTGGATGTCTGTTGTTGGGAACCAGGGCTCGCTGGCCCTGTGAGAGATTTGACTTGCAACTGCAAATAAGTAATACAGTTTTGCCTGAAACTTTGCGTTGAATTAGAAACAAACGCAAATTGGCATTGGATTAGTCAAGGTTGCGTTCGATATTTTCCTTACAAAATCGAGCGTCCGCTTAGCAATGAACTTGCTTGCAATAAAATGCAAATTTGCGTACGGCTCGCTCTCGGGCGGGAACTTGCATTTGTTGATGCTTTACCTCTCACAACTACTGAAATTTCCCAAGCTCAGTGCTTAGATTATGTGCACTATACCACACGCTATAACACATACCGGTAATACTTTATGCGTATCGGGGATTTTCGGATCGATATCGGGAGTTGTAGCGAACGAGTAGCGCGAAACGGTAAATTCGCGATTTTTGTAAGCATCGGGCAGCAATTCTACCTTCATACTTAATGCCGAATTTGGTTCGAAACTGCACTGTTGAGGAGCTGAATCATGTCAGAATTCATTTCTGTAACCTAGAAAATCAGTAAGTGTAATTTTCAGGTCCGAAACAGTGCGTGGCCCCAAACCCTGTCCTATTGCCGATGGCTTCTCCGCTTTGTCTGCTAGTAATATGTAGCACTTTCTATTCCATTTGATTAGTGAAGGTTGCGTTCGATATTTGCCTACGGAATCACGCTTCCTTTTAGCAATGAACTTCCTTGCGTTTAAATGAAAATTTACGTACGGTGCGGGGACTTGCATTTGATGTTTTAGCTCTCACAAGTCACAGCTGTGCTTAAAATTCTCGAGCCCAGGGCGCAGATTGTGTGCCCAAGTATACTCGGACGCTGCACTACGTACACGCACGCGTATCGGGGATTCGGATCATGAGTAGCAAGCGAGTAGCGCGAATTAAACGGTAAACTCGCGATTTTTTTAAGCATCAAGCAATAGTATATTTATGGCATTTCTTCCTTAATACTAATTGCCGAATTTGGTTCGCAGTTGCATTGCTGAGGAGTTGAATCATGTCACAATTCATTTCTGTAGCCTAAAATACATTTGCACATGTATCAGGAAGTGTAATTTTCATGTCAAAACAGTGCGTGGCCCCAAATCCTGGATTGCCGATGGCTTCTCCGCTTAGCACTAGTAGTAGCACTTTAGCTTTCTATTCATTACGAAACAATAGTCTCCATTCAACGGGGGACGCCTCGAGACGCATCGGGACGCATCGGGAGGGTAGAGGGAAGGAGCTTATTTTGCGGACGCAGCGAGACGGCCACCAGGTAAGCTCCTTTTCGTACATGCAACGGTCCATTTGTGAGGGCTCGTCTTTTACAAGTATACTTGGGAGTTAGCCGACGCTTTGCGACGCTCGGCGGCGCCCGCCGACACGCAGTCTAAACTAGTGATTGTACGCCGTCGCTAACCGTCGCTGGGTGTCCTTTGACGTCGGAAATTGAAAGAAATTTGCAGAAGCGTCGCACCGCGTCGCTCGCCGTCCCTACTTTACCAGGTGCGCCTAAGATAGATGCAAATTGACCCATATGTACGATCTTTTCATCGCACACGGCGATCTCTATTACAGTCCCACATATACAGATTTGTGTAAGTTCTCCACACAAGAAACCTATGGCAAAACTGTGCACAATACATTGCAGTCTGAATGCTAAGTATACACTGTATAAATCTTGATAGAGTACGCGTCCGTGTTGGAAACAGATGACGTACTGATCAAGCGAGGCTATGCGAGGCGCTAGCGAGATCTCTCCGGAGCTCCCTCGTACATCCGATAGCCCCAGAGCCGTTTCCACTTCCGGGTTTTTTGCGATCGCGATCGCAGTCAACAAGATACTTGATATCGATAGCAAAAAAAATAATAAAAAAACATAGGGTCGGCGGAATTTTTAGGGTCGGGCGGGTTACGCCAATACAACAATTTTTTTTTTTGGCCTTATGGCTCATTACTTTTGATCCCTTTGTCCGTTTGTGACCAAACTTGGATGGTAAATGTCCCTTAGGGTGTTGAAGATCATTACAAGGTCAAAGGTCATAAGCAGGTCAATTAACTTCTGGGAGTTATAAAAGATATTAATTCCTTGTACGCGAATGGGCGAGACACAATTTGGCGATTGCCTTGTTTTGGATATCTCAGCCATTTGAAAACCAATTTTCATCAAATAAACATTGAATTCTTCTTAAAATCACATGCTCTTTCATATTTCATAAGAGGTTTCTCATTATCTCACTTAGGAATTTGTGCAAAAAACATGAATCCCCACCTCAACCAGTCCTGTACAGCCCCTTTAAAGGCAACATCCAGCCTGTTCCTGAATTCATCAACAATGAAATCAACAGTGGAACCGGAAGAGAGTCAATCCAAATTTTAAAGAACTTACAGATACTGTACAGATAGGTGTTTGACATTCTTTGTTATTTGTTTTTCCTTTTTATTTGTAGCTTGATATGGTAAGCACAAATTGTGAAATTCACATAAAAACAAACTCATTAATGCTTGATACTCTACAATGGATGCAGTACATTCAATTGTAGCTGAAGCTGGACAGGTTGTGAGTCACTCCGACTTGCAAATCAGATGTATTTGAAACAACACAGTTAGTTTGATGTTGATTGGGCTACTCTGCAAGGTTTGCTGGACATGTGAAGAATGCAGAGAGTTGGATTAGTGATGTGTTCATTAAAATGGATACATTGAGTCATACTCTGCAAATCTACAACGATCACAGAGAGCGTAACTATGAATCACCAGCACGTGACTACTGTACACTGTCTGTTGTACTAACCAAGAGATTGCAAGAGAAAATTATATTCAAGACATACAATTTGTAGTGTGGAAAGGTTGCTTTGTTTTACAAGCGGGAGGCTTTGGGAGAATAAAGAGGGAGATTTTACATGGAAGGAGACAATTGACGTCCAAACTTGTATGGGAGCAGCCACAAATCTATTTCCCTGCTTTTACACACACTTCCAGCATCCCCATTTAACACTGGTGTCATGGTACATGCAGTAATAGTGGCATTTAGAGCTAATACTGAACTCATGGACTATTGTTATTTTGATAAATGAAATGATTATTATATTGTATTGGCTGACATGTCCTCAAATTTAGTAAGCCAAATCATATGGCAAGATCATCACAGTTTTGTCTTATTTCACTCTTAGACCATATGACTCACATGTCATGATTAAGAACTTTATGTTTGTGAGTGAGCTGTAGCCCACTGAAACTCTTCTAATTTTCTCTATCCCTTCTGTTCTGTCTTATTCGCTCTTTTGATGGCTGCTGCTATGTACAAGTAATACATCAAGGTTTTTATTATATTAATGATGTTCAGTATGTTTTTTTTTTATATTTTTTATCACTGGTTGAATAAGAAATGACAATAGCAATAGTACTTTTAATCATCTAGATCACCTAGTAATAGAAGATAGTGTGGGTCTTCAAAATAAATCTCAAGGCTCAATACAAATAAATGAATCAGCACCACTGTAATGCATGAGAAATGCACTTTTCATCTAACATTGTCAGAAACACTTGATTTTAACATTCTTTGTCAGAGATCACACCTGTCAGTTACAAGGTTATTCACTAATCAGCTATTGTACCCACTTATCAGTTGAAACAGCCAATTACACGAAAAGTGACTCTGCACCTCAAAACAAACAAAAAGTCTCCAGACATGAATTTTTAGTTACGACCATATTCTGAAAGAGCAGATTTTAAGCTTTAAAATGATGTATAACTCGAATCAAATGGACTCTTCTAACCTATCTAAATATTGGAAAGAAAGCACAAACTCAGGAAAAGTGTGAACTGAGAAAAGAGGTTCTGAAGTACAGTGTCTATTCAAGCGCTTTAAAATCTTTACCAAATCGGGCTGGCTGTTGGATGAATGGGACAAAAAGCAGGAAGTAAACTACCAGAGTAACAACAATGAAGGGATTATCAGATTAAACTGAAATTAAGCAGGCCTCATTAACACATTCTGTCCATAATTAATGCCAACATTCAAAGCATTAGCACTATCCTTTCAAAAGTTATTAGAGTTGAAATTGAAGAGTGTGGACTAGGTTTTTGTCCCCGCCGAATGAGTTCGAGCAGGGGACTATGAAACGGGCTCCGTACGTGTGTGTGTCCGTGCTAACGAGAGTATGCTTGAGTGGCTAGGAGAACAATAGTGCACAATAGATGGCCTTTATTCCGTCAGGCTTGTGTGGCTAAAATTTTTGCTTGTGTGTCTATTTTAACAAAAGGGAGAACAAAGGGGTAGACACACAAGTATATCACCGTAAGGTCGTCCATGTGTCCGTCCGTCCGTCTGTCCGTCCGTCCGTCTGTGCGTCTGTGAGTGATCAAATTGTTCAATTTGCTACTTCTCTGTCATTTATGAGCCAATTTTGATTCTGTTTGCTCTATATGATAGCACTACATGGGAGCTTTGAAACTTCTACACAGAATTTCAGTTGTGACCTTTAACCTTGACCTTTGACCTATATTGTACATTTTGCTTCAAAATGCTACTCCTTCGCCATTTCTAACCCGATTTCGATTCCGTATGTTTAGTGTGATGGCACTAGGTGAGGGCTTCAAAACTTCTACACAGAATTTATACCTTTGACTTCATTGACCTTTGACCTTGATTTTTGACCTATATTGTACAGGGCAAGTCCAAGATAATATCCCCTCAGATGCTCAAAATTCATCTTGATTTAATCGAAAAGTTATTGATATCATGTTGTAGCCAAAGAGTTAAATTATATATTTCCAGCAAAGAAAATATTGAATTATGCAAATTTATGCATGAAATATGACCTTAATTTGCATAAAGTAAAAACAAACCTTACGTATGGGACAAATTAAAAATATTCATATAAAATCAGTTGAATTTGTCCTTGACCTAGTTCCTTTATGACTTGACATGACCCCTGTATGAGCTAGTATAATTTCCAATTGGTAAGACAAGGTCAGCACATTAATTATGCAAATTATGCACTTTCCCAGAACGAAGTATCCCATATGTAAGGATTTGAGTATGTTTTTTTAAGTTTTCTCTGAAGATTTCTAACATTGACCAATCATACTTCTGGAAGTTCTAATTTATTCATTTTAACTCCAGATTAGCAAAACTAAATGTGGAAATTTAATTAGTCCTTCGTCTTATAACTAATTAAAGTTTGCTTACGTATGGGACAAATGCCTTACATATGGGACATTACATGCCAAGTGAATGGGAAAACCGCCTTTTGACATGGATGCTATACAGGTATGTCCTTACATTTGTTTGGTTAATGGTTATCTTTGCACCTACTCTGAAGGATATGTCTATATACATGTATCTGCCTCTCCTACTCAGCTGACCTCAGGGAGAGTGTAAGAACAGCATTATTGAGTCATTCTATGATTAAGAAAGGAAAGTAAAGAATATTCATTTATTTTCTTATTTTCATTACAGGCTGTGCAGCTGGTCTTCAATTAGCATCCCTCCCTTTAACATTTTGATATTGGATATTTTCTTAATTCAGTAATCATTTTCAACTTTACCTCTCTACAAAATGACTTTGTCCAAGAGAATGGGATTCTCTGAGTGTCATTTTAGGTGCAGTACATTGTTCAGCATGTACTACAGGCTGTACAGCCTCAAAAGGGAAATCAAAATAATTGTGCTTGTGGAGCTCATCAATGACAACATTACAGGTCTTACTGAATAGAAAAATCACTTGAGGTGACAGCAGGTAACTTTATCATTACTAGAGTTGATAGCAAAGGAAAAACCCTACGAGAATACTTTTTATTTTGATATGATGTTTAATATTTCAACTGCACACCCTCAGAATATGTCATGACTTTATCAAGGTCATGAACATGATTTCTGAAAATCCGGTAAAATGAAGACTATAGTTTACATTTACCATGAACCACAATATCAATACTGGTTCTCTGGTTGGAGTGCTAAAAACACAAATTACACAAAAAATAGGGAATTCAATTTTTTTTTTCTATTTTGTGTTTGAGGAGACAGATGTGCTCTGAGACACCTTCATCAAATCATACTTACTTTGTACCCCACATCTACACAATTGTCAACATACATTGCAATCTGGCAGTGTATGATCAAATGAGGTTATTAGAATTTATCAAAATTGTAAGTTTCAGATCAGTGAGTTACTTAAGTGTTTCAAATCTAGAATTACATTTTCTCTTAAGATTTGAATACAAATGATAATCTTTCCTGTTTCACTACACTTTTAAGCATTTATGTATGTACAAAGTATCAACACAAATTTTGTGGTCTTTGGTTTCATAGACTTGAAGCCATGCAATTTGAGAAAAAAAGCCAGCATAGGTACATACATTCTTCTATTCTTTGTTCTACCACGGCTTTTAAAGTCTAAAAGTTTCATTAAAATTTGATTGATTTTGCAGAAGCTAAGATTCACATGGCAAAACATGATGATTACAGAGCAAAATGAATTACTCTTGTTGTTGTGTTTTGTGCTGCATTTCAAACAATTATAAAGCTCTATAAAAACTAAGACAACTTGCAAGGTAAGCCTAGAACTACTGAAAGTACCCACTTCAAACTGTATTTGCAATTTACACTGTACATGACATTTGATTTTACAGTTGAAATTATCAAGACTACAAATTAGTCATGGTACATGTGCACGTATGCTACATCAAGGTCACAAGCTAGAATTCGCACATTTTTTTTTTTCCAATTGATAAAAATATTGACCAGAGGATTACAAATGGGCTAGAAATAGAGTGTCAGTATATACTGTATCTGTATCTATAGACATCATGAGGACAGTGTTAATGCATGACGGAATCCAAACTAAGATATTTAATTGCAAATTGGTAATTACTTTTATTTGTCTTCTTTTAGCTTTTGTTAGGTACCTGAACCCGGAAAGCACCTACTTAGCAGTCTAGTTCATTTGTTAAATGTTGTAGTATGATTTGTGGAACTGAATATGACACTATGGGAAAATTCAAAGTCATTCCCATGAATACACTTGTGCACTAAAGACAAATGTCCCATACGTAAGTTGAGCCATGTCCCATACGTAAGGTGTACTTTCGTTAATTAAACCAACTTCATGAAAAAATGCTTTATTCTTTTGCAATGAAACTTTGCTGAAAGATACTTCAGTATTGTACCTTTCTTCATTTCTAAACAGAACTTGATCAATAAGATACTTTCAGAGAAATTTCAATTCAAACTTTATTTTGAAAAATCCAGTTTTTCTCTGGTCCCATACGTAAGTTGCCATATTTTTCTTAATAAAATAATTAACCCAAGGTCAAATGACATCAAACTTAAACACAATGTTCTTCTCAGGGATACCAGTCATCCTGATGATAAACAGTAAAATCCAAGTGCTCCTTCATTACTTTTCAGAGGTTTGAAATCTCTGAATGTCCCATACGTAAGGTGCGCGATATCTTGGACTTGCCCTCCATTGGCTACAAAATGCTACTCCCGCCATTTCTAACCCGATTTCGATTACGTTTGCTTTATGTGATGGCACTAGGTGAGGGCTTCAAAACTTCTACACAGAATTTTGACCTTTGACTTCTTTGACCTTTGACCTTGATTTTTGACCTATATTGTACATTGGCTACAAAATGCTACTCCTTCGCCATTTCTAACCCGATTTTGATTCTGTTTGCTTTATGTGATGGCACTAGGTGAGGGCTTCAAAACTTCCACAGAGAATTTTGACCTTTGACTTCTTTGACCTTTGACCTTGATTTTTTACCTATATTGTACATTTTGCTACTAAATGCTACTTCCGGCGGGGACATATATTACGCACCGCGTAATTTCTACTTTTCCTTGTTCAGAAATGAAAAAGGGATTCTAAAAACACACCGTTGCACTATTCTACCAAAAATGTTCGAGATAAACTGCTAAAAAAACACACTTTCCTGCCCGTTTTATGATACCAAATTTTAGCATAATGTAAAAGAAGATCCGCTCTTTCAGAAAATATGAAAAAGTCAAGTTCGGCTAGGTTGACCCATTTCACTTATTTTCAGTCCTCACGCAAAATCAGTGTGTGCGATTTTATGTTCGTTTTGAGGTGCAAGGTCACAAATATGCAGACTGTCATAACTGACAAAAAAATAAGTTTTCAAGTTTTATTTAAGCCAGGTGAAACCCAGCAAGAATAAAAAAAAAAAAATGTCAAATGAGGACATCTATGTGACCTGGTGCATGTGCATGTCTCATTGTTGATTGCTGATATGATGAAAGGCAATGCTAATGCAGTCAAGTTTTCAGATTTAACAGACTAGAGGGCAAACAAAATGATGAGCGGTACATTCATTTGACATGTCAATATAATGTCTCCTTCCAGCCATTACAGTAAAAAGTGAGTTTTAATGCATTTTTTTTTTGGGGGGGGGGGAAGGGGGGGGGGGTTGGGGGAGAATCACAAATGTACAGTGTTACAGCTTTATTTTCATGACTGTCTATTTACAGAGTGTGATCCATGCTATGGTTAGTAAGCTGGCTCGAGGGGAGCGTGCCTTCGAAAGCTCATTTGCTGTTCGACTCCAACACACCCTGTCTGAGGAGTGCTACTGGCTGCATCGTGACCTAACTGTTGGCCAAGTCAAGAAGAAATATGAAGCCTACCATCCTGCCATCGAGTGGAAGTAAGCATTAGATGTGAAGGACTAGACTAATCCGTGAAGACTTGGAAATTATGTTATATTAAAACATTACTACCATCAGTCATCCAATTACTGCAAAAAAACAGAAGCTGTAGATTCCACCCCCTATGTACAATCTGTAGATGTGTAATGTGTTGCTTTTGTGGTACCAAGGGGCAAACTCCGTATCAGAGAGTATGAAGAGGTGACATGACCTAAAAAATCTTTCTGCTCTCTTCAAATTGCAATACTGTTGTCTAGTTGAACCAAACAGTGCCCAAATTTAAAGTAACTAAAGACTCTAAAAATCACATCGATTTCATACAGGAAGTTACCGGCAGTTCAGTGCACACAAACCCCTTGCTTCAAATGTCCTGTGTGATACATGTAAATGGCCACTGTACAGACTAGACTAGTCGATTAATACTATGTCAGTCCTGGCACAATTATGTTAGGAACTATTTTTCACTGAAAAAAAAAATACTTAAATCATTGATCTATGTTATCATTTTATTGGGGGTAATAGAGATCCTTTTAAAATTAAATGCCACCTTTTGAATTGTAGAAAAATCACCTCTAATGTATTGTATATGATCCCATGTTTTAAAGGTTGTTTGTTTTACATAACATGCCCGTCCAAGAAGTGTAAAAAAATAATCGCATCAAATTTCAGTCTTCTAGTTTGTGCTAAAGTGGCAAAGAATAAGATTACGCTGTAGCCTTATTGCTCTGTTAGGAATGCTATTATATGTTACAGTCTTTATGAGGTACACTGTATAGTGTTTGAATAAAAATGCACAACACCCTTTATAAATACAAATGGATAGAATATCTTTAAGCCACACCACATCATAATATTCTGCCAAGAATATTATGATGCTGATTGCATTTTGCACACAAAAACAACAAACCATACTACTCCCATGTCCCATCCTGTCCCGACCCATGTGCATGTGTGGAAAGGCAATCAACTTGTCGAGATGGCCACAGTTCTCAGATGTCATTCATATACCAGGGAGGTGGGAAGAGACCACCTCCCTGCATAAACTGTGCAATTTGACCAGAAACTGTGCATTGGGACACTACCATACTGGTGTGGTTATTTTGTAATATTGCAAATACCGGCAGCTTTAGGATTGCATTATCAAAACAATGAAGTGTTGGATAGTGATTTACAAATGGCATGAATTGGCTGGGTATTATGATTACAATTCTTGTCAGGATGATATTACACATGCTCTCAACATGTGCACAGTGGTCCTGGCCCTGGGTCAGGCAAGGTATTTGGTCTCTCCATTAAAGGGACTGTACAGTACTAGTTGAGGTGGGGATTCATGTTTTGAACATTCGTAAGTGAGAAAATGAGAAACCTTAAAAGTAATATGAAAGAGCATGTGATTTTATGAAGAATTCAATGTTTATTTGATGAAAATTGGTTTTCAAATGGCTGAGATATCCTAAAAAGTGATAATTATAAAAGGTGACAGGCCACGCCTTTTATTAGGATCTCTTTGTTTCACCTTGTTTTTGGATATCTCAGCCATTTCAAAACCGATTTTCATCAAATAAACTTTGATACCCCTTAGAATTGCATGCTCTTTGACATATCATAGAGTGGTTTCTGGATATCTCGCAGAACGCTAAAAGCTAAATCCTCACCTCAACCAGAACTGTCCACGCCCTTTCATGCCAGCCAATATTTCATACTTTTACATTAGTAGCTACACTGTAAGTCATATTGGTTCACATTCTTGTGTTTAATTATTGTGACAATTTCTAATCCCTTAATCTGTCACATTATTGTACTGGGCCCATGTTGCCTGGATGGCGAATCTTATGGCATATTGCGACCCAAACTCATTATTCTTCTCTGACAATGCTGCTGACATGTTGTATTGCTGGCTATTCTTTGAATTTATCAAACATATTTCACCTCAAAAGAGAGTAAATCCAAGCTTAAAGGACAAGTTCACCTTCATAAACATAAGGATTGAGGGAATGTAGCAATATTAGTAGAACACATCATTGAAAGTTTGAGGAAAATTGGACAATCCGTTCAAAAGTTATGAATTTTTGAAGTTTTTGTGCAGTAACCGCTGGATGAGAAGACTACTGCAGTGAGTGAATAACTTAGATGTCACATGCGTACAACAATATAAGGAAAATATAAAGAGAATTTCACAAAATTTAATCTTTTGCAAAAAGTACACATTCCCCCGACTCGTCACCGACAAATGTTATGGGTAATATTATTCCCCCTGCCTTTAGAAAGAGTCAAGTCAAGTGCTCTTTTATTATGCGAAAAAAGTGAAAATATGTTGAATTTTCTTTACATTTTCTTTATACTGTTGTACGTATATGACTCACAAGCTGTAGTAGTCTCCTCATCCAGCGGTTCCAACACAAAAATTTTAAAAATTCATAACTTTTGCATCGATTGTCCAATTTTCCTCAAACTTTCACTGATGTGTTCTACTAATATTGTTGCATTCTCTCAATCCTTATGTTTATGAAGGTGAACTTGTCCTTTAAACTCTGTTAAGTTTAGGGTATATTAGATGTACCACTGTGTATGTAAAGATATGTGGAGGACATACAATGTATGCACGCTATCATTAAAATACATACTTTAATTGATCACTGGTGCTGCAAGCCACAGGTGATCATGTCAATATAGCAACTATACCAAATTGGTGTGCCAACTATGTTTTTCATCCATTTGTTCTCCAAAGCCACAAAAGTATGAAAGGATAGTTCAAACAACAAAGTATAACATCCAATATTGTATTTTATTTTGAAAGAATGATTACGTAATGTCTACATTCTAAGCAGTCACTTTATTACATCATGAGCTATGTGAAGCATTCTTAATGTAAAATGCTTGTAAATGTTTCTTTTCCAAGATATGAGCTGCGTGTGCGATACTTGCCCAAGAGCTATGCTGAGCTGCTGGAAAAAGATAAAGTTTCTTTTTTCTACTTCTATGATCAGGTAAGTTGTTAAACCTTTTGCATGTGGTCAGAAGTTATCCTGTGTAGTTCAAGTTATTGCAAGTTATTGTAGAAGCAGGTATGCATGTAAAAAAAGCTTTAGGTTGTGTTCCATAAATTCAATTTATCACATCTTTTTGGTATGTTCTGTGTGTATCAAACATATGCCTTACTTTTATGGGACCCTCCCCCCCCCCCCCAACAAATCAATTATATAAAATATTGAACCTTATTTTTGTTTCAAGATTCTGCAGATGGAAACTTTAAGTGAATTTCCTCTGGCTGTGGTGGTTGCATATTTTGTTGTAATTGAAACAAACAAGCAAACTTGTTTTTTGTTTGTTTGTTTGTTTGATCAAGTCAAACATCTTATCGCTCGCTTTGTATGGAATCTGAGGGTCCATGTACTCCAAGGCCAGATCTGTCAGGTATAGCTAGAGTCTTTTACGTGTGTTTCTCTTGCTTTGTGTAATTTATACCTTCATAACAAGGTGATATTAAGCCACACTTCCGTGTAACCTGACTGCTGGAGGCAAGATTAGTGGCAGTTTAAAGGGGCAGTGTCTTGTCAGAAAAATTTTGTTTAATTCTTGAAAAGTAGAAATAGGTAAGAGGGGAAGATATGCAATGTAGCAAATCTGACAGTGATATGAAATGATGACTGTTTGAATGTCAGTGTAATCTGAGATCTTTAATAGTGAGAAAGCAGGGGACAGCAGGAACATCAAAATAGCCAGCGTGGTCATGTTTGTTGCTTGTTTGGAGTCTTGTTCTGAAATTTTGTTGTAACAAGACCCTTATGACATGCTTGGTGCATTTGAGCAGAATGCAGGATTGTCCACAGCATTTTTGCAGTGTCATGATCTCAACTTGAGGTTTTGCTCGAGCCTTATTCAGATATGATGATATATTCAGAGGGTATAAAGTCAAATGTGTGGAATCATTGGTATGATGCTTTAGGCAAAGATTTTGTCATGTAAACATTTGAATGTTGGTGCACTAAACAAAGCCTAATATATTTGACAAGAGTTAACCATTGCAGAGTTATCTGCTCATTTTGTACAATTTTGTGCTTGTAGTTTATCAGAGTTATCAGAAATGTGACACAGAGGTTAACTGCAATTATATGTCTTATCTTCTGTATCATAGTTTGTTTTGGAATTGTTCTGTGGACATTTGGACATTCAGATACCCATTCACATAGAACAGTATTTCAAATTGTTTCATTCTTGGTCAATTTCTATTCAGTCAAAACCAACCCTGTTAAATCAAATGGCTACATTTCAGCCAATAGCCATTCCTAAAGCTGAACTTTAGTGTATGCTGAATGAACAAAGACAAAATCATGCAGGCTCACATATGCTGTCAAATTTTGTTCTTTTTAATCCATGTGATGAAGCGATGCTACTGAACCATTGCAATATGGTCTACACTACAAGATATTGTCATTCAATGAATGTGTAAATTATCGACATCATATTAGTGTTGTGGTTACCCAATTTGCAAGTGAGAATGAAATTGTGTGTCTTTTGTGTTGCATGTAGTACCGGTAATCTAAAGTTAATTGTAATCAAGTATGCATTATCAGGAATGTATGATTCATTTTGGGGAAAGGGATAAACACTGCACAATGTAATGATGTTCCTGTCACAATGACCCTTTTCCCAAAATTGGATTTTGATTTGATATATATACAACTGTATTTGTTTCTGCATTGTCATTGTACACGTGCACACATAGTTGATAGTATATATATTTTTTCAACTCATGTTTTTTTCCAAAAAAGGAGGAACAGTAAGAGGAATAATGATTCCAAGCTACGTACCATTTCCTCTTTCGCCATATCTCACATATCTCAATTATTTTCAGGAGAAAGCTGAAAGCTGTATGCACCGGTGACCTATCCCACAAAACTTTACCCTAATCAGTTCACTGATACTTGAATATCTGTAGTAGATCCAGCTGAGGCATGGCTCTGCCTAAAAAAGGAATACGCACAAAAAGGGCTGAAGAATTGGTCCGCTGGGTAATCGAGCTTGGGTCTGCCTGAACCGCTATGAAGTGTCCGTGGCCGAGCGTTTCATGCCGAAGAACCCGGGTTCGATTCTCTGTGGAGACCAATTTTTCAACTCCTGCTCTTTTTCCAAAAAAGGAGGAACAGCAAGAAAAAAGAAATTCCAAGCTACGCACCATTTTCTCTTTTGTCATATTTCTCACAAACACACACTTATATATGAAGTGTATAAGCTTTTATTTTTTGGAGGGTTTAATTTTTGCAAATTTGGAACTTACAGTTGGATTGTGAATTTAACAACACACAAAAATGTGTCCATGTGCTAGGGTAGCAATGCATTTACAAAGTTGTACATTAGCATCGGCGTCAATTCACGAAAAACAACATCTTGCGAAAATGTCTATGTTCTCATTTGCGAAAATATCTGTGCGAAAATAACAGCGTATACAGTATATATACAGATGTTGAATTTTGTCTTCATTTGATTTACAATGTTTAATAACAGAAGTGTATATGTGGGACAATAGATAATACAGAAGGGCTACAGCTTAGCGTATAGCTTGATTTGCTTGCAGCCCTGATGCATCATGTAAGTATATATACATAGAAAAAAAAATAGAGGTAAAGAATGACTGTCATAGAGATAGGATAGAAGAAAGGGAAGAAGGAAATGAGAGAAAAAGAACAAAAATTATAAACAGTGCTATTTTGCTCTGGGTGAAAATGTATGTGTTATTTGCAGATGCATCATTATGACGTGAGATTTATTTATTTGTTTATTTTTTTTTTTCACTGTAAGGATCAATCCTGGCAGAAATTGATTTCTCTCTTCTAACTAAGCCTGTCACTCAGGTTAAAGTAGGTACTGGGTGAAGCCGTCAATTTAACCCACTGTACTCGTGTGTGTGTGTGTGTGTGTGTGTGTGTGTGTTTGCACAATTCCATGACTACATTGTACAAGTCTTTCTGAATGAGACCTGTGGGAACATCAGGAATTGAACCAGGAATTCAACCAGCAAGACCAAGATATAGAAACCATTGGCTACCACTGGCTGAGCACCCATAAAAGTACATTCAGAGTGGAGTATCATTTGACGACTAGCTTGACTAATCATGTATTGCAAAGCAATTGTGTCTGTATAACTGTTGAAGTGGCTGCAGAAGATATGATCTGTATTCAGTATTTACCGGTATACCTATGGAACATGATCATGCATTGTACTATAGTGCCTTATAATTCCTAGTGTACTGTTAAAGATATTTTATGAGCCTAAAGTGAGAGCATGATCTTCTTTGCTGTGTTACATGTCATTGTACACCTGGGGATTTGTTCTTCAGGCAAAAATCTATCCTCTTGTCTCACAGGCAATGCATGTACTCTATAAAGTACAGGATATCAGGGGAAGTTCTACACTGTACTTCCCCAGTTTGTACCCATTATCATAGCAGAAATACTCATGAGTGTTCAACTGGGGATTGAAAATGTCATTGCCCTTGGTCTGTCTGTGACAACCAGAAAGTGCTGATGCAGTCTGTCTCGTGGGTGTGAGCTGATAATCTTGACAGAGTTGCAACTTTATAGCCCCACAAGGAAGACTGATCGATCAGCAGTGGCATCGTATTTTTAGGCTTGGGCTTGTCTTCCACAAACCCTGGCAGTTTTCTCATTTTTGTTTCAAGTTAAGATTTAGGAGATGTACAGGGGATAAAAACTCACAAAATCCACTAAATATCATGTGGATAGAAATAAAATGATTTTTATCCAAAAGTTATGAAATGGATGATTGTCTGTACAAATGGATGAATTATTGTGCAGAGATTACAACAATGTCATCCAGTCCATTTACCAAATTTTATATTCCTTTTCTCTTCCACCTTTAAAACCCTTTTACACTGGCATATATACATCATTTTGGGGGCAAAATTTGGCAAAGTCCAGATATGCTCAAATACAATGTATGCTTGAATTCTCAGGCAAAATCTGGTTTTCTGATGTTCGCCTGATGAATGATGAGGGTATGCTAACCATATTACAAGCATACAAAGTAACAAAGGGTAGTGCTTATGTAGCATCCATCTAAATAGATGCTGAGCGTATGAAATGAATGACCAGTGAATACCCAGCGTATACATAGCATAATACAGTCATTTGACGATAACATTCTTGTCTATGTTATGCTGCAAATCAAAATATTCAACAATTTCCATCGTATAATTTTCCTATCTTTACCAAAGTCTCTCTTGTAGCATTATTAAAAGGGGATTGATTTTCAATACATTTGGATGTCTCCAAAAGTATTTCATAAAGCGACAATTTCAGAGAGAGGACACTGAAACAATTAATGAAATTTAACACCAATTTGACTTGAAGCCTTACAATCGTGGCGAGTGGTTTGTGTGGTACGGAGACGAACGCAACACGCTGCCTCCCCCATTCTGTATCAAATGTAGTGACCCCGAATGAGAATAGCGCTGGCTCAATGGGTCGGCGAACAACACTCTAGACTACAAGAGTTCTGTGCTACAAATCTCCTGACCCAAAATGGCTGTCCAAGCGAGCCACAAGAACTTCCGAATGGACGCACACTCTCAGTGCACATGCGCATGAAGAGAGGCCAAGAGAGCCACACGTCTTCTGGCCTCTCTCCTCCAATCACCGCAGCTGGCGGTCACAATGTTTGAGGGATGCCAAGTTCAAAAAAATTTTATGAGTGAGATTTTCATGACTCGGCATCTCGGCATGCGAATGTGCGCGCGAGCGAAGGTGTGGGAGGGGTTTTTCTCCCCTGTGGCCTCCCACGGTAGGGAGCTTTTTCAATTTTTAGCTCTTAATGGTGCGATCAGGTGCATACTTAAGTGACTATTTTTTACTTATTTTTAAAGACAAAAGGGAAATATACCTTCATTTGCAACTATCACTTTAATCTTTTGAGCTATACTAATTATTATAGGCCCAAGTTGCAGACTTGGCCCGATGCGTGAGAAAAATGGGTGTCATGCGTGAGATCGTGAGATTGCCCCTAGATGCTTGAGTCTCACGCAGAATGTGTGAGACTTGGTAGCTCTGAATGTTTGTGTATGATGCGTACACACACACACACACACACATGTCTCAGTGGTAGCATTGTCCCACACGTTTATGGATATAGCACCGAGTCTGGCATTGCACAATTGCATGCACAAACTTCGGTCGTTTGGGAGTTTACATACCATTAGGGATGACGATCGACCGACTTTAATGAACAATTTTCACAGGTTCTTTCACTTCTGGGCACACTTACGTATCACCCTATTTTTAAGTACAGGTAATTTGTCATTCAAGCTTCTAAAGTGGCAAAAGAATCATCTATCAGTAGGATTTAATTGAAACAAACAATTCCTAAATTTGAGTTTGTATTTAATTTTGGAACTGAGCCAACTTGTACAAATAGCCAATGAATACAATGTACATCACATGTGCTACAAGCGATTAGCAACAAATGCAAATGTACAAAGTTTGTATCTCCAAATTTTGAAAATGTTAGCATTTGGTGGCTTGACATGCTGTAGTGTGACACGGCCTTCATTGTCATGTACTGAAGTCACATGGCATTCTTTTGTTTTTGCACACAATAGTCTGTTAATAAATCATTAAAGTTATCACATGGTTTGTTTTGATTTCAGCATCCAAAGGCTATAAATTGTACAGCCTATTACAATATAGAATGTAGTTCCTGTAGTATGGTATCTTGATTCCAAGTTTCATATGGTATGGGACAGCTGTACTGTTTGTACTATGCAAGTCAACAACATGCAGTGCTTATTATAACAATGGGACTAGAACCTTTAACTGACATGCGCATGCCACGTAATGATTTGTTTAACTGAATTGATATACAATGGCATTTGACAAATTTGCATCATAAATATATGTTTTCCTGGTTTTGAATGCTTGAGTCTCACTGCAGCTGGCAGACCTATCTACAATGTATTCAAGTTAAAAATGACAAGTTATGTACTAGTTACCTGGTAATAAGTTTCAGTTTTAAGATAGCATGAATACGAGTCACAGGTCAGCAGTCTTGGTTTTCTTTATCTTACTGTTTATGTGAAGAATATTTTGTGTCATTATGTTTAATATACATCTGTACTGTATGATTCTACCTTGATGTGGTAACATTTTTTTTTTCTTCAAAATTTTGTATATTTTCAGGGTGCTGTATATCAAGCTCAAATCATAAATTGTCATTTTGGTTAAAAATGTAAGAATATGTACTTGTTTTATTAGACAGGGCCCATGGTTCTAGCATGGCAAATGTTGCAATTTACCAACATCAGTTAGGGTGAACTGCATTGAATTTCATAGCCAGAGGTTAAAGGGAAGGTAAACCCAAAGAGCAATGTGGATTGAGTGAAAGCAGCAACATTAGTAGAACACATCAGTGAAAGTTTGAGGAAAATCGGACAATCGATGCAAAAGTTATGACTTTTTTAAAGTTTTGGTGATGGAACCGCTGGATGAGGAGACTACTAGAGGAAATGACGTATGAGTGGACAACGATACAAAGAAAATATAAAGGAAATTCAACAAAAATTCACTTTTCTAGAATTATGAAAGAGCAGTGGGCCAACCGCTTTCAGAAAGCAGGGGAAATAATTGCTACCCTTAACATATGTCAATATCAAGTTGATGGAATTTGTAATTTTCATGAAAAATGGATTTTTGTAGTATTTTCTTTATATTTTCTTGGTATTGTTGTCCACTCATACGTCATAATCATAACCTCTAGTAGTCTCCTCATCCAGCGGTTCAAACACCAAAACTTTAAAAATTCATAACTTTTGCATCGATTGTCCGATTTTCTTCAAACTTTCACTGATGTGTTCTACTAATGTTGCTGCTTTCACTCAATCCACATTGTTCTTGGGGTTTATCTTCCCTTTAAGGATAAGCACCCAGATGTCCATGTTTCATCTAATTTAGTAATTAAAGAAATGTTTGCTAAAATATTTTGGATCCAAAAGTTATCCTCAATTGATTGGTTCAGAGAGCCTCATGTGATTAATTATCAACTATTCTTGAATGTTGACATGTTTATACCCTCGCATACATGACGTGTGTAAGGGGGTATATATAGGAATCAGCGTGTGGTCAATCGGGTGGTCGGGCAGTCGGGCAGTCCATTGCAAATCTTGCGTCGCGAACTCCTACAATTTTGAAGCAATTTTTATGAAACTTGTGTTACATGATGACATTGAGGTGTAGATGTGCAAGACATGTTTTTTGTGTTTGTTGGAGAAAGCATTGCCATTGTAACTACAATTTTCTCAAAACCTTGTGGAGGGAACTATTTCCACAGTATTTGAGCAATTTATTTCAAATTTGGTACATGTGTGTATAATGACCTATAGGTGTAAATGCACGACTCACTTTGTGTTTGTACCCGTCAAGGCGCTGCCATGGTAATGGCATATTTTCTTGAAAATCTTCTGGTTTGAATTACTTCCACAATTTTGAAGCAATTGAATTCAAATTCGGTGTACATAATGACATTGAGGTGTAAATGTGTATGACATGTTTTTTTATGTGCTTGTCGGAGGAAAGCGTTGCCATGGTAACCACAATTTCCCCAAAACCTTGTGTCGCGAACTACTACCACAGTATTAATGCAATTTATTTCAAATTCAGTATGTAGGGTCTATAATGATCTACACTGTAGATGTAATATGAAAGAGGCTTTTTGTGTTTGTACCTGATGTGTTGCCATGGTAACTGCATACTTTCTTCAAATCTTGTGGAGTGAACTACTTTCACAATTGTTAAGCATGCAGTCAAACTCACAAGGTACATTGTACTACACACATGTATACACACAGACAGACAGACAGACACATGTTACACGTAACCGTTTATCAAACCCAGGTTCAATTCATCGGGACAAATTCTGCCTGAACACTTCCTCTGTCTGTCATTAATGTCTAAAAATGATAAGTAAATCCCAAGAAATAATTGCAGGGATTTCCTTTCCTTTCCAGAAGGGTTATTTTCTAACCACTTCCAGATAGATTACTTAGTATGCCAATTGTACAGTCTATTACTGGTACATTTGCTGCTACACAGTAGGATGTAGTGCAGGCAGTCTTTATCTAGTGCCACCAGCTTCTAATTCACACACTTTAATACCAGTCCTTCAGTGCTATATGGAGAGTACGTCACCTTCCCCACTTATGGCCCATTCTCTCCCTGTTTGTGCATAGTATGCATGTACTGTAGTATGTGTTTATGTGTGTGACAGACAGTGGAAAAAGGAGGCATGGATTATGTATGAGAAAAATCAGAGCTGCCAACTAGTACTGATTTTCAGTAATTTCTACTGAAATTGGAGAAGAATACTGAAGGTTGCAAGCAAATTACTGATTTTAGAAATCATTGTCTGTAATATATTCTATTTAAATACACTGTTAAGGATTATTGATTTTCACTCCAAAAAGGTGCAAATTACTGATTACTGGAAAATGTGTTAGTCACAGTCAGTGTTGTCGTAATGTGCATGTTGTTAGAATGTTAAGGTTAGCAGTGCTGCCTCTTTATCTGCATTGATAGGTTCATAGGCATACAATGTAGCATACAATATAGTCTTCTTCTAGCGTGTGGCACAATGTGGCTGGTTGATATCGTTTGCTGACTATTGCTAGTCACCTAGGGCGAACCTTGAGGGTCAGCATCATTCGCCTGTTTTCTTGTTTAGATGGGCAGGGGCAGGGAGGTGAGAAGAACGTTTTCATCTCACCTCCCAGGTAGGGGGACCATTTCACCAGATTGGCACCCTGCTCATTGCGATGAATGAATGAAGTGGGATCTTTTACGTGTGTGAGTCATGGGTATCTTGCACACGGGACCTCCATTTAATGTCCTGTCCGAGGGACAGAGTGTTTTTGCCTCTTATTAGAGGGAACGGAATGCTGACACATAACATTCGTCAATGAGACTCAGGAATACGCATAGTGACTTGATATGTACTGTGAACTCTAAAAATATTTTGTGGATTTAAAACTTTACTATGTGAAATGTCATACAGCAAATATGACATTGTGCCTTGCTTTGCACAGTCAGTGCAGGATCCCTCCACAACATAGCATCTACCACATTACTTCTTTCCTATTTTTCTCTTTTTCTATTTACATTTTTGACCCAAAGTATAAAGCAAATATACTCTGCCTTATTTCAAGTTTCTGGTTAAAACTATGAATCTCTGTGCCTCTCAAAGTACTATTCACTTTGAGGATGCACCCCTCATCCATCAGTAAATAGTGCCATATTGGAGTTATGTCTGCTCATAGTTTAACCAGAAATTCTCAATGCAAAGTTTATTTGTATATTGTTTTGTTAAACCTGGTGGATAAATTCAATCTACTATCTCCTGGAGCAAGTCACTCATTCAAGTGTGCACAAAATTTGATGCAAGTCAGGATATTATATCCCTAGTCGAAATCTAAAATTTCACTCTTCATGTGACCAGACAACACTCAGGTTCTTGTCATGGGACCATTGTATTCAAGGTCAGGAAATATACAATTCTGAAATGGAATATTCGCTCAGCAATGGTTGTTTATCAGATTTGTTATGTTATTACAGCCTGATGCAGTGCTGTGTAAAGATAATTGTGTTATTAAAGACACAATATGACTGTCAGTTTAGTATAAAATGAGCTAACAACATTAATTTTGTTGGATGTTGTGCAGGTGCGAAGTGACTACATGAATGATGTGGCAGAACTGGTAGAACAGGACATTTCCCTCCAGCTTGGCTGTCTGGAGATGAGGCGTTTCTTCAAGGACATGCCTCAGATTGCCCTGGACAAGAAGGCTAACTTTGACTACCTGGAGTGAGTCCAGACTCAACAACCAAAGCGGTCTTTGGAATCAACTTATCCCCCCCCCCCCCCCTTTTTGCTTTCAAACAAAAATTATACCACTTAAGTTATGATTGACTTCAAAGATGGAGGCTGTGTGAAAACATGTGATGTAATGGGAGGCAAAGCATTTTCAAATCTCATAGAAATTTTAAATCTTCATTATCTGCCTTGTATGATAGTACAAAATGCTTGATGTGTGTGAACTTGAAGGATATGTGTAGACCTAGGGGCTGTTCCATAAAACCATACGATGGTAAATTTGCAGTCAGTGGTACATTAACTACCATAGCAACGCACTATTTCCAAGACAATCAAAGCCAAGAAATCACTGATGGTAACCATTGATTACAGAGTTACCATTAATTGTAAAGTTACCATCATTTTATGCAACAGGCCTAAATTGTACATCTTCATTTTCTTCTTGAAAATCCCATTATTGGGGGGGGGGGGGGGGTTCTAGGGAGACCAAAATGTGATAGAATATATTTGTACAAATGGGCACCATTCCCAACTGGGGGCTTGGAGTACATAAGGTGGGGGGAGACAGATGAAACCCCAAATTAAGTAATCTTTACAAATCTTCTCTCATGTATGTGTAATTTAGATCAGTGACTGTAGTTTCAAATTTGTGGCAGATCGAGGGGAATGAGCCAGGGGTGTTGGAGGGAGACCAAAGTGGGACCAATCTTCACATTTTCATCTCCTACACTGTGCTTGAAAATACATGGTCAAGCTTTTTTTTACCAAATTTGGCAAGGCTTATCTCCAGGGTAAAAGAATATGTATCTGTGCAAATGGGCACCATGCCCCACCTGGGGGCTCCAAGGGGCACAATGTCCCAAGGGTGTACGGGGGTAGGAAGGCACCCTTAAATTTAAGAAATCTGAATGAATCTTCTGTCTAGGATCAGTTAGTGCTGAATGTAAGTAAATCTTTGACTGTAGTTTCTACTTTGTTCATGGCAAGGATGGGCAGGAAGGACCAACACATTTTCTTCTTCTTCTTGAAAACCATTCTCGAATTTGTCGCTCTGCCCATTGCTTTTTTCCAAATGTGACAATTTATGTACTTCATTTTTTGTTTAAAACTGGAAATACTGTTAAGTAAATGCATTAGTGAGTTCACTTTCAAGGTTATTCATAGTAGATCTAGGGGTTTTAAACCAGGTTTAAACCACCTTTGTGAATTTAGGCCATAGTGTGAAGAAACAAAAGTCGATAAAACTAGAGGATGACATACCATTAATACACTGCTTCAACCACATGGATATACTGTACTTATACCTGATATAGTGTGTTGTGATAGATTTTTGCTTTGATGTGACCAAATACATGTAGCTCTCTATTAGTATGTTCAGAAAGTTTTAGTCTTGTGTAAATATTTATAGTCATGTACAATGTATGTGTTGTGCAAGGTCATTTTCATCTTAGTTTAATTCAGTTTTTAATTCACATTATTTTCATATTCTCGTAGCACATATTATCATACTTTGTCAATTGCAAACAAACAAAATGTATGTATATAAATGTGATATTCATATTAGATGGTAATTGGTCAATGTATAAATCATGGTTAAGGTTGTATAAATATTAGAGAAGTATGATGAGACCTGCAGTATGCTTGTTGAATTGTGAGTCCCTAATTCTCTGTAGTTGTGAAACAAGAAGAATGGATAAGAATATTTAGACCAAATTGGATGATGATAGCACATTGTTAAGACATTGTACTATAGACCTATTAGGAGAACCATGTATTATGGCAGAGGCATACCAATTGCCATTGGGACATTTCTAGTTATATTTTGCTCTCTTTCCATTGATGAATCCCTCTTTTCTCTCACCTCACAATGGTTATTTTCTTTGTGATTTTTTTTTTCTCACTCTGCTTATATATTTGTCTTACAGGAAGGAGATTGGCCTAAAGAGATTCATACCAAAGAATGTCATTGATAATACCAAGGTGGGTGTGGCACTATTCTTCTCTTGTACATTAGAGAACTTTGCTGGCATGTTCTGCAACATCTTTTTAAATTTAGATGTGTGTACACTATGTCAAAAAAAAAAAATACAGTTGGACATTCCACATCGATAACTTTCAAAATAAGGCAAAAAAAAAAAAATTGTTGCATTGGCGTAACCCGCCCGACCCTAAAAATTCCGCCGACCCCATGTTTTTTAATTAGTTTTTTCGCTATCGATATCAAATATCTTGTTGATTGTGATCGTGATCGCACAAACCTGGAAGTGGGAACGGCTCTGGGAATATCGGATGTACGAGGGAGAGATCTAGCGCCTCGCATCATACGTGCATAAGCCTGGCTTGATCAGTACGTCATCTGTTTCCAACACGGACGTGTACTCAACAAGATTTATTCAGTGTATACTTAGCATTCAGCCTGCGATGTATTGTGCACAGTTTTGCCGTAGGTTTCTTGTGTGGAGAACTTACACGAATCTGTATATGTGGGACTGTAATAGAGATCGCCGTGTGCGATGAAAAGATCGTACATATGGGTCAATTTGCATCTATCTTATCTAAATCAAAATAGTAGAATATCTAAGTCAAAATAGTAGAATATGAAGTGAAAACATTCAGGATAGGGATTTCAACATCTTTAAATTCTGTGAAGGGGTATAATTCCAGTAATATCGGCCTCATAAATGATTTGTAGAATAGATGAACACAGCACATTCGGTGTGCCCCAGTAGTTGTAACTGTTCACTGAGCTGAGCACGAGTTTTACACGTAAAATGCAGGTAGCAAAAAAAAAAAAAAAAAAAAAATCCGCCTGACCGACCCTATTTGAAAATCTCATGTTACGCCAATACAACCCTTTTTTTTTTTTGGCCTAATTAAACAAGCCAAATACCATTTCAGGGTATGAAACTATAACTTCTAACTTACATTTTGCAGAATAGCTTAGTCAACTTGGTTCAGTGGTGTGGATCTTTGTAATGTATGTCGTTTGTCCATTTCTCACAAGTTTGGCTCTGGGATGCTCTGAGCATCCATATGAATGAAAATATGTGACCCGCTACAACAAAATGATCCTAAAGTCGGGCGAGTTCAATTATTTGAAAATCGCATGGCATAATTTCCTAATCTTTCTGCTTTAAATTGATATATAACACATCTTATAAAAATAATCGCCTGCGGAGATATCGATGTTTAAAAGAGAGCATGTCGAGACGTCTGGGAAATCACTGTTTCGAGAAAAGCACCCTAAAAGTTTTCCTTGCGACGCCGTCGTGATCAAGGGACACGCAAGTCAGTTTTCACCTCCGGACAATAGAAGGCAAGCCCTAGCAACTCCCAAAATGCTCATTCAAGCACAGCGTCGGCGGTCTCCTCACCGACCAATCAGTGACCAGGATGCCAGGAGAAGCGGCTGGGCATAGCGCACCCCGCCTGCACGCACCAGTCGACTGGGCAGTGTGTGAGCTTCACGCTTCAGTTAGCGGCAAGCAGCAAACTGCCCAATGAGATCACTCTGGTCGGTGTTAGGGGCGGAGCCTATCTGTGGCGCTCAATCCAAATTATGGAACCAGTTTCTGCTTCGTTGAAAAGCCAAAAAACGTGGCCCAGAAAAACGCTATTTTTTGGTCTTTCCTTTCACCATTTTGCTTCAAAATTTCAACAGATGATAGAAGATATGTCAGACTACAATAATATGTCAAAATCAGAAAATCGTAAGTTTTGACCAATTTTGATGCTCTGACTTCAAACTCGATTTTCACGGCTTCGACCGTGCGCGACTTTAGAACCCTTTTGTTGTAGCGGGTCACATATTTTGCTCACAACTGACAGGGCTACCGTCAAATAAATTAAAATTTTGTTCATAACAATTTTTGGTATTACCATTACATCAATTTGTGTGTAAATAAATTTGTAAATATTGCTGTCATGATCATCTTCATGAAAAAAGGGAAAAGAAAACAAAAAACAAAAAGCCGAAAAGGAGGGCCTCAATCAAGTTTTCAATGACTTAATAATTTCATTTTTTTTTTTAATCATTCATTTTCACACCGTGCTATTATAATGTTTGCAAAACTCAAAATCTACATCCTTTTTTTATGTCTTTCATTTTTCCATTTGTTTAATTGAAAATGAAAAGAAACAATCGGTCACTTTTTCAAAAGATATCTTTGTGAGAGAATGTGTGAACTTGGTATTTGTTAGGCTTGAACACAATGGACAACACAATAACTTGGAGGGAAGAGACTTCTGACATGTTTTACAAATATTCCTGTTTCTCTCTGACCACTGAAGCAAATCAAATGGGGGTTTCCTGCAGGATATAGGTAATGAGTTATAGCTTCATACCCTGGAATTGCATTTTGATTGATTAACTAGTACTTTTAGGATTATCTATGCAGAAAGTCTGCTTATTGTATTTTTTCAAACATATGATATGTATGGGTAGACTGTACAGACTATTCAAGTTGACATGAATGTTCACAAGAAACATAATCTCAGCTTTCCTCTTTGAGAACTTTTGTCTATAAGTTTACTACAATTTGTGGTTGTATCATGTTGAAGTCTTAAATTTGTATGTCTTGAAGCTCTTTCCTCATTGGTGACATTTGATATCAATCTGTATGTAGCCATGTTACAAATTGTAGCTCAAATTGGACCAAATGCCTACCATTTGAGAAATGAAAGTACCCTTCAGATATTTATTGCTAATATTTTCTATGCAACTGCCTAACTGCAGAACTTCAGATTCATGAAAAAAACAGTGCATAGAAAAATAACTTTTTGAACTATCCACCACATTCGCTATATGTTAAAGCCACAATGAACCCATTTCTTTCCCATACTAATCCTTCCCTGCTGCCTATTACTGGTTCATAGACATTCATGAGTGGTGTAAATGTCTTGTAATGGCCTTATTGCAAATGCCCTTCATGAGTGATTATCTTTATATTGTGGTCATACTCTACAATGTGAAAATACATCTTGCTTGAGACCATCTCATAGAAGTGAAAATGTATATATTTCCTTTCGCTTTGCTCTACTACTGCTCAAATCTTTTGCATATATGAATATATCATTGAGGTTTAGAAGATAGGTGGTGAATGCCAAAATTGTCATTGGATGCCAGTTGTATTTACTGTAGTGTCATGGCCTCAAACATTGATTGTAATTGCCCTTCCTGTTTCTGATGTTTTGTAGCCCAAGAATCTACGCAAACTCATTTTACAGTACTTCAAGCAGTTTGCCAACTTTAATGAAGAGCAGTGTGTGTTCAAATTCTTTGAAGTCCTGTCATCAGTACATCGCTTTGATCATGAGAAGTTCAAGTGTGCGCTGGGAGTAAGTGTACTATTGTCTGCAGTTGGCAGTCTGGGCTCCTATCAAAGCAAACGAAATAGCCTATGAGTTTTGTCATTCAGCATATAGATTTGTAGATATGTGATCTAATTAATAACAATATTTTACACTATGACAGAGCAAACATTGCATGCTAATTAGAAAATGGAAAGGATAACTGAATACTCCCAGAGTATACCAGGTACCTGCAAAGCTCATGTTAAATTGCATATGAAAGAAAGCCTTACACTCATCACATCAAATAGTTTTTGTAAGCCTTTGATACTGAACTGCAGATGTCACTACATGTAGGCCCATAGCTTTCTTAGTTTTCCTCTTCTTTATTTGCCAGATGCTACAATGGAAGAATTGCCATGCTGGTCATTGCATGGTACTTGTCTGTGTTTCACAATGAAGCCAACACAAGGGATGAACTATATTGCTACAACTCGCTAAATCCTCAATGCATTTTGAGGTTTAAGGCTTTTCGTAACTGGGAGAACTGTTTTTGAGCACCAAAATAAAAAGTTCTTGTTGGTAAAACAAATGACTTGATATACATCACTATTCAGCACTTATCAAACTGCACTCAAAGAATATGACTGCGAAGTAACTGACCACCTGCTGAACCAGACTCTGTTTTTATTTCATTTCATTTTGTTGCACCTGCCAGCAACACTTGAAAAAATTTAGAGATCTTCAATCCAATCGAACTGAAGACTGTGATCAAACATTTTTCAATTCTTCTAGGGCTCTGATGCAGTGTTGAAATATTGGTTTCAAGTTTAGAAATTTTGAAGTGTGTGTGTGACTGTGAAATGTTCAATGACAAAATGTTTCAGGTGTTCTGGTTTGTTTTTATTTCACAGACCTACATGTGTGATAATTATAGTTCTGTTGCTACTTATAAATCCCATCGAAGATAAAATACATTGTGTTAGGATGGTAGTTATTGACTGACCTTTATTCTTCACATTATTTCTATTTTGCAGACTTATTGTCAATGATAACATACCCTAAGAAGGCCTAGCGGTGCGAAGTCATGATACCTTGTACATGAAGCTGGACTGTGTTATGTTTTTTTTTTTGTCTTTGCAGACAGGGTGGAGCATATCGGTAGAGCTGGTCATTGGTCCAGAAGACGGCATATCCTGTCTCACAGACAAAGCCTCCACAGTAAGACTAGGGAAGATTTTAGAACCAGGTCCATCCCATGAAACAGTCGAGGGCATTTTGTTAAATTCAGTTCTCCAGAACAGTCATGTACATACATGGAGATGGGGGAGTTGACACAGATGTCATCAAACACTCCAAGTCCAATAGATTAGAGACCAATGAGAGAATGCCCCTCTGTCATTCTCTTGGATGTGTAATATCTTTTCTGATTGGTTGAGTCAAGTGGGCATCTATTTCAGTGACTTTGTTGCTAACTAAATAGTGGTTGTGTTTATTGGACAGAGAAATGGTAAACACATTTCCATGAAATATGCAAGTGTCATCTTGTTTGTATCAATTCATCAGTGGAAACCGTAACTTTGATAATTCAAGTTCTACATAATGCGATTTCTGTACCTCTATTTTTTTTTTTTTTTTTCTGCTGCAGACAATGTAATCACTGGTATGATGAGATGCTTAGGATGTTATTGGTACTGATGAATACCTGGTGCATGTACATACCCGGGAACATAGAATGGACTGTTGACAGTCTGCATACATGTGAATGCATAGTCTTCTTAACATTTAGATCCTGATTTGATTTGTACTAGACTGTGAACTGCTCAGAGTTTGGATGACTGGTTTCACTGATAGCATCTCATCAGGTGTAGATAAATAGGGTATTTTGTTTTTAAACACTGTTTTGATATGTCTTCTGTATTATATTCTCTGTTCATTTAGCCCACGAAAATGGCAGACTTTGAGCAAGTCCAATCAGTACAGTCTCTCAGTACAGACAATGAGAAGAAGGGTTTGCTGCAACTCAAGATTGCTGGCGCCAATGAGGTATGTGCAAGGATGAAAGTGATAACTGTAGCAAGCTTCTTTCTTTCATTATTTATTGGGTAGGCTAGAGGTTTGCTGCTAAGTGAAAGATTACATGTAAGAAGGAAATTAAATATGGCAAATGATAGAAATTATCCTGAATTTATATTGAATAACAACACTTTACAGACCAACTATCACACACACCAAAAGGGAAAAGGCACAAATAAATACAAACTTGTTTCTGAAGCAGAAGTCATCATAACTCCCTCATAAGTCTTAACGCTAAACTATTTAAGAGAGGAATATCATGTGGCTTACTTCAAAGGTAGCAGTAAGGTTTTGTTGATATCTGAATTGTTTTACATTGTAAGGAACCATTGTCCGCGATTCTTGAACACAGTAAATCAATCTAATTGTGTGAATGGCATGTAAAACTAAGTGCACAAATTTGGTATTAACGTCATTGCCCTCATGACATCACATGCAATAAAGCGACACTAGGGGTGGGGGTATTAATCACCTTCAGTGATAATTCTAGTTTCTTCTGTCACTGATTAAAGTCTAAAACAAGAATGACAAAACAATTCTATCTGGTGGCATTTTTAGGTTTACTTATTTCCTTTCAAAAATAATATTAGATAAAGTCTGGCTGTACGTGATACCATGGTATTTGCATTTTACAAGCCATTCTTTTTCTTTGAAATCTCAATTTCATTGTATCGTGCTGAGAGGGTTTGGGACAAGTATTTCTTTGTGATGTTTGTTTACTCATGGCACAATTGCAAACTTTGCCTGCTAGGCATATCTTTACTTTTTTTGAATTAAAATGAATGACTACGTTGACAAAAAAAAAAAAAAATACTGTGCACTCTTTATGCAAAATTTGTTAAGTTACATATGTCACTGCATGACAAAGCCAAAGCAAATGGTTCTCATCGAATTTCAAATATTATGCATGTTTCATTGTGAACAATTTTGCCATTTGAGAAAGAAGATGTTTCACATATTTCTGATGCCAGTTGTATGTTGCATGTCATTTCCTGATACCTTGCTGTTCTGCTGCTGCCACTACTACTTTACAAGAATGACTTCTTTTCCTGCTACTATTATTACTACCTACTTCTGCTACCTATCCTTCTACAAATACTTCTGCTCTTTCTTTTGTACTGTTAAAGCAGGGAGGTGTTAGAAAAGGAGAGACAACTCTTTGTAATTCATGCAAACACATGTTTTGGTTCAAAGCGTTACAATGGGATGTCTAGCATTCCACTATACGCTTTGAAGTCATGCACTGCACCGCTCTAGTTGCAAGGCGAAGTTCGGAGACGAAGAACGCATCTCACCTTTCGTTGAATTACAAGCTTTATTTCCCAGTAAAATTTTAAATGAAATACTCAAATTGATTAAGAGTAGTTTAGGAAAGAATTCAATATTATAAACATGTATTTCTAGTTTCTTCGTAATGCGCAAATTGAAATGAAATGAAAATTAGGCCATCTTAAAAACCTAATATTTTTCTATAATGCGCACATTTCCGCATGTTAGTTTTCTATCCTTTAATCTGGGATATTTTGATCTTTCAAATAAAGTACTCCGCTAAAGCATGCACCAGCATGCTTTTAAACTATTTGCTGTTAAAATTGTCAGTTTTACACTTCATTCTGATTCGCTGCTCCACTTCAAGGTACATAAATTCATTGTTGCCATCACATTGAAAGAGAGAGAGCGAAATGCAGTAGGGGCAGGTATTTCTAGATGTGGGAGCGCTAGTCCCGATTATTGATGCTCTCTTTTGTCAAAGCACCTGATTTCCACCTGTAGTGAAGTGCATAACTTCTCGGCGGTGCCGCGCATGACTTCAAAGGAGAGCAGGAGTTGTCTCTCCTTTTCTAACACCTCCCTGGTTAAAGTATGAATTACTGTGGACTTTAGCTTCTTTGTTTTCATGTGTTTGCACTGCAGTTGCAATCTTTGCTGTGTGAGAAAATAAATCTTTAAATCAAGGGTTACTGAATGTAATCTGCTAAACATGATTTTTAACCAAGCATAACTTTTTTTTTTCCATGAACATTCCCATTCTGTTGTATCAGTGTGACGATGCATTTCATGTGTATGGCCATACAGCTGTTGATATGGATGTAAGTTTACTTTGTTTTGCAGTATTATTTCAATTTCTGTCTGCATTCATATGAAGCCTCTCCTTACATGCTTGTGTATTTCATGTATTTTGTTGTCTATCATTACTCTGTGAGAAAAGTATGTAGTCATTCAGTTATGGAATCATTTATTCATTTATTTTTTTGTTTCTTTTCAATGCTGCTGTGGCTGGGTGTTTCTTGTTTCTTCAATACAACCACTTTTGCACTTTGGCTCTTGCTCTCATATCCCTTTCTCATACACTGTACAGTAGTTATTTACTCTCTATCCATCTATATTTTTAAAGCTATACTTTGATTCCAAAAATATCTTATTTCTATCTTCATATAAACAGTCATTATTTTGTTATATTGTTCATATTATTGCCCAGAGGGATATTACCTCCATGCTCTTACCTGAGGATCTTGCTCCGAAAGTGAAAGCATGTAGTTGAAATCCAAAGAGCAATGATATTGATATTACCTGAAATAAAAGCAGTCCATATTTGTTTATATACAAAATAAAATCAACTCAAATTTTACTTAGTCCATAGCCACTGCACAGGGCAATTTTGGGTACTACCAATATGTAGTCCAGCCCTGTTTCAGATGCATTGAAGTCATGCAATTCATGTCTTTTTATCTTTTGATTTTTGCAACTTCTTCAAACTTCAAACATTGAATGCTCTAGAATGGGTTTCCATGGGTATTTTTTTGTGTGTTTTTTGTGTTTGTTTGTTTGTTTGTTGCTTTTTTTTTGGGGGGGGGGGGTTAGTTTGGTGAAAGTACATTTTGCTTTTGGTATTCCACAGTCTTGTTAAGAACTTATCTAAACTCTGAGTCTGTGGTGTTGGGTCTTGCAGTGCAAGGATTATGAGGTATAGTCAAGCAGCTTCCATAATGACATAAGTATTCCGTATAAAGTTGTGTACAACTGTACCACTCTTTTCTGCACTTCCAGTGACATAGAGAAACATGCTTTATACTCTTCTTTGTGTATTGAAATGTTAGGATTTGAGTGTGAAATTGTGCTGCAGAGGATTTGGGATACTGCACACATTTGCTTGTCACTTCCCTGTTTGTTTATTTGTGCGATAGTGCTCTTTTCTGTTTTGATACATGAACTCAAGTGTGTACTGCTCCATCAGAAATGTGTCATAACTTATTCAGGGAGTTTCCACATATGACATAATTGGCAAGAAGTTATTGTGTTTTGTTTTGTTAAGAGCTCTTTTCCAACTCCAGTCGTAGTATCTTGCTTTGCACCTTTTGTTACCAGCTTGAGACTGCCCCTGTCGCAAGGGTTTATGATACTGAGCTGTAACATGTGACCCTATCCTACTAATCTGGGACAATAAAAGATTGACACACACTTCATCAAGCTTCAGCATTGGGTAATTCTGATGAGCTAAAACTAAGATTAATAACTACAATGTACATGTAGATATAGATTCAACATTGTAGTCAAGGCACCAGACTCTTTTTTTCTCCTCCATATGTTTGTTTTTGTGGCCCATTTAGGCCCACAAAGTGATCAAATTGCATTTTTTGGTGGCCCGACAAAGAAGTGTGATATCAAGAAAAAGTAAAGAAAAACATATAAAATGAAATGATTTAAGTGCTTCAATTACCATGTTGTGACAAAGTTCACTAAGTCTAACATATTCATTATTGAATTGAGGCGTAAACATGATTTTTCCATGACACCATATATTCATGAAATTACATTTGATGTAGGAGTTTACATACATCTGTTTTTAGATACCTGGTAGATAAGATTTAGCCTTTATATTTGACTGCGAAAAAAAAAAAGGTTTGGCTGAATTAGGGTGTAAAATAGACTAAGTTGGTCGTGAAGACTAATGGTAATCAGGTAACCTTGGCGGCTGCAGTTTACAGCTGAAATGCTTGCAGTTATTAACCCGTTCCTTACGGGAACCTGGTATACCAGGTTCCCAAAATGAAGACAAGAGTGCCTGCTTTAGTGGCCTAAATGCATGTTTCTTTGTGTTAAAATGCCCAGAAAAGTGGGTTTGATAAAAAGATCAAAGTTTATTCTATCAGCATTTGTTCTCCTTCCGTTTGAAGAATGCGTATTTCACAGTATTATGTACCTTTTCCCTGATTTAGTTTTCGCTTGTTATGTAAACTTGTACGAACATGTACATAGCGATCAAGGCTGAGATCAGTTAGATATCTGCGTTCGCTGACCCCAGTCACCCCATTCAAGTACCTGGTTTTGTGTAGAACAAAATATTCTGTGAGCTCATCAGTGCACGCTCTATTCATACCTCGCACCCGATCGTTATTTCCATTGTTCACTGGCACATGTAGTTGACCGTGGAAAGGGGGATACAATATACCACTTGACTGCCTTCACACAGGTGGATTACCAACCTGTCTGCCTCTCTGTAGACGGGCAAAAATAATCTCGTTTGGGGGCATTAAAAGCACTCAGAGAATTGCGGAAGGAACGGGTTAAGTTATTCTTCCCTTTTCTGGGTGAGAAAAACACTTAAAAACACTGTACACACTCACAAATTTTTGGTGGGGCCACCATAACTTATCATTTGTTGAATAATGGTGGCCCAACATCTATTTCTGGTGGCCTCAGGCCACTAGGTCACTGCTTATGTTGAGCTTTGATGTAGTAATAAATAATCAACCTGACTAATTGCAAATTTGCAAAATGCATGTGATGGACACATTTTCCAGCTAAAGCCTTTGACTTTTGACTTGCAGGGCAAGGGTTGGGTAGGGACCAGGTTAGGAGAAAAGGAAAATGATAATGCATATGTGACCGTGCTCCACAAAACGAACATAAAGTCGCACACACTGATTTTGCGCGAGGACTGAAAATAAGTGAAATGGGTCAACCAAGCCGATCTTGACTTTTTCATATTGAACGAATTGTCCGATTTTCCCCAAACTCTCACTGATGTGTTCTACTTATTTTGCTGCATTCACTTAATCCACATGTATATGAAGGTGAACTTGTCCTTTAAAGGTACCGTCTCTGGCGCCAGAGACGTAAAGTTGCACACGTGCGGGTTCGAACCCCACAAGATGATGAAACAAAATACCTCCTCTTTTTAAATACTTTTTTTTTTCAATGGAGTAATTCCACTTTCATCCATGTAGAAATCACATTCTCATGTAAACGCACCCATACGTACACACACACACACACACACTCACAATATCCCTTTGTTTTGTGTTAGAGGCTACATTTCTTTGACTGCTGCAAAATCTTGCAGGCTTATAGAGTTTATTAAACTGATCATATTATATAATGACGACGAGATGAGACAGCCCTCCTGGTTATGCAAATAATGGTCGAAGTTCATATTTTAAAATGAAAATGTTAAAGTGAAGGTGACTCTGTAAAGACTTTATCGCCATGTTTGATTTCTGTTTGTTTGTTTTTTTCATTTTGAAGACCTATTGGTAAATATTCAGATACAAAGCCTGTCAAATCGACTTACTTGCACACGCTGACACATGCATGAAATTTCCATTTGGTTGCATGACAAGAAACAATTTGATCTGAATTATGCAGGACTGTATAAAGAACTGGACTTCACGAATGTTTCTCAATATAACATCAAGTCGCTATTTTACATCATTTTCGTTATCGATCACCCATGACCGATATCTGATGACCCCCCAGCGTATATCACCTAACTCGTCTTCAGTGACGAGTTTCATATCTCGTTTTGTTTTATGCTTTCTTGTAGTGTTAAGCCCAATCCTATTAGAACATTTCATATGTTTTAGATCACCAGCAGATATTCACCTACAGAAGTCACCAATTTCATATACACACTGTAATAATACTTCTGTTCATGGTTTCTTGTTTATAGGTTTATGAATCTAGATTATGATTAGTGTGCAGGGTTTGTGAGTGTGAACATTGTTGATTACCAGGTATGCTTACTGGGAGTCCCCTTATAGTGAGGTTGGATACAACAAAAACTGTTGGGTCCCAATTAAAGTATTAAAGCTTTAGCTATTAACCTATGGGATTTCAAACTTTCTGTATTGTGAGATAAATGTAAGGGCCCTGAAAACAAAGAAAAACAGAAAATTGTTTGGATATAGCAAGGAAAATTTCTGGTCCCAAACCAAACAGCCGGCAAAGTCATGCACCATGTCAAAACCAGTATACTGTAAAAGTGGATATTTTTCGCGCGACTAATTTTTCGCGCTCGGCGGTAGGAGAGGAGTTTCGCGTGTTTTTAATTCCGCGGAATCAAGACACCAACTCCTAGAACATATTGCAAGCAAAAATATTTGCATGCTTTTATTTTCGCCCTAGTTTTGGGTTGCGCGAAATGCACGAAAATTTCAACACCGTGAAAATGTCCACTTTTACAGTACTGCTTTTAGATAACCACTCTCTGTACCAGGTAATCTCATTGTAGCAGGATTCTCCTGTATATGCACCGGTATTCAATTGCACTAGGCATTCAATTGCTAACTCTCTTGGAGGAGCTGCCCCTTTTAATGTTTTGTATAACAGATACATATTGTATATGGCACTGTACAAGATGTTAGTGCTTTGGATCATCATCATCATCATCTTCATATGCCTGTGGCTGTGGTTCTTATACCATACAGTAACCACTCAATTGATTTGAGTACTCACATGGAAGCGCATAAAGTATACAAAGTAGATTTCTATGAATCCTCTATTCAGATGACTAATAAAGCCCAGGTACAACGTGCATTATACAAATATGGATATTTGTCCCACTGGACTCTCGGACCTAAAATGCTGCATCTTTTTATGAATAGATATTTTCCTCCCAAATATATTTTGACTTTGCAGTTGGGAAAGTAAACTGCAGTCATATAGCTGTAACACAATTTTAGGGACATCTAATTTTGTGTATTGCAATTCACGGTGTCCTTTTTTTTCCCCCATACCATGGTGATTGCATTAACATTATTTAAGTGATAGGCCGATATTGAAGGCTAGTCTTGCTTCATGACTTCTAGCATTGGTAGCTGTCACTGATCTTTATAGGAGGTATCTGGATATCTCATCGGCCAATTGCTTTGAAGCCACTGCACAGCCATCTTACCACACACATTGCCCATACATTTGTTTACGGAGCTCATGACATCATGTGATCTTTGTGACAGTCTCTGCTGGAAAATGTGTGCTATTCCCCATAAAGTGTGCCTGGTAAGATGGCAGCACGGTGACTTCACTTGTTTGTACAGCATGAATGAGCCTGTGAGATACTCATCCAGACTACATTACTATGATTTGATCCCAGAGGGCGCTGTTGTCTTTCACTATCAGCGCCTGGTGCTACACTAGTCCTTGCAATCATGTGTGCGGCCTTTCTTTTTAGAGGTGATTTTCCTCCTGCTTTTAGTTTGTTCTCAGATCTGTACATATAAACAACTTCTACTTGCAGCCATTTCTGAACAAGTCTGTCATTGGCACTAAACATTTAAGCAAACGTTATGAAAGTTTCAGTGTTAGGTTGATTAACACAATTTTGTGCTGGTGTAGAAGCCTGTGGTATTAAGTTAGGAATGCTTATGTTCAGGAAAAGTTTGTATGTTTCATATGTAAGACAAACACACAAACACACACTCGTGCAATATTGCGGTGCAACAGATTTAGTTTACAGATTTTGATGTTGGGGTTGTTTGTGTCATTTTGATCACATTAGAGTTTTTTCCCCCACAATTTGTATCTTTTTTTCTTTTGAGGCTCAGATCAAATCTATTAAATGGGATGAAGTTATTAATATTTAAATGGCTAATGTAGACAATTCTATGCAAGAACTCCAGTGAGCAGCTGAGGTTCTGTGTACGGATATCTCTTTTTGTCCCTGCCGATCGAGTTCGAGCAGGGGACTATGAAACAGGCTCCGTACGTGTGTGTGTGCGTCCGTCTGTGCGTCCGTCTGTGCGTCCGTCCGTCTGTGCGTCCGTGTGTGATCAAAATGTTCAATTTGCTACTTCTCTGTCATTTATGAGCCAATTTTGATTCTGTTTGCTTTATATGATAGCACTACATGGGAGCTTTGAAACTTCTACACAGAATTTCAGTTGTGACCTTTGACCTTGACCTTTGACCTATATTGTACATTTTGCTACAAAATGCTACTCCTTCGCCATTTCTAACCCGATTTCGATTCCGTTTGCTTTATGTGATGGCACTAGGTGAGGGCTTCAAAACTTCTACACAGAATTTTGACCTTTGACTTCTTTGACCTTTGACCTTGATTTTTGACCTATATTGTACATTTTGCTACAAAATGCTACTCCTTCGCCATTTCTAACCCAATTTCACTTCCGTTTGCTTTATGTGATGGCACTAGGTGAGGGCTTCAAAACTTCTACACAGAATTTTGACCTTTGACTTCTTTGACCTCTGACCTTGATTTTTTACCTATATTGTACATTGGCTACAAAATGCTACTCCTTCGCCATTTCTAACCCGATTTCGATTCTGTTTGCTTTATGTGATGGCACTAGGTGAGGGCTTCAAAACTTCTACACAGAATTTTGACCTTTGACTTCTTTGACCTTTGACCTTGATTTTTTACCTATATTGTACATTTTGCTACTAAATGCTACTTCCGGCGGGGACATATATTACGCACCGCGTAATTTCTACTTTTCCTTGTTTTTTTTTATTTTGTATTTAAATTTTGATTTCACTCAATAATGATAGTCAAGTTCATTGCCAAGTTTAAACTGTGATGCTAATAAGTTGAAACTGCTGTCTATGTTTAAAGAGAAGTTTGCTGTGAATCAATTGTTCAAATATATTTCATCAATAAACTGTATAGCTTTCAGTATGAATGGGTACTCAAGTTGAACATAGGAGAAGCCCCCTGTGGTGATATGGGTTATTCCTGCTAGTATATTAAAATCATGGAATGTTAAAGTACTTTTAGTATTTAAAAAAGAAGACTTGTTTTTGTTGTTGCATATTTATTATTCATTATAAACTGCACTGGTTGCACACATGATTTTACATTTTATAACACTAAAGATGTTTACTGGTATACTCTAGTAACGTTTCATTCACATATAATGGCTAAGTGACAAAATCAATCTAGATGTTAAGAACACAGTGAGGTGTTTTAGGTTGGCACAGAAGCAGTTGCACGACGTCATGTATAAATCACATCATATATCGTGACCTACTCCTTAAGTGTTTGGAGTATGCATCTCTTTCAGTTATAAATTTCCGCATGTGGGGTAAATACCATGGTAGATACTAACTAAATATGGTGTTCCTGCCAACTCACTTTTGATGACATTGTGTTACAGTGCATAGGGTGTGTATGTTTTTGTATCTCTACCCATGCATCAATTTTTTTTTCCAGGGTCTCATTACCTGATTGCAGCAAAATCAAAAGCTGATGATGCTGTGTGTATTGAACTATTTTCATATTTAGCAACAAACTTTGGAAACAAAGTTTTTTTTTTCTGTCAAGTCCAAGTGGTATAAACGCCCTGAATAAACTCAAGAAAAGTAAAATAACGAAAACACCACTCAAAATGGGAAGAAAAAAATTCCAGCAATGAAAAGAATATCCATCAAAAGTAGTATATTAATACTTTAAACTAAACACCATAATTTTTCTCTTCCTTGTCTTCATTATGCCTTGAAGCATTTCAGAATGAATATTATTTGACATATATGAATGCTATTCAAACAATGCATAATCCATGAGAATCATCCAGAACAAACTAGAGACAAAAATGCATGGATTTGTTGCATGGATGCAATATTATGGACCTTTGATTGTTTAAGCCCATAGTCCATGTTGTAATGTGTATATCGTATGATTGTGTGTATTGCTCAGAGTCAATATTTGCACCATGCATACTGAAATGCATCCTGATAAAGCATCAGAAACAGGAATGTAGGCCTACCTGTAATATTCTGCATCATATAGAATAATTGTGAAGATGTGGTACAGCTACAGGCGTGCGTCAATGGTAGCCTTTGGGAAGACAGTGTTTATGCCCTTAATAGGTGGTTAGTGCTGATGATATCAAAGGACAAGTTCACCTTCATAGACATGTGGGTTGAGTGAATGCAGCAATATTAGTAGAACACATCAGTGAGAGTTTGAGGAAAATCGGACAATCTGTTCAAAAGTGATGAATTTTTAAAAGTCTGTGCTTAGTCACGGCTGGATGAGAAGACTACATAGCTTGTGATGTCACATGTGTACAACGATATAAAGAAAGTATAAAGAAAGTATAAAGAAAATTCAACATATTTTTACTTTTCTCGCATAACAAAAGGTCACTCCACTTCTCTCTTTTAGAAGGCAGGGGGAATAATATTACCCTTAACATATGTCAGTAACAAGTTGAAGAAGTGTGCAATTTATTCAAAAAGTAAAGTTTTGTGAAATGTTCTTTTTACTTTCCTTATATCATTGTACCAGGGAGGTGGGAAATCCAGACATGTTTGGCTTGTCATAGTGAAGAAATCTGTTAGTCATGGGTAAAAGGAACAAGGGATTAGATTGTACACTTTGTTCCCATGGTTCAAACTGTGTATGTGTGTGTGTGTGTTTATGTGTATGCAAATCACAACTTAAATCTATATGGGGAATAAGGAAAATACCAGTCTGTGACATCATCATGTTTGCCTTAGGAAAATATATGTTGATACAGACATGAAATGTACACACAAAAGTATACGACCATGGTATACATTTGCTGTTTTGCTCTGATTTTGGTCATAGCTGTCGTGATCTCAATAGATCACACACCACACCCAGGCATGGACGAAATTAAAAATGTCCAACAAAACAAAACCAAGACAAGGAGGAGAGATGGAAGAAGAAAGAGAAAACATGGCAAAAGAAGAAAACCTCAATAAATTAAGATTTGTTTGGACATCTACATGTATGTTCAGATAACTTACGTCTAAATTTGAGAGTATATTTCATAAAAATACCCCAAACACACAAAGCATTGGCAGGAGACATAATGATTGCAGGACTACCAGTTTACTGTAGGATGTAGTTAAAACACATCATTTACCATTAGTGAATCTCATGCGGTGTAGCAATAAGTGGGTTATGAGAGCAACTGTCATTTAAGCTTTTTTTTTCTCTTATGGGAAAGTATTATCATTACTATCTTTTATTTATTCATTTATTTGTTATTTTGACAGCAGAAGATTGCTTCTGCTTTTGAGGGCTAATGAGATACATGACAGGTACTGGAGTACTAAACATCTGAGAGTGGAATAGCCATAGTTAGATCTTGAAATGGTTCTACTTGTTAGCTTGCATGTAGATATGATGTCTAGGTATGTTTACTGCACTTCATGTATCTAGTGTTGGTGTCACTGCTCACACATTAACCTTTTTATAGCACCTAAATTTGCTTGTTTGATTTTTTGTGATGTCAACTTATACTGACAGAAGAAAGCAGTGATATTTACATTGTTGCATGAATTTAAACCATTTGATTGTGTATTGATAGAGGTTAACATGCAGAGTATAGTTTAACATGTGGATTATGTGAACCAAACAAAGTAACATATTTTCTTTTCTTCACTCCCCTACCCATACTTGCACACACACACACACACACACACACACACACACACACACACACACACACACACACACACACACACACACACACACACACACACACAGCACACATGCAAGGGTGGCTTTGTGCATCTAAGTGATTTTAAAAGAGGCTGACTGGGATGGTTCAGAGCATCTAGGGTTAAGAGGGAAGAGAGGGCAAAACTAATAATAATCTATCCTGCTTCTGCTTTTTTGCAACAATTATATCCATCAACATATGTGATACAACTGTCATGACAGGGTGCTTGTAAATCCTAGTGCTTTATATCAGTGTAACATCCTTTGTTGCGCGCTTATATTGTAAATTATCTCAGGGGCTACTTTTGTTTTCACTTGCACAAGTTTCTCCTCATCTCTAACGTTTTGAGTAATATATTACAATTACATTTGTTTGTAGCCTATAATTCTGGCTCTGCACATACCATCTGTCATATTTATGTTACACCTATATAGGGAATGTATTTTCATCCCCAAGAAAAAGTATAATTGCTGGTGATGATACAAATGCAACGTAAAGAATCATCCCCCACAAAAAAAAAAGAGAAAAAAAGTAGCCAGATGAAAATCCCCCCAAAAGTAGCAGATGAAAATTTTATGGTTGAAAAATCATGTTATTGTTACCATGTACTTATTTGAAGAAAGCTATGTGAGTCATATAACAATAACTTACCATTTTCCTGAAGTTCAAGAAGAAGAAATAGAAATGAGACTGAATAATTTTCTTCAGTCCTAGTAGAAAAAAATGGCTTCTTCTGTCTTGACTGATGTGTAAAATGTTGTGTCCTACTTTCATCTGGAAAAGAATCATATTATGGAGTCTACAGTTTATTGAAGAATGTGTAAAGGACATTAATGACAATTCCTAGATGAGTAGATGACTCAGTGTCATGCAAATGACTATTCCTAATAACTTTGATAACTTTGCATGATTCTTCACAGATTTATTTGCTCTATTCCATATTTTCTGTTTTGGGTACATCCTCAGTAATGGTAGCTTTCATTTGCAAAACATAGGAGATCTGTGGTGACTTGCCAAAGCAACCAAGTACACTAAACTCAAGGTCAAAATATCACAATTCCGTTTTATTGCAGTCATTTCTATAATGATTAGAAAATTCTTGAAAACAGAAAAAACAAAGATTCATCAATTCACTCTTTTTGTTGGTTCTATTCATGGAGGTGGGACCACCTCCCTGTTCTAATAGAATAGGCTGTAATGTGATGCCATTGTGGATACAGATGATGTTATGCGGTCAGCTGATGATCAAATTATGTCACAAATAGAAGGCAAGCAAAGTAACCTGTGCATAAAACTTCTGAAATTTAACAAATACTTTGCTAGTTTAAGTGCTGTAATAAACATGTTTGTGCATTTGAGGTGAATTGGGATTAAAGATTAGTAGACATTGTGCTGTTTGCTTGCCTAGTGACAATGACTTTGATACAGTGCACCTCCATTATAACAAACACAGTTTTAAGGAAATTTTTGTTACAATCAAGTAAAAATTCAGGTCCCAAAATTATAATTTATATATCTTTATGTACTTTACTGTATAAAGTTTGGCTATATGGGAATTTCAATATAATGAAAGAAAACCACTGGTCCTGAGAAATTTGTCATGACGGGAGTTACCTGTATTCAAGTGAAATGGAGACTATTACTCAAATCATAATGAAGAGTGTTTTGTACACTTTACTTGGCAAGAGAGGTAAATTCAAAATTTGTATCGTATTTGTTTTTTAGTGTTTTATGTGTATTTCCTCCACCTGGTATTTGCTGTATGAAGATGAATGTATCATTCTCATTTCAATGTAGGCAGTTTACATCACCACACCCTCACCAGCCATAGCAGAGGACATGGCAGCCCTGATAGATGGCTACTGCCGATTGGTACTTAATACAGAACAGTCACTCATCATTCGAGCCCAACAAGGTATGCATCACCTGCTTTGTACAGTTTATGACCATGTCAGATTGCATGACAAATGAAAATATAAAATCAAACATCTCAGCCTACATGTATCATCATGGCTTCAGTAGAAGTTAATATTTTTGGTGACAAAACACTTTTATGCAAAGTGAAGTAAGAGACTTCTGTAATGTTTAAACAAAAAGTAAGTGCTTCCTTCAGGATAAAGTCATGTGAAATTCATACACATGTCTTGTACCTGTTGCAACTTTGTGTTTGTGTGTGCGTGTGCGTGTGAAAACCTGTGTCTAAGCAAGTAAGGCCATTTTGCATTCATTAGTTGTTACTAAAAAGGACAGTGTAGGACATGCTTTCCAGTTTGCCAAGGAAAATCTTTTGTTCTGTGATTGTGCATAAAATTTGAATACATTATGAAAATTTCTTGTTACACCCAACACAGGCTGAATTTCAGCATTAAAATAGGATGTTACTATGAGACGATTTGCTGAACTGGTATTGCATAATCCATGCTGTGAAATGATTTATCTATTTTTACCTCAGGTATTTTCAGTGATCTGTTCTTTCTCTTTACACTGCATGTGTTCAGTGTGATAATTCTGTTGGTAAAAAGCTTTGTACCTGTAAGAACAGGTTATTGTTCTTGTGCAGTATGTCCTTTAGACATTAGGAAATCAACTGTCAAGCTGTGTACCGAACGTTGTTCCTATCTAACATTCAGAAAGCAAATTATAAGTCAATCATACTCAATGATGTAGAGAAAAATTTACATGTAGTTGTATCACTCAGTTATCCAGTGGAGAGGTATGTTAATTTACTGTCCAAGTTTATGTTTTCCATAAATCTAGAGTTACCGTCATTTTTGCTTAGGGATTGAACTCTTATCACATATTTCCATTATATTTCCTGTGTAAGATTTCAATAATGATTTGCCAAGTTGGCTTATTACTGGTGAGGCATCTTGTCATGTCCAAAAAGAAAACGAAGCAAGGGAAAAGGCAGAAGAAAAAAAAACCTTCACCTTCCAGGTAAGTCTCACAGTTGAAAAAAATGTGGTGATTTGTTGAAGTGATGGTGACCACATCACATTACCACAAACCTACAGGTTTCTGATGTGAACCCACACCTGCATGGTGCAAATTAAAGTTGCAGCAGTTGTTTCATTACAATAATGCAGTGAAGGTAACCTAATGAAAACTGTAAAGTAATTTGATTCAACTCCTTCAGTTGCACTCAGAAAGATTAAGGTAATAGAAGCTTACCAATAAAATCAGTTTAAAGCATTCCTTTTTATAGTGTTAAAATATGAAGTACTCCAACAAAGTTATCAGGCAAGTGGAGACATCACTACTGGAATACAAAGGTACATGTAGCTAGTAGAGATCAATCATTTGTCTATGCAGCTCCAAGACTAGAAAGGCTTCCCAATCTCTCCTGGACAAACGTGCCCATGATGTAAACAGTTCTGTGGCTGTTTTAGAAAGCTACATTTTATCCAAAGCATTTTGTATACTATTGTCCTGCAAAATCGGAACAAAACTTGCTTCTCACTAAATGTGTTTTGCACTAGGTTGGGGTGGAATATAAATTATACGGATGTTTATTGTTGTCATCTCTCAATCATTGTTTTGAGCTGTGCACAGGCAGATAACATGTTTAGTACTGTGTTGTGGCATCACACATATGGAAGCCAACTAGCTCCTGTCATATGCAGTGAATTCCATTGTATGTAATAACTGCAGTATGAACATAATTTACGCATGTTTTTCAGAATGTATGTGATAGATGTAAGCATCCTGGAGATATTTTGCCGATTATTGTCATGCTGTGACATTTCCTGCTACAGTGATTCATACATGAATACATGAATATTCTGAGTGCAGGTGCAACTCTTCCATGTTTATTTGTGTTACATGGTCTGCATCATAAATCTGAGAATGGAACTACTCTTGGTGATCGTGCCTGAGTCATAGACCAATGTGATGCATTGTAATCTCAAACAAGGCGAGACCATCTATTGATTGCCGACAGTGTGTGTGTAAATCAATGACAGAGGCTGTGCAAGCTAGTATCAGCTGTGTACATTCTGTATTTTGGCATGAAATTTCATTGCACTGGCTGTAACATTAATTTATCTCCATAGCTACAATCCTTCAATGACAGGTTTCTTCAACATGAACCACTTCTGTTCATTACCCCCCTCCTCCCCCCCCCCCCCCCCCAAAAAAAAAGAAGCAACGAGTCAGTCTGTCACTCCCTATACGTTCTTCCATTTCAAGCTATATATAAAAAAGATGGATCTCTCAGATTTTGTTATCATGTTCATCTTTTTTTTTTTGCTTTGCAAAGATCCATCAAGGAACATTAGGCCTAGATGTTTTGTGGATCAGATTGTGGTCCAGATTATATTTGACATTATACATCTTTAAACCTAATATTTGCTGTTGTATTTATATAACATTTCTGATGATTTTTCTATAAACATAAAAAATTGATTTAGAAATCACAGTTTAATTCTCAAAAAAACAACAACATGGGAAGTAATCATTAACTGCTGCAAATAGATTCAAAATGAATGGATTACATTTAATAATTGCATAATGACCACTCTCAGTTGATGTTGTGGCTGTAAACACTGTTGTAATGCTGTAGGATGTGGGAAAGTGAAGATCTTTGTTATATATGTATATATATATATAATATAAATGATAGATTTATAAATAAGAGAGCAAATACCAGTACATAGAAAATGATGTTAGACTGAAGATACAGCTGCCTCACAATTTGCTGTGGAACAAGACTGAGGGCACTCTTAAAGCACCTTTATGTCCAACCATCTAGCCAAAAGTTAACACAAAGAAACAAAAATGTGCTACTTCAGGATTACCTCCTGTTGTCTATACATTAACATACCCTCTATTCATATAATACTTACTTTGAGTGTCTTTCCCATTGAATGAGGGATTTTATGTTACATCAGTTATCTTGCCAAATTCCCACTGAAAACATGCATCTCTAGCATAGCAGAGGGTATGAAAAGGAATCAGTTATTTGACAATTATACTCACAAAATGATAAAGACAGCATGCCCTGACTGCAGCTTCAAGAGAGACATGGAGTCAGATTAAAGAGCTTTTGTATGCAAATGTTTTGCTGACTTTAATACAGAATACTCCAGTAAATAATAGTGCAAAAAGAGCTTTTGAAGGTAGTGATGAGGTTTGAGTCAGTGCTATATTTCAGATTTTATGGGTAATTGTTTTTTAAACATCTTCTTTCCGACTATGAACCAGCTTTAAGAGGCTGGTCATAAACTACCTTTCATGGGTACGCATGAAGCTTTGGAGGAAATCTCCTTGTCTTTCCAGTGTAAAGGTAGAAGATCACTGACTTCTTGAACTTTTACATACAGTATCATAGTATAAAGATGCATTTTTTATTTAATGATATAATTGCAAGATGATATGACATAATGAAGTAAACGATTCAACACAGAACTTTTTTTCCTATTTTCATTCATTTCTGTACACCTTCACTCGCCACTTTTTCCTTCCATGCATCCACTATCCTGTGAAGGATATTCAGAGGTCCATGTTCCAAGAGAAAAAGCAGGCTGTGTATCTCACAGTGCCAGTGAGTATGGGACTGTCTTGAAGCCAACATGGTCCCAGTGTCTTGTGTTATGTATTTGTGCTTGTGTGCCTTCAGTTTGTTTAACTTCAAAAAAAGGTTGATGATTGTGATGGTGAAGGCCCCTGGAGTGTTTACAGAAATATAGAAATCACTGTATGAAAATCAAGTTAGATTTATCATACTTTCGCAGCAGCACACTGAAATTTGAAGTTCTCCATGCATCTATTCTTCTATACCTATCTATTAATATTCAGCACTTCAAGGACCCTGTGAGCTGAAAATCATATCAATATCCAGAGGTAAATTCTCTGGTTAAAACATATTTTTCTTTTCATACATATACATATACATCTGACAGAGGTCTGAGATAGGCAAAGCTACAACTGTTGATAGGACTTTACATTCAATTCTTCCATTGTGAGTCAAGTCTAGTGCCTTCGTACCATGACAGTGAAGGATTGGTGCATTCTACTTTCAAAGTGTTGAACTGGGCCAACCATTGCTCTTGTGAACCTTCAGATGTTTCATTTAAGTTGGAGTGTTATTTTCAGCTTCTTATTGTTATCTGGGTTCTTTTTCAAACTAGTGCTTGTGGCAGTGGTGATTTGGACTCATATCTTTTTCTGTCTGATGGTGCTGATTTTTCTGAAACTTATTTCATTTTCCTTCTATGCTTTGTGAGAGTGTCAAATGTGTTTTTACTGAAATGTCATCTATAGTGTGTGTTTTGTTCTTTTTTTTGAGGTTTGATGTTATCATTGTCAGTTGAGAAATGAGCAGTTAGTAGCATTGATTACTTTTGCATTATTTGTGCATTTTCATTTTCTTGCTATTATGTGTTGCAATCATTTGGCATTTTGGTACTGCATTTCACATTTGGTGTGTCACCTTATGATGACTAGATTTATTTGTTCCATAAAAGAAAATAGTATCTGTAATGGGTGGTATTTTCTAGAAAGTCTTTTAATTCTTACATTATGAAAGACCTGTTGAAAGAAAATATTGTAAAACCCAAGATAAGCTTGTAACAGATTTTGAAAACTTTGATAATGAGCGAGCCATGGAATAAATCCACAAAATTTGTACACGTAAAGGCAGCACATCTCCAACTTTAGCAAGACAACCAGCATATTATGTCAAATACAGAAGAAATCTTAACATTAAGTTATGTAATAAAATAGTCATAGCTAAAATTCTTATATAAAATAAAAATAAAGAAGTTGTCTGTTTTAGAAATTTTAAGCATGAATCACTTCAAAATTTATTTATTTTGTGAAAATCAGAGGCAAATTTGTACTACTTGTGAAATAAAGTTGGCACGATCATCTGTATTGGCTCTCGTACAAAGCTGTATACTGGTGAGTAAGTTAATGCAATATAACTCGTACACTTCATTGATAGCTATAGCCGAGTTGTTTCTACATTCTTAGAGCAATGAATCTCAGAAAGTCTTAATTAAGTCGAAAGTTCCTGGAGGAAAAAAAAAAATCAAAATTAAAAATTGTAATCTGAATCTTCTGTTTGTCGATTGGCACTTCTAAAAGGATGCCATCTGTCAGGAAGCAAAATGGCCTTATCCCATAAGATTTTGCACTATACCCAGTGGCAATCTGCCAACAGGTATACACCATGGGAACAGCAGTGTCAGTGGCAATAATACCAGTGATGGTCCCGTTCATACTAGGCCAGTTATCCAAGTCTCTGAGACCTGCTGCTACTAGTATTCTATAAACCATGGAGTAGAAATTTGAATTAGTATAGAGCAGTCTAACATTTTAAGACTTCACATTTAGATTCTTATTTCTTTTTTCTTTTTTTTTGAATTTTAATTTCAGTTACACAAACAATAATGTTACCGATCAGATCTTCATATCAGGGCAATGCAGTGTCAATGCTGCTATACTGATTTTCATTCTATCGTGAATGCAGTCACACTGTCCCTTGCATTGACAGCCGTGCTACGCAGGGCATCTAGTCAAGACTGCACAAATGTATACATGTGAAGATCAAATAAAGTAAAGAAAAGTACATACATTTAGGCTTCTTATTATTTTCCCTTTAAATTGTTAGTACAGCATCAGGTTTTAGGAGTTCCTGAGGTTTGTAGCCAAGGCAAATTACTTGGCGGTCTTCTGTGAATGCAGTAGGTTTGAGGACAGCTGCTCCTTCATGACAGCCCTGTGTATAATTAGCATTGAAGTGGTCATCACAAACTAGGCCTACCAGGTACATAATACAGTATACACATACCTTCGTTCCAAGGTTTTTAAGCCATATTGCTTATCTTTTCTCTTCTTTCTGTGGATTGGGAGTAGCAAGAGAAAACGATTTTTCTAGATATTTTTTATGATTGCTACAGAATATCGATTAGCATAATGTAGACATCTTTGTGGTGAATTAGCTACACATACCTTCATGATATTGGGTAGTACACTAGAGAGTACCTGTTGTTTGCTACTCGTACAAATGCACGCATACTGTATTGAGCACATATTCCGTTCTGCTGCGATGTCATCATGACATGTAGGCTCAGCAGTTCATCAGCATACATTTCACAAAAAAGGCGAATTTTTTACATGAAATTATAGACTATATTGTTAATATGAGATTCTGTTCTTACATTATTTGCTCAGCTTGGCCAATTATAATTAGAACAACATACTTAAGAGAAAAATAGCAATACAGTTTCCATTTACATTGTAAGAGCAGTTGTGTACATATGCCTGGGCTGCAAAGTGTTGCTGGAGGCATTATTTTTTCAAAATCACTATTGCACAGAGTGTATTTTTCTTGCTCTTTGGTAAAGAGGGTTTGTAATAAATATGTCAAGTCATTTAACATGCAGTACTGTAGAGACCATTGACACACCATATGGCCAATATGACACCATTTGTGTACAATTCTCCGTTTTTGATAAGCAAATAGAGCCATTTTTATTTTTAATTTGTATGGAGAAATCAGTTTACCTGCCTGGTTTCAAGATGTTTAACAATCTTTTTGTGATATACAATTGTACACATACCTGAATCTTGGAGGAAATCATTATATCAGTTCATAATTCATAAAAGTGTGATATTATCCCAAAACGAACTAAAATATAAGCACTGTGACACCAACTCAATTCAGACTATGGTTTCAAGGTACCCGACTGAGACTTCAAAACATTCAAAGACACCTAATTTTGCAGAATTTTGCCAATCCACTTGCTCATTTTCTTCTATAAATTTACTGCTTTTTGTGCACTACAATCACATGGTTAATTCTTGGGTACTGTCTTGTTCAAGAGAATATGCATTGTATGATGTGAATTGTCCATAGTGTGCTCAGAGGATTCACCCACTATCTCATGCATTGAACTAGTAATCTTTTCAAGTTCATAGAGTTACAATGTATATCTCCAATAGCCAGTGATAGCAATAGAAAATGTAGTAGAAGTTTGTTTGACACAGCAAAACTTTATTATACCTCAAAGACTATTCATGGGTAGAAGTGAATGAAATCGATCATGACACAAGTTTATTTTACCTCATGGCTTTTGGGCCACAGATTTGAAATTGCTTTATAGTAAGTGATACAGTGAGAACTGAAAGGACATTATACAGCCATGCATCATACTTTCTTGTTTTGACCAAAACCAGCTTCAAATGTATGATACTGTAGGAAAAACCAAAACAACAAACCATTACATGTCATTTTGGAGTATTCAGTGTATGTCATGCTCCATGTACATGTGCAGTGGTCATGTCGTGGTGTGCTTTGATTATTTGTTTGTCTATTGCTACACAGCAGCCCTAGAAAGGTATAGATGTGTTTATCCTCTGTATAAACTGCTCACAGTCACAAGATGTGATAAAGTCAACTTCACGATTAGGTGGTAATTAATCCCTATGTGTGTCATATACCATGTACAATGTATGTGCCTGAACTGATGATGTGTCAGCCAGGTTTGTAACCACATGGTTGATAGTGATTGATACCAGTTCAGACTTTCCTCAAGTACTTTGCGTGACATCAATTTTGATTTTATTCTTCATAATTCTTCAGTTTTATTTGATTTTGATTGATAACACCAATTATAACCATGACAACCCCCTTTTGAATTATGGATCGAATAGAGTATTGCATCAAGTGTGAGTTACCTGATATATTTTGTGCAATTCTATTTCAGTTTATCACCTTTGTTGTAAATACTTTTCTTTGCCCCCCCTTTTTTTAAATGTTTTTTTTTTTTTTCTGTTTAGCCAAGCTGTTGAAACCTATCCATACCTGAGTGCAGACTGGTGTCCAGCATGTTCCCTTTTCCCTTTTTTTTGTGCATTTCAGGAAAGATTTTGGCTATCTGCAGTACGATCATATGAAATCTAATCAAGTAATGTGTGAATAAGGACAAAGCATGATTACACTGTCATGGCGATGGGTGATGAGAATGATAAAGAATTAATTATTCAAACATGATTTTGTTATTTTTCTGTGTTGATCAGAATATCTTGAAATATTGTGGCAACATTATGCTGATCTCATTTAAAGTCTGCTTGACCTTTTTTCTTTTTATTGCTCACCTGCTTTGTCACAAAGACTTACACTCTAAATGCATATGAACCCTCTCTGGTACATACTCACTGTACACATTGTATCTAGGCTTGTACTCTCAAGCCAAAATCTCTCAATGTCATGGAGGTTTGATGCTGGAAATCATTGCAACAAATATGGCTCTTGGAATAAGATAAAAAGTCATACCATCCATTGCACTTGTGTGAACAAACAAACATCATGTTGTAAGCTGATTATGTGGATAGATGCTTGTTATACTGTGCACCAGAGCATTTGAGTCTGTGATGGCTTACTCCTTGACTCGGTTCAACCAATTTACTGAATTGATTGATGTATATAGATGACACAAGATTTCTGCTCTGACTGTGTCCTTCTTGGTGGTGGTGAACATCCAGGGTACTTTGTTTGAATGAATCTTGGGATTGCCGTTAATGAGTGAGTCACGAATGGTTCCATGACAGAGGTCATCTCAAACTCCTCTCACGCATCGCTGGATGGTGATCACTACTACCTGTCACATGAATCATACAGAGCAGACCTTTAACAGACAGAGAAGCAGTTTCAGTTTCAGGCCCCTTTATGATCTGTTTTCATTAATGTAGGCCTACCTGTAGCTGAATAAATCTCTGTCTTTCTATCTCTCTTCCTTTCCTCTCCTCCCATCTATATCCCCCCTCCCCTCTCATTGAGTTGAATTCTTGCAGTTTAGTCACGATATTGATGGTAGTTGGCATTTTCAGTCAATTTAGATTTTTGCACTTTCAGTCTTGCATTTGCAAACTGAAGTTTATATTGTATGCAAAATAAGAAAGAAGACCTCTTGGATATTCAGCAGGAGCATGGCACTGTCTGTAATGATGTTCCTGTTGTGTTATTGTACTGGAAGTGAAAATTGTCACACCACTTTAGCAAGTTGCTTGGGTGCATCCTAAATGTGTTTCCATTCATAATCAATCTGACACCTCATTTTCCTTGTTAGAGCTTGTCTTCTGCAGCCTACTTATGTGTTAATTAGTGATACTAGGAACCCTATTATCCAATCATTTTGTGTTTATGAGATTATTATATTACCCAATAAGGTTCCAGATTGGGACTTCCCCTGTCTCCATTGTTTAGTCTTCATCTTCAGGCTGTTGAACATGTCTCCAAAGTATAGCAACTTTTCATAATCACCTTCTGTTCTTTTTCATATTTTCTGCTTCAATTTCTGAATTGAAGGCAGAAGCAAAGGTGGTTTTACAAGATTAGGTTTTGTATAAATAGAAAGAGACTGATCCTCACACATCTTAGATGCCAGAAAAGTGGTTTAATTACACTTTACTCTCTGATAGCTCATGTATCAGAATTAGATAATCAGTGGGATCAGTAGGAGAAATTGTAACATAGAATTTGCTCTGCAGCAGTACTTATGCTACATGCACTTAAATAATTTAATCTTGGCAGTGTCTTATTGAGGTTTTAAAGATGATTAATTTCATGCTGTTCCCCCAGAAAAAGTAGTATTTCATAACCTTGATATTCAAGTGTGATAATATTTTAAGGACTTCATATAATACACACAATCAATGGATGGAACTCTAGTGCTGTATTTACAGAACACATTTCTATTCCCAGAGGATGATTCTCCATCCAGCTGCCAAACATAAGTCTGTAATGACGGAAATAATCATATTTTTCTTCCTGTCAGGCAGTTTTCCCTCATTGGCTGCCCTAAAATTAATCATGTAATGATAGCTATGCTTTTATTCAGTCATGGAGACAAGTGTTCTCTGCCAAAATTGCTGTTCAAAGAGTCAGCTATAACAAGTGTGTTATGATTAAGACCTGGCATTTTGTTAGCCCGCTGCCCGGGCGGTATTTTTTCTCCAATTATTATTAACAGTAAACCGCCCTCTGTAGCTCAATATCAGAAAGGGCTCGTAGATCGTAGGCAACCCCACAATACGTGGGGTAGCAATTTGAGGGGTGTCGCGATACCTTTGCCAATGATTCGTAAGCCATGCGGTGCGATGGGCTTATGCGGTTATTAAACACGACATGAAAAGGGCGACATAAAAAGGATAGGACACACACAAAAAAAGGACAAGAGCCTTGTCTAGCATTTTGTTAGAAATGGACAGTGATTGGATCTGGCCAATCGTAGTTGTGCATACTATCCATTACCCATTAAATTGAGTACATTTGTCTATCACACTTCCCTGCCCCTGGCCCCTCCCACACTGGTTATTATCACCCCAATTTCTTTCCTGTATGTGCTCTGGAGAGTGACATGAGAGAGAGGGAGAGAGAGAGAGAGAGAGAGAGAGAGAGGGAGGGAGGGGGGGAGAAAAGAGGAAGAGTGCAAAAAAAAGAGGGATGGGGCAGGGAAGGCCAAAAGCAAGGAGTTTGGGCGATCCCAGCCAGATCTAGGGTACTAACTTCCCACCATTAGTAGGGAGAGACGTCTAGAGGTGAGCAGCTTTGCTTTAGGCAAGGGCACTGCCTGACATATTGTCATAGGTTGTTTTTTTTTTATATGTGATTTTGTGAAAAAACAAACTTTCCTGGTGGTGAAGTATGTTTTTGTGAGCATAGCACATATATGACACAGCTATTTGTTTTGATTGAAGGCATTTTGGAGCAGAATATATGCAAGTTATTGATGACAGTGAATTTGGGATTATAACGCATCGACTTTGGATATCTTAAGGATGTCATCTCTTCATGATCTGGCTGCTGTAGATGTTGATGTGTTTCATCTCGGTCTTCATGCACACCCTCTGGATGCCCATGACAATGGCTCTAAGGGAATATGTCATGTGGCACTTGCTGGAACACAGTCTGTCCAGTGAGAGTAGTCAATAGAAAAACCTCAGCACATCGTCCATGTGTGTGGAGATATAACCAGAGTACTTTGTGATCATCACAACCTCATTATTCAGCCGTTCACCTGCCATCGAATGTAAACAATGTTGATTCATACTCTTTTGTTAGCTTTCAATGCTGTCACACGACGGTCATCGAAAAAGAGGAAAGACGCTAATGAGGTCATTCGTAAGTAACTCTCCAAGGAATATTTTTTAACAGACAAAACACTTCACTATCATTTCCATGCCTTTCAAACTGAACATAGTGCATCTCCCTAGTCTGCATTATTAAATTTATACATTTCACTTTCTCACACTTTTCACTATTTTCTTTTCAGTACTGCAACAATTTGTTTTTCATTTCCTTTTCTTTCTTAATCAAAGCTTGTCAATTGCTACTCTAATTTACCTAATATCAGATGTGATTTGCAAGATTTGTTTTGTTTTTCCCATTGTTAACTGATGTATCAATATTCATGGATTCACAGTACTAAGAGGTCTAGTCCATTTTATCCATTGATGTAATTAATATCTATATTAAAACTGCAGTCACACTACGTGAAGCTATGCATTGTTCACTACCTATTCTTTTGCTTCATGTAGTTTTGGCAGTGTGACCACAAACTTCTTGAAGTTACAGGTGAAACTTCCTGCATGCACTTGCCTGGGAAGTTTCTCACTTCTCATGAAACTATGCATAGATTTTTTTTTTTTTTTAATAGTTTGACCATGCATGGCTGGAATTTTGAAAAGTGTGTCGCGTGACGAGATCCATTTCATGTTTTATAGGCACATGTGTATCATGGGGCATTCTTTTGCACATTGTTGCACATTTGCATTCTTAATTTTCAAGGAGGGCACACGTTTCTTGCCTGTGTTGAGCTTATGTGTTAGAAACGGAAACTACAGGTACTTTCACATCAGTGAATCTACAACTTGTAAGTGTAGTTTTGTTTGTGGTGTGACCACGTGCTCAAACTGCTCGAAGTTATTGAGAAGCATAAGTACCGGTTGGTGTTTGTTTTGTGTAGTGTGACTGTGTCTACCAGGTATTCTTGAAATAAGAACTATGTAGACCCTAAGGTATTAAAGCTATCTTGAAGTTAACTCGATGATAAGAGCCACAAGATATCTATCTCAGGGTTAGCGCTTTATTCAGGAGTTGCGGGGGTCCCCACCTGTGTGTGGACATAATTCGAAGGTAAGCGTGACCTCTCCAGTAGCCCCCATTCCCTTTAGCTTCCAGGTCAACCTCCCAAATATAAATACAGTGCCTTTCGTATTGGGGTCATCACAAACTGCTCATGTATAAAGCGAAACCCGAAATTAGCTTATTGTTGAGGGGACTTGAATATTAAACCCAGAGGTCTGAAAAACAAAATGTAATGATTTAAGTGATATGTCCAGTTTGACTTAAATTAGGTGGTAGATTGATGTGAGTTAGATATTTAGAATAGTTCTTGGCTCAACAATTTTTCCAACAGAAGCGAAAGAGTTGAAATATTTGTAGTTGTTACTGAATGTACGAGGAAAACTTACTTTTAGATGCAGAGTTAGACATTTGCATGAGAGGATTTACACATTTTGTTATATTCTTCAAGCCATTGAATATTAAACCCAGAGGTCTGAAAAACAAAACCTAATGATTCAAGTGGCATGTCCAGTTTGACTTAAATTAGATGGCAGATTGATGTGAGTTAGATATTTTGAATAGCTTCTATAACAGATATGTGGGGCCATACAAATGCTGTGGATCATCATCATCATTTAACATCCCACTGATATTTCATCACGAAATAGGCTACTACAATGCAACCTTATTAAGTCAATGATATGGCAAGATACATCAAAAGTGCTGGCAGCAAAACTGCCCTATCCCTAGATCGATGCAATAGACTTTGGTGTGATGAGCTATAAAAGTTACCACTTGATATATTAGAGAATAAACATCATGCCAGTCAGCATGTATGGAGAATCATGAATAAAAATGTTATGGCAGGTTAGACTTTAAAAAAAGAGAGGTAAGAATGGGAGAGGATGACAAAGATGACTACAACCGTGTGATATCTCATGGAGTACTAAAAAACAAAGAATTATACCAAATTATTGGTGTGCAACTGGCAAATTTTATGTGCAACAGAACTTCTGATGAAGGAGGGCCTAGATACATGACTCATCCTGGACAAGTAACTGAACAAGGCAGAATACCCTCTTGCATTCTCTCTCCTGCCTCCCTCTCTGTCTTTCTCACTCTCTCTCTCTCTCTCTCTCTCTCTCTCTCTCTCTCTCCTCTCTGACTCTCCCTGCTTTGTCGTATTCATACCACCCAATATGGGGATTAGATCTTTATGTGCCATGGTGAAAACCCCCATATTTTTACTCATATTTTATATTATTTTTGCATCATAAAAATTGCAAAATATGGAGATATCTTGTAAACTCACATGGTAATAGAAATTTACAATGACTTGTGCAGAACCAATGCAACATCTTAAAGAATGTTGTGCTTGAGAATTTTAATCTTATCACACTGTTGATGCATGTTTTTCATTGCCCACGTTTGGCTCCGCGTATAAGCATTCTAGTCTAGTAGTCCAAATTTTGCAAATCACTTCAATGAATTGAGAGCAGTGACACGTGATTATTATTAAACAACATACATGCACACTTTCTAGCTTTACTGAGAATTGTGCTGTACCCTGTTTTATTGTACTGGTACATTTTTCTCTTTTAAAGAGCAAAAGGTCCAAAAGTGTAGCCATTCTGCTAGCACTCCAACCAGCAGAAAATGTCATCTTTTTGCAAAGACTCTTGTCAATATACTGCTGGAAGAATCTTTTCCTAGACAGTGTTTCTTATTGGAAATTAATCCAAAGCATGAAGTTGCTATGGATGTTTCTCTTAAAGCCTTTGATTGGTGTACAAAAAAGAAAAACAAAACAAAACAAAACTACAAACAAACAAAACAAAACAAAAACAATTGTATCATACATGTATCCTTGTTAGCAGGAGCTTCATGAGCTATGATACATTTGGCTGTTATCATAAGCCATGCTTGACTCTTTGAGGCTTTGCCTAGAGCTATTGGAGAGGCATTGTAATTTACTGGCAGTTTCCTGCTATGATATTGTTTGAGTACTAAGTACTTTTCCAATGGGCCTAATGAAAAAGAAAGGAATTGTCATTAATAGTGTCATGCAGTAGATATGCCGGCATGTTATACTACCTATCACATTTGAGGTGGCTTGTGGAAAACCACTTAATTCAGAGAGTGTTATTTTTTCAAAAGAATCATCTGTTCACAAAGATTTGTAACAAATTCCTTTTCTTGTGATTATGAATGAAAGGAAGAGTATTTTGACAGATTAGTGATTTTATTGAACACTCTGTGACCTTAATTTTGTTGATTTATGTCATTTCATTCTCTTTTGAATTCTAAAACAATTATCCATAGAGTAATAGTTACATGCACATTAGAATGTCTGTCTTATTACCAATATGCCAAAACCACTGCTTGAAGTGTCATCTCTGATTTTGAGTGTATTATTCTCAATATTTTTATTGCTTTCTGAACTGTTAAAATAATTATATGAAATCTGGAGAGGAAGGATTCTGCGCAAATTTTAAAATATTTCTCCCCAATTTCTGATATTTTATTAACCAATGATTTAAATCCTGGAAAGGTACCAGGAGGTATTTTTATCTACATGTACCAAATTGGCTGTTTATAAGACTACCGTACTCTGACACTGTGTTTTAATGACCACAAAGACTTGTACTGGTAGTATCATTGTTCTCTTAAGAGGATGTCATACTATACTCTTGTGTTATGTTGTCAGACCATTAAAAGGAAATCCACTGACTTTTGGGCGGATGTTGGATATGCTTTGAGGTGTACAGTGTGTTACGTATGGCAAACCACCTAGCCCTTGCTAAAGACAAATTATATGTTTTGAGTACTGGAGTAGGCCTACCTAAGGTCATGGTCTTCCATACTATCTATGGTATCTGGAAATTTTCACCAAGCTCATATATGGGGAAATGGTTGATCCATGTGACAAGACTGTGTGTAGTAAACTCATCATCCTCCCCAGAGTGGGCTCTGGAGTTGTGCTGTGGTTTAGAATACAATCAATCCATAATGTGGACTGGACTAATTTGCTGAGTGGATGGACATGATTATATTACAAGTTGTCAGATTTCAAGTGGATTCACCATAAGATCTTGTAGTGGATGTGAAGCTCCATTTAGCCAATGAGGAAATATGTATCTACTTCCAGCACTGTGGTCCCAATTATTGCCTCCGGTGTGGAGTTTTGCATATAGCAGGGCCTAAATCCATGGGAGGCAGTGTGGACATTATGGAAACTTCAAGTACGTATTATCTTTCTTATGATTGCTGGCCTTTTTGAAGACATCTAATGCCATTCTTGAGACATTATAGCTGCAGTAATAACGATACTGATAATCACTTTTATTTAATGTCAATGAGAATGCAGACTTGAAATCTCTGTTGAGTATGTGAAAATGATGTATTTGAACCACTTTCCACCAGAGAGAGAGATAGAGATTTAGATAGAGATGAAGGGAATTTGACCAGTCTATTGATTTGGGGTCCTAACGTACACTGTATGTGACAAAAATACATTGTATATACAATTGTATGTGGGGAATTGTGCATCCTTTCTAGTGGGAAGAACACATCCAAAATGCAATGTACCTTTATTGAAATGAATAAAATGGCCAACAATACTAGGAAGCTAAAATTAAATGTGGAAAACAGAGAATGTAATTAAATCAATTATCATTATCATTTTTTTTAAACATTTCAGACTTCCAATTTTGACATAGAAATATAGATTTTGTGTACTGTTGACTTAGACCACAATGTTTGATTTCAAGTTTGGTGCTAGTGTTAACAAATCAATGTGAGCAGGTTTACCTCAAAGGTATGATGTAGTTATGGTAGCTAGTGTTGGGCCCAGCGTGTTTAGTGTCATTAGCTGAACCAAGCTTCACTATTTTTGTTGGCGATCGATTTACATGCTTTTACTGTAATTACTATCAGGTGATGTTTGTTCTGAAGGTTTGTTCCAAAAACTTATTCAGGTTTGTTATTTTAAGTGTTGATTATTCAGAAACACATGTACTCCATATGCCTAGATTTTCCTTAATCCAAAAATAAAATGGATTTTTTAATCTGAAATTTGTGGCATGATTTTGAAGTTTCATTAATCCAAAAATGAAATAAGGGTCATTAATTCTAAATGTTTGTTCATCTGAAAATGAAATAAGATAATGTTATCATTCTGAAGGTTTGTGAATTCGAAAATGAAATAGGGTTAATTCTTCCAAAGGTTCATTAATCTGAAAATGAAAAACAGTTACCATACTTAACAAACCTTCGGAATTGCAAACCATATTTCATTTTCGGATTGACAAACCTTCGGAATAGTGAACCTTATTTCATTTTCGGATTAGCGAACCTTCAGAATAACAAATTTGTCTCCACTGCTATCACCAGCTCCGGTGGATCACCATATTCGCTGGGATTAAGACTACACTATCTTTAACAGAAACAAAGCAGTAGATTTGGTGTGCAGCCATTACGCCACTACAACCAAGCCATCAGTGAATCTCCTGCTTAACCAACACACATAATCATGTACCGTATGGGATCATGCAATGTGCCAAGATGAGCAATTCTGTAACATCCAATGAACTTAGCAATCTTACATAACAAAGCTACATTCTGCTATCAAGTCTGCATAGCCATAGCAGTGACTGCAAGGCAATAACCTGTCTTGGATACATGCATGCATCACACAATAGTGCTATCTCGGGCAATACATCCACTATTGAATAAGCTATTGTACGTGTATATGGCATGTGTGAATGAAAGCATCTACATTTCATGCACATGCATTCATTTATTCTTCATGTTATATGCTTAACTATTTTTCAAAATTCTGGCATGGAACTTGCGTTATTTTGGTTCATGCAACAACAGCAACAATTTTGAACATGCAAAAACATGCCAAAATGCAGTGGAAGTTTGTTATCAAAATTCAGCAAAGTAATATAATGAAAGTCATATTAGGAATAAAATTGTACCATTTTTGTTTTTTTGTTTTTTTCGCCAAAATCGAGATCTATATAACAGCGCTGCGGCTTTATTACTGGCGAATAAGGCAGATATCAAATTTGTCATTTCGAGTGCAATGTTAGTGTTTGCTTTGCAAGACCCATATTCATGGCCATGAATGCACTTATTCCCCCCCCCCCCCCCCCCCCCCCCATCAATCATTTCTTCATCACACAATTTCTGCATTAAAGATAAATATAAAGTTTTGGTACCTCAAAAGTTTCGCTGTGTTTCCTTGTCTTAGTTTGTGTTTCAGGTTAAAGTACCTTTCATATAACTAACACTGTGAGACTCACTCGCCCTAAAGTGCTCTCATAATGTCTTAGTAATCATGCAATAATGGTTTCGTACCAGAGCAGAGCGCGCTCTGAAAAATTAGAATGAGCCATTAGTTTGACTCGACGCGGTACCGCGACAATATACACGTATTGTAAGAAACCATTATTGCGTGATTACTAAGACATGAGAGCACTTTGGGGCGAGTAAGTCTCACAGTGTTAGTTATATGAAAGGTACTTTAATCTAAAACACAAACTAACACAAGGAAACTCAGGGAAACTTTTGAGGTACCAAAACTTAATATTATCTTTAATTTGTGGTTGTTTGAAGATAGTACGAGTATTGGGTATTGGTAATTACACTTTGCATGACTGGAATTGCTTGCATTAGTCTGACCATTGTGTTGAAGTTCATTCTGAGGCTGTTGTTTGGGAGCTAATACCACTACCAATTCTTGTACCAAACTTTAAATCACCCATTGTAGCTCCTATCATTCTCTCAAACTTTTTTTAATGTCTTTTCAGTGACTTTGAAACTTTTAATGCAATTTTTATGCTTGACAACTTTGTTTTACTCTGTATATAATTGGTACGTATAAAGTGTGTTTCATGCTATGTTTGATAGCTTTGAGAAATAGGATGCCATCAAATGCACAGTCAGAATGGTTAGGTTAGAGTTTCTTCAAAATCAGACGTAACATAAGGTTAAGGCATTTTAAAGTTTGGCATGCTTTTGCCAAAGTGATACTGTGAAAGTGGGATATTTTTATGCGAGTAGTTTTTCGTGTTTGGCTGGCTAAGATAAATGTTGCTTATTTTGAAGTCCGTGGAATCAAAACATTAATTAGTGGAACATATAATAAGCAAAAATATTTGTGTGCATCTGTTTTTACGATAGTTTCTGGTCATACGGAAATTTCTACTTTACAGTAGTATTCACTACCATGTATGCAAATTGGCTAAAAAGGTAATAATTCCATCAACTCACAACTCTCCTGTTGGCTGTTCCCAAGAATACGAAATTGTGTTTTTGTTTGTTACTTTATCAACTACAACCCCCTCCCAAAATGTCTTCACTCGCACAATTTCGTATAGCAAGCTGTTTCTTTCTTTCATTATAGCAGAAATTTGATGCAGAGGATAAGTTTTTCTCAACAATAGGCCCATTTACACTTGCTTGGAAAAATCATGATTTTTCTAAAATCGCGACATTTTGGTTCAAGTTGCTAAGCAACTATACCCAAACGCCCTCGAAACATCGCCAGAAAAATTGCCAGCTGGAGTGAGATTTTTTGAAACATCACGATGTTTGAGGCGAAGTTTGGCGAGCATAAACCCAAGCTGCAGAAATATCGCGATTTTTCATCACGTCACTTTCGGTCTCGCACCGGGCGTTTACGCGGGCTCCCAATCCCTCTGTGGAACATGTAGAGAGTACGTCGGCCGCTGGCCAGAGTATAGGGTACATGCTGTACAGGTAAACGGCCGATCCTCGGCTCGTGGTTGCTTCCTCCCTAATGAAACTAGGCCTATATTGTATATGAAAACTAGTGACAAACCTGAAGTTCTCCAACCATGTATCATCACCCCATAACGACTTAACAAAATAATGTTCTCCTAGAAATGCATTTATTTTTGGAGTGCCCATACTGCTCTCGGTATACGTTGACTCTGTGGAATACAGGAGTACATAGCAAGTGTCGGTAAGCTGAAGTTTTACACACCTGCTACGTATGTGATCTAATATAGCAAGATATATAGTTTTACCGTAAGTTGACACTATCGAGAAACACAAATTTATGTGTGCATTGGACTGACAAAAAGCCCTGGCTCAATGTTCCAACCAGCTAGCTAGCTGTGAGCAAAATAGACTGCACTGCAGAGAATACGAATAGCCCGTGCTTCCACTCGTCTACCGCGGTAAATTACACATAGGCACAACTGACCAAAAAATTGTGATGTTTCGTGAAGCTCAAACTTCACATGCTTTTGCGCAAGTGTAAACGATGGAACCAAAATATCGCGTTTTTAAAAATCCCGCTGTTAGTAGGTGTTGATGCAGCTAATGTCATGTCAAAAAGAGAGATCAAGTGAAAATTTGTATGGCGATGACATCATCACCTCATTGAAGCTGAATAATTATGTGGTTGCACTTATACCACTGTTTCATGAAAATGTGTTAAACTTAAAAATTTCATCACTTTCTCAAATATTTAAGTTTTTTTCAATGAAACCTGCACCATTCTGTTAGTTTAACTTTTATGTGGCTGTGAAAGAAAACTTGAACATGATGTGAAGTTTTGCTGTGTCCTGTGGGTTGGCCTGGCAGCAAGGTTTTGATGTTGACTGTCAAAATGTTCCAATCCCTGGCTTGCAGTCCCAGTCTGACATCCCAGCACTCACCACACAGGATGTCTCTTCCTCTTGATCCCTTTTTTTTTTTTTAGTCTAGACTCAACACACACACACACACACACACTCACACACACACTCTGAAGTTACGGAGACAAGTTTCAGTCTTGGCATTGTCAACATTTTTCACATAGCCTTTTACCATGGCCCAGTTAGAATTGGCTTTTGTATCTGAAGAGATTCATATGTGGATTGCCAAATGTTGACTTTCCTGCTTTTATCTGAAATACTGTAAGCTGCAATATGAAAACAGTCCACTTTTCCTTCAACTGTAATGTTTTGTATTGTGAAACTGCATTTCGATCGATCCTGCTTACGAGGCACCACTTTTAACGAGGTGAATTTGGTGGTCATTGTTTTTTATGTATATTATTTTATGGCAAAACGCCCTCCTTTTATTTATTATGACTGATTATACAAGATTTTGGTTACAGCAAAGTTGATTTAAATGAGTGATAATAAAAGAAAGCATATTTTAACTTTTTTGCTCAGGTATAACAGTGTGATATTTCCAGATCTGATTTGTTTGCTCCCATTCCGAATTGCTGATAAAATTGACTCACACCTGGGCAATTCCACGGTAACTGACGTTACGCGTAAGGATTTTCATGAAATTGTTTACCTTGTAGTTTTGTGAATGAAAGCACCTGGGGCTTGCAATTAGCATTGATGAATGAGTTCATGAGAATGAAGAAATAGGTGGAAAGTTTTTCTCTCAAACTGCATTTCTTATCACATAGCAAGTGAAAATGTGTCGGTAACTGACGTTACGGAAAAAGGACATGGGAATTTATGGTGTAGATTTAAATGGAAATATCTCATGTCCCTGACTTTTAACCTTTATGTGTTTAATATGGCAATACACTTAGGTTCTTAGGAACAGGTGTGCAAAATAATGTGCACTTTAGTTGTCTCCTTTTAGCACCATGCAAGTTTCAGTGAAGGCATGACGGTAACTGACGTTACGTAACTGACGTTACGCTTACATTTGCCATAGGGTTTACACATGCAAAATCATGATTGGGAATAGCTTTGTGATTTTTCATAATTCTGACCATTCAGAATGATTTGTTTGATATGGAGTCATACCTTGGTTCATCAGTCATAAATACACAAATGAGATGAAACATTAGTCCATTTTCTTTGTGTTCTATGAAAACTTAAAGGTAAACATGTCAGTAACTGACGTTACGCAACTGACGTTACACATACTTTGCCATGGGGTTTACAGAGAACTAATTTCTTTAACAGGTTATTATACTGCTGCAATATACCAGTATCAATCCCATGCAACTACTTAGCAACAAATTAAAACAAAATCTAAAGACACAAATGGGTTGGGTCCTTAGGGGGCAACCCCCCCCCCCCCCCATGCCATAACACAGTTGGGCAAAAATAAAGTAAATGCACAAGAGGATATTTCTTGACATTTGTCTTAAGATTGAATTCTAATTCAACATTTATGATTACACAGAGCCATTAATAGATTAAGCAGTTCCAAGTATAAATGTACATGCATAATTGACATGACTAAGGGTTTTTTTTTTATTATTTATTTAATGAACAGGAAATTTTCTATATCTAGAGTGCTCCACCCATAATACCTTTACACAAAACATGGATATTTTTTTGCTTGAAAAAAAAATCAAAAAATCAAAATATATTTCAGGTCATGGGGAAAACACACTTATCAACTCATAAATATGCATAAATATGTATGAAATCTATTGTGATATATTTCTTCTCCTTTTCTTTATTTTACTCCTTCTCCTTCAAGGCATTGTTAGGGCCATAAATAAAAAAAAAGGTCTCCATCATCAATCTAAATGAAAAGTGTAGCACTTTTAATATTTCTCTGTGAAGAAGAAAAATAAATGCTTTTTTGGTCAAAAGAGCATTATTGGTTTACACTATTCCTTGCTTGAAGTAATTGAACTGGTTTTCTTTTCCTTTACACTGATATATCACGGCTTGCAAATACATTCCAGATACCAAGAAATCAGACTTTGCAACGAAAGAATTCTAAGATCAATATAAAAAAAAAAAAATCTTCCTGTTCATAATTATCATGTATTGTATTACAAAATATCCCTGCATGAATAGAATAAAGTAATCAACAAATACACACTGTATGAACAATTTTTTTTTAAAACCCTAGAATCCCCTCTCACTTTGAGCAACATCAGTGTCAAGTTTCAAACAGTAATGAGTACATGCCTTACGTACACTTTGTACCATAATACAAGATGCGCCATGTTAACTACACCAGACATTTAAGTGCAAGAGAAGAAATATCTGTTTGTGCATTTGCTTTGAGGTAGAAACTTCACTAAGTTTCCAGAAAAAAAAAGAAAAATGCTGGCAAAAGCAAACATTGGTGAAGATTGTAGCTGTTGGTATAAAGCTGTGCACAAGTTTGCACGTTAACCACCTTTTCTATAAAAAACAATCATGTCACTGATTAGGCCTACAAACTTTGGTAGCTTTATCATCCCATAGGACTGGGAATGTACTAATTTGAGTGCATATACTGCATGTGGCAAACTAAACTTCCAGATGATTTAGCCTTAAACTTGTGCTGAATCAAAAATCGAAAGCTCAAGACCCCTTCCCCCCCCCCCCAAAAAAAAAGATAATCATGGTAAATGAATGAATAAATAAATTTAGAAATAAAATAAAATGAAAAAAATATATTCATGGACATACCATGGTAATGACGTCATTCCCTATGAAAGGGATTGCTGCTCTTTGTTGTAAGTTGACTTCCCAGATGTATTGAAATGGCCAAGAGTCAAAAATTTTGCCTCAGTTATAATTACTGTCATGGTAACTGACGTTACATACTCGTGTATGACGTTTCGGTAACTGACGTTACACATTTTGTAGTGATCATTTTGACTCTCCAGTATGCCAAGTATCCTTATTTCTGATATTGAAATGAAGGCATATGGGCATACATTAGAAATCCCAAGTTACATCATAAAGCTCACTTTCTTTGATGAATAAAGTTAAAAATTCCTTGTTTTTGGTAACTGACGTTACATCCATCATTGTCAAAGTAATTAAAAGTTTTTATCAATTTCTTTAAAGCAACCAGCTTTTTTTTCTATCGTGTGGTAAAAGACTTCTCTGGTAACGGCATACACGTAAAAGATTGTTGTTTAGAGTACTAATAAAGTGGATATACAGAGAGTAAGTTATGCCACAATCCACTCTTTTCACCATTGAGTTATAGGCATATTTTGGCAGCCATTTTGAAAATCAAAATGGCCACTTTTATTGAAAAACATAATGATTCTTAAAACTTCAACTCAAGTACTGTCTGAAAATGTATGGTGTTTGAAACAAATATTTTGAATTTTTGGCACCTGTGTCCTAGTTACCGTGGAATTGCCCACCTATACACATATTCCTTCATATACATGTGGATTGAGATCATGCAGCCATGTAAGTAGAACACATTGAAAGTGTGAGGAAAATCGGACAATCCGTGAAAAAGTTATGAACTCTGTGTAGTCACTGCTGAATGAGAAGACTACTACAGTTAATGATGTCCCAAGCATAGAACAATACATGTATAAGGAAAATATGACGAGAATTACACTAAATTTCATATCATGAAAAAAGTACACATTCCCTCAGCTTGTAACTGACATTACCGGTACTCTCTCTGCCTTCTGAAAGGGGCAAGTCATGTGCTCTGTCATTATGCGAGAAAAGTGAAAATATGTTGATTTTTCTTTATAATTTCTTTATATTGTTCTACACATATGACATCACAAGCTGTTGTAGTCTTCACATCCAGTGATCAAGGAACTAAAACTTCAAAAATTAATACCGGTAACTTTTGAATGGATTGTCTGATCTTACTCAAACTTTCACCAATATGTTCTGCTAATATTTCTGCAGTCTCTCAATCCACATGTGGGCTTTCCCTTTAGTATATGACTACCCTTTGGCCATCAACAACAATGTTTCAGCTTTGCATCTGAGAGGTCAATCAGGTCTATGATGCCCTTGAGTCCACCTCAATAACTACAACAGCAAGATCTAAAAGCAAGCACTTTTGTGAAGATAAACTGAGATGAATATCTGTATTGTATTTGTATAATTTGTCACATGAGAAGGACATGAATGATGTGCCAAGTGAATAAAGCCTGATAGTATAATGCAAATTATTACAGAACGTTCCTTGTACCTTATTCTTTGCAGTATACAGTTTCACAGTAAAGACAAAACTTGAAAGTAAAATATTTCAAGAATTAAAGTTCAAACTATCAACCTTAGTTGTGAAAGAAACCAAAGATAAATGATTAATGGAAAATAAGAAATTAAATAGAAGGGAAGTAGAAACCAAAGATGAACAATTTCTTTGATTACTCCTTGGTTTTGATAAAATGTTCCAAAATATATTTGCTGTGAAATATACTTTTATTTCATTTTCTATTTCCTGTTTGATTTTATATTTTCATCATCCCTGTTTCTTTTCATATATTATGTCTTTATCTAATAGATAAATAGCAAAACCACATTATGTCAACATAGTTACCTAAATTTTCATTTGTAACCTCATCTGCCCAAAAGTGGCTGTCCCTGTCTTCCCTGTCCCCCATATTGCTAGCCAAATCCTCTTCTGTGAGGGCTATCTTGGCTGCTGCTGCCTGTTTCTGATGGAGGTTTCCTTGCCTCTGTCCGTCCCCCTGCTTCTTTCAGACGGCCTTGGCTCCTCTCTGTCCCTTTGTTTTCTTCTGTGCTTTATCTTTTTTATTCAGTGAAAACTATTGGAAAAAATAGAACCTTCATGGTAAATTTGTTCAGAAATCTAGCTGTTTTCTCTTGTAGGGCATGCTCAGCAATGTCTTCTGGCTGGAGAGGTGCTGCCCGAACAGCGGTGTGTTTTGAACTTGCTGACTGGTGACCGACTGATCTCCAAGTGGCGACCAGGGGGCGACTGCTCAGCAGCCATCTATTTAGCAGTTTCATTTTTTTTTACCCAATTTGCTTGACAGCGACCACTTGATTAGGTCATGCCTCGACAGTTACTGCCCAGGTACCTAGGGTATTCTGGGTGGTGAGTGAAAAGTGAGCAAGCATCGCTTGAGCGAACTGGGCTAAAAACTCATCACCCGGCTGCTGATCAGACTGATTTAGGGGTTGTGGCCATGGCATGAGAAAACAAAAGAGCCACCTAACAGTAACTGTTACCCTCTCATTACAACACTCACAATTTCTTTAGAATTCATAAATTTAGTTATAACCTTTGTTATTTTGAACAACAACAAAAAAAGCAGCACCTGCAGGCATCATGTGTAAAGATCATAGTCATTTTATTATCAAAATGTCAAAACAATCTTTCATTTACTTTTTTAAAAAAAATGTGAAAAAGACATGGTCAAAGCTGAGGTGAAATGCATGAGTGTGCAATCATAAATGTTCCACACAATTTTTATACTTGTTAGTTTTTTAAATCAAGTTCCAGAACGTAATAATATACAGTGAAGCCAGATATTGACAGAAAATAAACAGGACACATTAGAGCCTTCTGGTGTTATTTCAGTTTGTGGGCTATTGCTACTTCAAATTTTAGGAGTTTTGATTTGTTTATTTGTTCACATTTTGGCACATGTTGTACCCCACATCATTGGCAAAACTGTTAATAGCATGTACAAAATATATGCAGATCTGTACCATTCATATTTTTAGCCGATCTCTTTTTTAGTACTTTAACAAGGTATTGGTTGTAATGAGGAAAACTCAGCATTCCTGGCGACCTTACTGTAACGGCATTTCCCTGTATGATGTGCGAGTACTTTGTAGGGCTACGATAAGAAATCATTTCTGGCTATATCAGGGGATTTCCTAATCTGGCATTGTATTCATGAAGATAACAGATTGCATATTTTCAACATTCTGTCCCCGAATCATCCAGCTGCCTTTAGCTGGCAATATATCTTGCCATGATTGAGATGTAGAGACACTTGTTGAGGGCTTCATTGTGATGTAGCCCTGATGCTTAACACACCTGTCCTTAACATGAAGCACTAAGCGTATTGACATGCCCGAATTTGCAACAAGTTTCACTGCAGTAGCTTCTGTCAATCATCTTCTTAGCACTCACAGCTTTGCCTCTCTCTGCACTGTGCAGATTTTATGGTAAAATGACAAATGGTAGCTGCATTCACACACAGGAAATACAGATATTTGCATCATGATATGAAAATCAATCTAATTTGCCCTCATTCACAACACATGGCAAAATGAAAAAAAAAATCATGTAGCTGAAAATAAAGCACTTTTTGAATCTCCAGACTGTGCACACCTAAATACAGTAAAGATAAGAATGTGGCCCTAGGCACCCAAGTGTGTGCACCTATTGTGGCGAGTTGCATTATGGGATTAAAATTTTGGTTTTCATCAAGTGCCATTTACGCATGCCTCTGAGGGCAAATTATTCTGAGGATTTCTCAAAAATCCCCAAGATTTTATGTTTTTCATGTCATGTTGCAAAAATGATTTTTAAACACAGTAATTAGTTTGAGTTATTAGTTTGGGTAGAATTGTGAAGGACTGAACTCGAAATCGTTGTCAGGGTGTAAAAAGTTCAAACAAGAATGACTACATGATTTGACAGTAGGGAAACGAGGGACTCTTTTTTTCTCAAGAAAAAATAAGTCACAAAGCTTTTTCAGATTTCATTTTTCAACATCGAAGTTACTAGTATTCTGAATATAGACAGAAGGCATCTGGAATACACATACAAAGGTGTACAGTGCTTTTTTGTTTTGTTTTGTTTTGTTTTGTTTTGAATGGGAGACTATGTAATAGCATGCTGCTGTATTACTGGAAATACATTTTTACTTAATCTATAATGAAGGATGAGCAGAGACTGTGAGAAGCATGTTTCCACAGTCTCTTTCAAATGAATTGTCAATGGAATGAATTTTCAGTATACGTGTGAAATATATCTGTATAAAGTATACTCTTCCTTACCTCGTGACTGTTATTATTTCTCTGTTCATTTGTTTGTTTTGGTTTTGGTTTTGATGCATACACCTGTTTTATCACTTGTACTCAAACAGACTGAATGCCCGTTCAATGTTGTGATAATGATCTTCACTTTGCATTTCTTTATACTCTTCTAGTTACATGCATACACAGTCATGCCATGACTGAAAGCATACACACACACAGATGCACATGTATATATCTGTAATGTGTATCCTGATGAACTGTTATGGTTAATCCATTCGTAACTCAGCTACATGTGTACTTCATTTTTACAATTTAATGTTCATTCAATGTGGCAAACAAGAAGGATGGTATGTAGTAGTGGTGTGTGAAATGCTCATCACATGTACACATACTTATGCTTTATACTTTGCAAATAACTTGTAACTAGGTATCAACACTTGGTGTCAAGTGTACTGTGGGTCATGCTCTGTGAAAATGTCAGAATTGCAAATCAGAGTGAAAGAAAATCTGACTCTTCCTTGATTTTATATCAGGGTTTTGACATAACAGTAATGCTCTCCTTCACATGTTACAAGACTGTTCTATGCATATCCATTGTGCCAATGCTCATTAGCATGTCAGCTGAAAGCTGAAAAGACATTACTGCTGTACAATGCTTATGGAGCTATTACACACACTTTGGGCTCTCAACTGTTAACTGGTAAGTGGTTTGATATATGTTCACATCTCTGTGTATGTAGCATGTTGCTTGCACAGTGATTTCACCATTGTCTTGCAAAGCATGTTGTTGATATCAGGATGTAAACGAGTTACCCACTTTCCCCCTGTCAGTGATACAGTCCCTTTGACCAAGAATCTTCTTCTTTCTCTCTGCTTCTCTCTGCACAGAGGGAGACCGTGCTTTGCCGTCATTGCCGGGTGACAGGTATGTCCTATCTTTATCTTTTTTATTTCTTTTTTTGCTCTTGCCCTTTCTCTATATTAGAGTAACCTCACGACTCCCTGTCCACAAGTACAAAGATTGTGATATAGCCATGTTCCACTTGTTGTTCACTCTAGCTATATTTCAAACATGATATTTGTAATTAGATTAAATGTCAAAAAACTTCTGACCAAAATCTTGGCAGCAAGAAACTTGCAAGTGGTAAACCAAGGAATTTTTTGCATATTAGCATCCCTCATTCTCCCCTCCTGACCAGCCTTTAGGATTTGTGTTCTTCACTGAGTTTTTCTCCCTATATAAACCTGCGACTTGGCTACCAAACCTGTCAGGTTTGTTGACATATCTGCGTCATTCATAGTCAGTCATTCTGGGCAAATATATATTTGTGATTAAATGCTTGATTATTATCGAAGGTGTACGTAGCATAACGAATATCCATTCCCAATGCAGATTTGTATGAGTGGAATGTACATGCTCTTAGATATACTCTTTGAGATCTGCCTCTAATGAGATTATGCAGGGACATGTATGTGATCTTAAAATATGTAATTTATTGGATTACAAGGCTGCAAAACGTGTATCAAAAAACATTCATCTGAAGATGTATGTCGCAAACTAAAGGTAAAGTGTAGTTTTCATATGCTTGTAGAAACCGTTTGCTACATAATGTTTTATAATTGATTATTGATAATCATCAAATCGAGCCATAGCAAGTGTCCATCAATCTTCCGTGCAAGAGTGAATCTTGTGCAGTTTGTGAAATACGAGTGCTAGGACATGATTGATCATCAATTTAAGTTCTCCCTTCCCACCACTGAACAGGGAGGGCTCTTCATGAAGAAAACTCAGGCACACTGATATTAACGTTTACTATGTATTGCTTGGTACACCTCTGATCTCAAAATACTTTATAGCAACTCATTATTCTGGCAAATCTCTTCAACCAAGCAAGTTTCTTGGTAGACCCTTTTGATAAATTGTAATCAAATTCCAAATGGTGGAAGATAAATTTTGAGCCCTTCTGAGAACTATGCTTTAGCTTTAACCTGAAGTTGGCAATAGGCAAATTAGTGTTAAAGGTGCTATACTTTAGATTTAATGTGGATCTTAATAAACCCTTTATCATATGAGCATACATTTCTGTTAGTGTTATGTCTTATATAAGGGCAAGCATGAAATTAGAATGGAGATGTGTGGTAATTTGATGATTTTTATCACAACTAAACATAGGTTGAAATGTGAGAGTATGTGTGTGTTGATTGGTCTTTTGTTTTTTATTGTTCAAACTTCATTACAATACAGCACATACTCTTGTATGTGCAATGTTTTATATCTTATGCATTGCCTAGTGGAAATTCCTTTCTATTTTCTTGAACTGTTTATGATAGTGGTAAAGAGTGTCATTCTCTGGCCATTATAGGATTGAACTTTTTTTTTTTGAAATGATGAACACATCTCTGGGAGAGGGTATGCATGAGATTTGTTGTATGCACATACATGTGTACATGTACTGATAGGATTTTATGAATATTTCTGTGTGATTGCAGGAATATTATGGATTCCTTGCTGCCAATTATTTTCAAATGAATTTGTTCATTATAACTTGCAGAATCTTCAGCGAATTTTGAATAGCAAGATACAATCTATGTCTATGCTAAGCTTTCTGTGTGCAATTAGCACACATGAATTGGAAAGAATCTGTACCCCCTTTACTCCACTTTGATGAAAAAAAAAAGGTCCCAGGAAACTTCATTGAACATAACAGTACGACAACTCCTGGTTTCATGTTAAGTTGTAATGTAAATCATCATGTAAATAATTGATGCAAATCAATTTACATTCAAAACTGTATATATCTTATCATCAATCTAAATAATCATGTGAAGGTTTTACTTGCACAGTTTTCATTTGCTTAATGTTATGTCATAGTATTACTTGCTGTTGTACTTTTGTAGCTTTATTCACAGGTACCAAGTTTTGGTGATGTGTACTGGCTGACATTTCCCATTTCTTTCCAGTCACAAAATGGAGCCATTTGTACCTCAATTACTTGAGTATTGTTATTCAACCATTATGACCTTTATTTTCCTTGTAGGGAGATCCTCGTGGTCAGAAGGAATGTTAGGACTTCCGCTCATGGAAATGTGAATAATGTAATGGGAGTTAGGAAATGCATTATCAGAGGGAGCAGCACACTAATGGGAATTTGAGATCTTTAACAATATTTGATTGGTAAACTACCATTATACTGGCTGTGTGGGAGGTTGATGTGGTGATTAATTGAAATGACATGTTTACATGATGACTCATCACATGAAAAAAAGTGAGCCGGCTTGGCAGAGTTTTGTTGAGGGCCTCCGTGTGGATGACCACTCTGGCTACAGTGGAAATCCTTGAAAACTAGTGAAACTTGGCCAACCTATGTTTCAGCCAACTTTCAGCTGTCCAGTTGCCAAAAAAGAAGAGGAGGAAGAAGAAGAAAAATAAGTCAGACCCACCCCACAAACAAACCCACCCAAATTCCCTGCTCCTAGCTCAATTTGAAAGAGAAGAGAGAGGAAAAAAAAATCTTCCAAGTTTGTAATTAATTTCTGCTAAAGATCACTGTCTTGTGGGAGAAAAATTATGTATCATACTCTCCATTGGTGTAGAGATCACAAGTAGAATTCAATATTCTTTAAGTTTCCATTTGATACCACATAGAAATCTTGTTTAACGAGTAAATGTTGCATTTTAATCAGGAAGTGAAAGTGTTGTGGGTATGCCACATTAGATGTCAGTTTGAATGGCAGTTTAGGCTCATTTGCACTATTGAGCTGCATTGCTATTACTTTGCAAATAAGAGCTTCAATTTGAGTATATATTGTAGCCCTTTAATAAGTATTCTGTAATTTTTCCATATCCAGTGATGACATTTGGTATGTCAAATTTTCAATCAGACTCCTTGAAGGCTAGGCCATGGTAATAGTATGATTGAGTGTTTTTACTTTTCTTGGAAAGTGAGGGGCCATCTCCCCTACCTTCTGAAGAAAATCAAAATTGGCACCTTGGTGTCAAATACTAATTCTTAAATCTACCATTTTAGCAGCGACATTTTCACTTTTGAATTTTTAACTTTCTATTTCCTTTCCCTCAAGTGTATATGTGTTTCTTTGGAAGGCGTGCATCACAGAGATCTTTCACATGTCTGAAAAAAAAAAGTAACCTTTCAGGTTTATGTTACAGTATGATAGGTTGAAAATGTAAATTAGATTATAAAACTCTTCATGCTAGTGTGACAACTTTGGTTGACTTTGATATACCTGAATGATATTTGAAAAAAAACCCCATAAATTAATTGATTGATATCACAATAGATGAATTACTTGTTACATAAATGTTGTAGTCACATTTGTATTCTTTTAAGATGTTGCAATTTCTATTCACTCAAATTCATCTCAGTACTACCTCTGTTGAACTCTTATGATGTAATTGGCTAGCTATCTGGTAGCGAAGTTGTATACCAGACCTGTGCAAATTGCTTTGTGTCCATATGACTTTTAAACCCTTGTGAGAAATTCAGCCAGTTATAATCACATTATTGCAAATTTGTGCTGTTCATGTAGTCCTTTCTCCTTGACAGTATTGTTCCCCTTCCATGTAGAAACTTCTACATCTTGTAAACTTTTTGATGTACCGGTATACAGACAGCACTGTGAAATTGTTCTGTTTCACCACAAAGAACATTCAGTGAGGAAATTCAACAATTATCTTTTTGTATATACATACTCCATATAATGAGTATAGGGTGTGATTAGGATAATCAGCAGTGTGTAAAGCTCTGGTGTAATGCTTGGTCAGGCTAATATGCATTTGTGTTGTTTATGGTTTGAGAAAAAAAAAAGCAAAATACTTCATGTATGAGACAACAGTTTGATGTGTGGTCATGAAGTGTTTACACTTGCATGGTCAAAATAAAGTGTACACACACTATAAATGTGGCTTGCACTTACACCCACACAGTGAGCCATAGAGCATAGTGTGCTGATGTATGTATCTTTATTCCATAATCACACAAACTGCTTTTCCTTGTCTTGTGCAATTACTGTTTTTTTGATGGGCAACGAGAAATGGTCTTCCTGTAGACACAAAGGTAATTGTTATGATGACTGTTTGAACTAATCACGCTAAAGACGCAATTTCCTCCCTACCAGCTCAAGCTACTCAGATTGGGCTTGGGCCAGAGATTATGAGCCATGACATTTTAAATCAGCGGGCAAGGAAGTTCTTGATATACAGTGAGGGATGCAGCTGATGCTCTACACCAGAGTCATTCCTGATCCAGTGCATGGGAAGACAGGATTTTGTTTCACCAGACCACTACCAACCAGCCTGGTATAGTTGGCCACGTGAATCTGTCAGGACTTGATGAGGTTGTGATGTACAGAGGGCAGTGCACACATGACTGTAGCCTGATGAGGAGCAAGGGGGGCTTAGACTGCTCCTGGTTGAATCATATTCCCAGACTATAAACAATAACAACACACTGGCATCCTGTCATGTGGAGGCTGTAAATAAACCATGCTCAATGTCTCCTATGACCAAGCTGCACTTGAGAAGTATTATCATTTTCAAAGTTCACTCTGGATTCCTGTCAGATGGGACGTGTACCTAGAGTGAGATGAGCTCTCTTTCTTCGTCTCCATGTCTTGATAACTGGAAAGCCTTATTTTGTTAGTACATCTTGGGCAGCATACCAGCCTTTCTCAGATAGACTCAGCTGTGTTATCTGTCAGGATTTGCCATGTTTGATCGACCTTATGCATTAATTGATCACAACCGGGCCTACTACAGTGTGTAAGTCACAGAAGTCATTTTTGTTCATCAAGGAAATGATATGTTTGTTACAGTGCTTCAGTGGAGAAATTGTCAAAATGAAAACATGTCACTCATAATGTCATCTAGGATGTTTACTTGCTTTGTTATATCAAGTGATGTTTAATTGGCAAATGTATTATACTTACCTGAAATAAGAAGGCAAGCAAAGGCAAAGGATGTCTTTATTTGTGGGTTCTGTTTGCTTTGCACTCTACTTTGAATTGTGTGACAGTGCATGTGGCTGGATGAGGGGGGACTATCTTAGTGGAAGAACATATAGTACATTGTTTCGTGCATTTACCCTACACACGTTCATGTTGTACATCTCTGCAGACCTACAAACTAGTATGATTTGTTTGTATTTTGTACGATGATTTTGGGAAAATACAACTGTACGGTTTCTCTCTAAAAGAATATGATTTGGCAGAGAAACAAAAACAAAACAAACCAATATGCAGTGTAAGCACATGATGGCAGTTTATGCAGTGCACACACATACCCCGTATGCAAGTTCAAGTATGAGTCCCAAAAAGCAACCTTGAAAGCAGTCCTACAAAGAAGAGTACTCAACCAAGTGGGATTTTATCATTCAATCATTTAAAGGAGAACATTTTGTGCGATGTACTACCGTGTTTTGGTTAGATTTCATTATAGGCTTCACAATAGCCCAACCAGATGCCAGGCAAAACATGGCAGCAGCAAGGCTGTGTCTGGTGAATAGAGTCTAGATATTAAAAGTAAATAACACACACCTTTGCGTACAACTGTCTAGAGCACCATATCAAGACAGAGAAGAACTTCACTTGTAAGTTCTTCCGAGGATTTGAAAAAGCAAGAATCAATTTTTCATTGCTTTGCAAAGCCATCCAGTGACAATTATGATGTTGTAACATAAGAGCAAAAACTTTGTGGACTGAATATCAATATTGTGAAAGACAGCCTGACAACATGCAGATCTCAGCTTCTGATGCTCTACTTAGTGTGTAAACTATATGCCAACTGGAAAAGAGGAAAGCAGAGTGATTATGTTTGTATTACCAGATGTACATTACAATTGTATATGGTCCTCTTTCAGCATTGCCTGATTGGAAAAGCATTCATTTGATCTGCATATTAGTTCACATTTGCTTTTCTTAAAATACAATTTTTTTTGGTGAAATACAACTTTTGGATTTAAAGAATGCAGTTTTTGAATTCCAGAGGTTACGAGGTCTGCTTATATATATATATATGTTAATGTCTTCTTTTTGAATGTCATGGATATGTATAGACTGTTTATGGTTTGGACCTGGGGTATGATCTCATTTGTATTTTGCTATGTTTGTCATTTCTGCCATATTTCCTGCTTAATTCTTCATAAGGCTGGAATATCTATTGTAATGCTGGAATTTTTATTGTGATGTTGAGAACACGTAGCTGAATATGGGCTATCCAGCCATCTTCTCAGATGGAAAATGAACAAACAAACAAACAAAACAAACGATTGTCACGATCTTCAGTGTTAAACATCCTTTATATTTCTTTGTATCTAATTGCATACATGCCCAGTACATGTACATGTATGTGTGCACAAGACCTGAGGGCTTTGCTGTTCTTGGCATTCTCTTATCAATCATGTTTAATTCACCTAAAGGCCAGGTTTGTTATGTAATGATGCAGACCCCATCATCATTTTTTGGATGAGTATATTTTGCAGATATCTAATTTTGTATATATAACATTGTACTGTGTTGTATTGCCAGTTTATTCATGTTTGAAATGAATGGCTGTATCTTATATACTGTGTCACATGACCGTAGCCCAGCATTTCTGAGCAGTCTCAGTCCTGCGATGTATGTTACTTCATGTCATGTACTTTGCATGACTCTGATTTGAAGTACAATATGCTGATAGGCTGGAAGTTTCTGATATCCATGGGTTGCTGACTGTGTGTATCAGCCACAAACACATGTGCCTTATGTATGGCAATGGGATTTTTGACACCTTTCAGAAATAATGTGGCTGATTAACCTATAGCTGGCTTGACATCTGCACTGTCTTCATCTAATGGCTGTTGCTTGCAAACAAAATTGGGTAATAGTGGTGTAGTTACATATACAATAAATACCTGCACCAAAATACAGGTACTTGTACAAGTATGCATTCATAAAGGTTTATTATTATTGGTGTTAAGAAAAATGCCATCATATGATACTTAGCCTTTCAAGTCTTTGCTCTTTTTTAAATTAGTGTTGCTGGAATTTCCTGTCTTTCTTGAGGTGAAACATGATGTCACATTCCTGATGCCAGTTATTGGGCCTACCCTGATGATCATTCCTCTCATAGTCACAACACATCAGTGCTTTCTCTGTGCTCACATGCTGAGTAGCAATGTTTGTGTGAAATTTCACCCTCATGGGTAGTGTGTTGATAGGAAGCTGATAACCTCATCGGGTGTTATCACATGAGATGTATCCAATGGAAATATCACAAGACTTCAGGAGGCAGTGCAAGATGAGAAGCTGTCCACAAAGAGCATTGTGTATGGTGTGTCCATGAAATCATTTTAATCTTGGCCCTATCAGACTGTGACTGAATGTCACATGAACTTCAAAAAACAAAAACAAAACATGGATATCTCATAAAAGAACAAAAATGCCATCTCATTCATTCATTACTACATGCAAGTAGCCATGCTCTTTGAGATGTATTGATTGCAGACATGGTATAACACAATCAACAGCTCTGTCTAAACCCAGTGAGGATGGTTTGAATGTATTTGAAACCCACATTCTGTATCTACTTAAACTTGTGTACACTTCATACTGATTCACCCATGACCAAAAGAGCTAACTTTATTTTTAACAAAAAAACTCCAAAGTCAGTCAGTGAACTTTGCAATCTATTATGTAAATTTGGACTATTGGTAATTTTGCAAATATGTTGAAAGACATTTATAAACACACCACATGCTTTACATTGATTGTCAATTGATGGACCAATACATGAGTAGCTGCCATGGTCACATGTCCATAATGTTACATTCAACTAGCTTGTCCTCATATTTGTACCCAAAGAGAAAATACTAAAGAAATTTTAGTTTTCTTGGACGTTTGTTAAAAATTAATTCTGTACATGGAGAAATACAAAAATAAAGTCAAATTTTGTCTTTGTAATAGAGTTAATTAATGGGAAAGATATCAGATCAAAATGACATTGCTTTTCAGGCCCATCGATAAGTTCCACTATGAATGATTAGAATGCTCTCCCTTTAACACACAGCCTGTTACTGCACTACTTCGGTGAGGGTTCCAACATTTCCTGTTTTCTGCTCAAAGTCCCCACACACACAAAAAATAAAAAAAAATAAGAGAGAAAGAGGATAGATCAGAGTGTGTTCTTGTCTTGCTCATGTCAGTGACTACCCCCACCCCCTCCCCCTTCTCTCAACTGACTCAGACTCTCTTTGACTCCTGTTTGACTGCAAGTCAGTCAGACCTGTGCATGGTGTACCGTGTGTCAGCCAAACACCCAGGCCAGGAAAGACAGAAAGAAAATCCTGTCACGTCATGATCTTGACTATACCCACAGAGTCTCAAGTGTTGGACCGCTAGTTGACTCACCTTGGGGAAGCGGGTGATATTGCTCATCTGTATACTATTCACTACAAGTTATCACAGATGTGATCTCGGTCGTCTCATCGCACTCTTCCTAGTCAATGCTCAAGGTGCAGTGAGCACTATCCCTTTCAGGACCAGGAGGGAATCTTTTTCCACAGAGTCTTGACTTCTCTGTGTAGTCCTGGTGGGATGACAACATCGTTGTCTTGAAGGAGCTCACAAAGTGTGGATTGTCATGTGGAACCAACAATCAGCATGTTCTGAACCATTTCATAACCTGTAATCTGCCATCACTAGGAGCCTTGTATAGAATTTAACTCCTTTTTCACAAGACTGCTGTTTTGACCGACTGACTTTTCAGATGATGATATAGTAAAGAATTTCTAGAGCTTTCAGGTTTGCAGGTTTACAGGGCATTTCCGTTTTATTAATATCACTGTGCAAGGCCAGTGCTGCAAACCACACCTGCACCAGGTTAAAATCTGAATTTGGCATCATTTCACAGTGTGCATCCTTGTGCCAGATAATTGCAGTAGCCCTAAAAATTGATAGTTATGAGAGCGTTCCATTTGGAAGACCATGTTTGTGAATAATTGCTCCATCATAGTGGTGGAAATCATCAATAATTCCCGTCATCAGTGCCAAGGTTGTCATTTTGGATGAGAGATAGTGCCAAACCAAGAGAGCAGTGACACTGGCAGCGGCTGAAGTGTGTCTATGCCCACAGGAGCTAGGCAATTTGTCAACAACGTAAGCAGCCTGGCTGCTGCACAAATGACGCCATTGTCATTGGACCTGTAACTCAAGATGTTCTGAGATCTAAGGACTTTTGTTGCAGCTGCACAATTAGTCCATTTATTTTACTCACTCTGTTCTCACTTCTGGCTAATGAACAAACGGTGATCATTCGTGCCTATTGTGTTCGAATTCATTGGAATCTAGATTGTAGCTTCTTTTTTCTTTTTTTCTATCACTATGAATGACAATAATGCTGTGCTTGCTGCCAACTTTTTGATTTAGCCTGAGATCCTGTACAGTGACTGTGGCTAAAAGTGGATTAGGGCTGAACTCTGAGGACTGTTAGTCTCTCTAGATTATGATATGGCCAGGATACTGCACACATGATCATGAGAGTGAACCACAACCCTTCATTTCTACTAACTTTTTTCTTTTCATGAGATCAAGATTTACTCCACTGAAGTATGAACTCTCTTCAGGATGTGTGAGGAGTGCATAGTCCAGATAACCACAGGTCTTCATCTCACTGTCACCCAGCACAGTCTTCCATGAGAAACCACCTGAACTGTTTTTATCACACCTAGCATAAAAGTAGAAGGATATTTACCACATTACAGCCGCTGAATTTGAATTGTATGTGATCCATTAGTAACCAACATGTGTGACTTTCTTGGACCATGATGCTTGGTTTGAGCTGTTGCCAGCATAGTATTGAAAACAAAGTGTCCGTTGTCAACAAGATTTGTAATCACTTCTTTCATCTGCTGACAACATGGGGATAAAGAAAAAGAAAGGGCGTTTACCTCACAAGTGGCATTATTTTATTGAGTGCTTCTTGAAATGTCTCACCTACAGCCGACTGCCCTCCTCTGAAGCCAACAATGAGGTCACAGTCAGTGGACGTAAGAAGACTCCCACCATTAAACCAGGTCAGTCTATCTCACTTTTGTTGAAAGTGCCATGAATATTTCTTTCAGGTCTAAAAAGGAGGAATGGAAGAATATTATGCCTTATTTATAATTGTTTATCTTGTTTGAATTTCTTGCACTTTTTGTAAATCCCCATTTTCGTCCAATCTTTAAGTGTAGTGTAACAACATGTTGGGATTGAGCTGTATAATGTGACAAGTAGTATGAATATTTCATAATATTGTGAAATAGGAACTACTCTGTATACCTTGAATGCAACTGAATTAGGTAGAATTATTATTTTATGGCCCTAAAGGAAAAAAAAATCCACAAAACAACACAGTCAACTGGGATGCTGGCTTTTCACACAATTGTAAGTGCCATAAGTACTAGACTCTTCATTTACGTCATGACTAGGCTCATTGATCTTGACTACTGACCAAGGATTGACCTTTAGCCCTCTGTCACAAAGGAAGTACCTGGTACTTTCCAATCTATTATTTTTTTCTATTGCACCAATTTGCATCAATGTAATTGTGACATATACCTTGTGAAATTTGTGGCCAGAATAAAAGAAAATGATTCCTGGAAGGTATAGTTAGGTGATCTTTGACCTTGACCCATGACTTTTCACCCCTTTAATTTCAGGTAACTAATTGTTTATTCATTTCTATCCATCTTAATACCAGGTATATTACCACATTCAGCTAAAGTTATGGGGAGAGAATTACATTTTAATCAAGTACAGTGACTTTTGTCCTTCTACCCTCTTTAAGGGGGTAGAAATAATACTTCATTGCTATTGAATGTCAGTTTGCTTCTACCCTGTGAGCCGACTTACATTACCACTAGACATTCCCAGCTAAAGTATTGACTGGACATACATCTCCGCCTGACCTTAGACCTTGACCCTTGACCTTTGACATTTTACCACTCATTTCATGGAAATGAATGTCTACTTATTCGTACCCTGCCTACCAAATTATGTAACAACTTGACATTCATACATAAAATTGTAGCTAAAAATTATTTTAGCTGCAAACCCTTGACCTTTAATGTTTGACCTGGGGAATTTTGCCAAAAAAAATAATAAGAGCATCTACATTGCATGTAGCACATCTGGGCAATGTCAGAAAAATTACAGGGATATGTTAAGAATGGGATAGGAAAGTTTATTTCTCCATTTTCATGTTCTATTTAACATTGTGTAAGAAAGGTAGTGTCATCCTTCGATGTAATGTAAATTGATAGTAAACCTGGCACATCATGACACCCACATACAATGATTTGATGTTGTGATGGCTTGCTTGTCCTTCTCCCTGTCAGTTAATATACTTTATCATGGCAGCCAAATCTTGTATGGCTGTGAATAGCCATTGGTTGTAAGTCGGGAACTGAGGAAAGGGTTGGAGGAGTGTAGGAACATTGTGTACATGTTTTATGTTTTTTCACTTGAATTGATCCTGTGGCTTCAGAGATTTTTGTATTTGGCCATTAGCATGGCATTTTGCTTGTTGGGATATATTTATGAAAACAAAAGATAACAAAATCAACAAATGATTCATAACTTCCTATGCTTTTTTCTTTGTCAAAACATAGTACATGTTTTTTACAAGGGGCAGTGTAATGGTTTTCTGTGAAGAAAAATGGAAATTTCCTTGTTCCTCTGTGAAAAATGGAGTCAGGTTGAGATGATGAGTCCAAAAGTGTTCATCGCTTGTTAGAGCTAAGACACCTTTCTTGTTATCACCCAGCTAGCCTTGCATATATATAGTCATAAATGGGTTTTAAGTGAAGATAAGTTCCTGTCTAGGATGAATTAGAGAAAATAAATGACCTGCCACTTTTTACTGAATCATTTCCTTATTGCAAATCTGAGGTCTGAAAGTAGTTTGAGTAATAAAACATTAATTTGTTTATGTCCTATGAAATGAGATCTGAGTCAGAGGTAACTTTTATGTAGGTGTCCAATGAAATTCTTGTTATATTTGTCTTGTCTTGCCATAATTTCCTACAGGGAGTGGAACACAGGATATATTTTTGAGATAAAAAGTGGAAAAAGTGATACCTGCCAATTTTTCCCATTTAATAGCTAAGGAACATTCCTATTTCTTAGGAAAGAGAAGGCTTCATTCAACCTTGTGTTCCTAATTTTATCAACATCTGCTAATAATAATAGTATGGGAGATAGGTGAGAATGTCTAGTTTGCATTATATCTCCCAGTTATTCCTATTTCCGGAATGTTAGGGTTGGCATGCATGTTAATAGTTTATTGGAGAAGTTTGGTTCTTCCAACAGCAGTCTTTATTCCTTCAACACCCTTCAAAATCATTTGAGCACATATTGACATTACTGAGCAAAATCTTAAAAGTGGCATTTAATGTAAAGTTGGATAAGTTATGGATGTATACATGTACATGTATGTCTTCAGGTATTTGGCTCTTTATGGGACACGAAGGCTTCACATATGCATGTTGACAATGCACTACAGAAAAAATATTGATGATGCTGTCAGTACTGAGGCCCTATCCTAAAGATATTTGCAATTAAAGTTGCACTAATTGCAGTCACAATGGCAGGAACCTGGAAGCATGTAAGCATTGTTAAATAATCTGTGAGCATTCCAGTCACATACTGCTGTGTTTATAACTGCAACCATTTGGGAATATGACAAGATATCTGTGCCATGTCAACCATATCTCTAGGTGGATTGTCAGATGACTATGCAGAGATCGTTGATGAAGATGATTACGCCATGCCAGCAGCTAAGGATTACGAGATAGCACGGGAGCTGGTGTCTCTTGTGCAGACAATTGGCGAAGGCCAGTTTGGAGATGTGCACAAAGGGGTCTACATTGATCAGGTACCACAGATTTTCTACCCTCTACTCTTCCAGTCAGACTAAGTCTATTCTTCTTAATGTGTGAATGGACTTGGATGTGGAAGTGTAAATGTCAACTTGTTGAATTCACCCAACATATTGTCAGTCTTTCATGCAAAATCATAAAATTTTCACTTTCACAGAAGATATGTATTTGTTATCTTCAGTTCAAAGTGAACTTAGTTTTTACTGTAAGAATTAAATAGACATACATTTTTAAATGTTTGTACCAAATGCATGTTTATGGTCGAGCATTCAGTGATAGGTGATTGAATAAGTACCTTATAATACATGGGTCATGCTTTAAGGAAATTTTAGCCACCTACTCATTCAATGAGAGTTAATCAAATAAACACCTTTACTGGGATGTAACTGAGCAGTTTGTCAAATTGTATCAGCATTCATAAGGCCTGTAAGTTACCTGTTCAGTTTTCATAATACTGTGCACCCCTTTTCAGCCTGTACAGAATATCAGTTTTCAGGGCATCATAGTCAAAAGCAGGATGCTGTATTACCGCTGCCTTTAAAACAGAAGGGGAGTGAAGAGGGCAAAACATGTGTAATCTTGTGAAGTGCTTCATCAAAGCAAATCACTTGCTTCGGGCTGCAAAATTAGCAAGTCAGCAAACAGAGTTTGATGTATGAAGTTTCTCCTCTTTCTGTCTTTTTTTTTTTAGCCATGGAATGATAAGTTGTTTGACTGTTTGTTATTCATATTATAAACATTCTTACCACTGACCATGCCCAAGTTAAATATCTATGTGCATATGATTTTTTTTTTTTAGTTATGTATTATTATTTTTTTTTTACAACAGTCAGTTTTTAAATGAAAATATAGAACCCCACTTATACAGGGCATTGAGAGTTCTCCAGGAGCACTCTTAAGCCCTGTAAACTCTGTATTAACCAACTCAGAGGGGCATCAAAGTCAAAGTGCTTCAGGAGCACTCCTGGGCCCGACTTTGTGTATCAATTGGGTATAAGCTGTTTTAAATGGTACCAGCAAATATTGCCAGGTTCTTTTTATCAGTTAAAAGGATGTTTGTGTGTCAGACACAACAACCCAGCCACACCCCTTAAAATAGAAACACAAAAACTCTTTAGTTGACATACATGCCATATCAGCATTAGCTTAGCTCTCAGAGTGTGTCAGCATTTTGATGTCTCCCTGCCAGATACTGTTGCCAGAAGCATTATAGTTTACTGGTCTACTAAATGAAGAACTATTTTTATGTCACCAGAATATATTTATTACACAAGCTGCTACGTAAGTCAGAGCACAACAGACACGTTCTCACACGTAATTTTGATCCATGGTGCTGAAGTTGTGTTGGAGATCAAGGAAACCTTGATGCAAATTTTCAGCCCTTTAAAAGTTGTAACCTATTATGTAAAGAGTTCGATGCATTTGACTCCTAAGCCCGCAGCACACTATGCGACTTTAGTCACATGACTGACAGACTTTGGATCTGAAATAAACCACAATAGCCTCAGAATAAACACGCTTGTTTATTTCAGCTCCAAAGTTGGTCAGTTGTGCGACAGAAAGTCGTATAGTGTGTGGCGGCCTTTAGCCAATGCGGATGATTAATATATTTGTTTATTTTGACTACATCATTATTTGTGCAGATTTTCTTTCTTTTTTTTTTGACAGAAGTGTTAAATAAATCTCAACCAGCTAAATTATATTTAAAATCTAAGATAATGTGGAAAGTATGTATACACAATGAGTAATTGAAATTATGATTGCAGTTCAGAGCAATGGTTGTCATTTGGCCAAATCCCATGCCTTTTGATTGATCACAATCAACCATAATCCTACTGGCCATAACACTCCTGTTTCACATTTATCTATTGAAATATTACAACTAACATGGGATGCTTTCATGTTAGTGCTGCTTGAGACTGAGAAATTTCAATGTATTTTGTTGCATTGTGTTGGAATAGATTGGTTTTAAATGGCAGTGAGATGTTTTTCAGTATCAGTCAGCAGGAAATCCTTTCACCGAAACTGTTCGTGAGCAGAAATCAGTGGCCCAAGAGAAAAAAGAAGGGAAAAAATGTTTTGCCAAAGTATCCATGTAGTGTAAAATGTGTGGCTTGGCAAGATGTATATCAGCTACTAGCAGGTTGAAGGGGAAACCTTAGCTTCCATATGTCTGTTACGTACATACACTTCACCCAGTTTGTACAGGAGTGTGGGTAACGGCCATGTGTTAGGTTTCAGGGGAACGATTTTGGGATGTAGCAATTAATCCCTGTGGAAACTGTTGATATCTCTGATAAGCTGTTGCCAGATCAGAAATGAATTAATTGGGATTGGCCGCTACCACTCTCACTGACTCTGTACAATGATTACCCCATTGCCTCAAACTGAGGTACAGCAACTGATTTGTGAATGAATTATCAGTGCAATTGGTTTGGTTATTTAGTACAATCAGTGGGATCAGGTGGAGGAGGATGTAAATCATGTGTCAGAACATTCAGGCCTTTGTGAAATTCTTTGCATTTACAAAGCAAAGAGGGAATTACATCGATTCTGATTTTTTTTTTTTTTTTTTTGGGGGGGGGTGGGGGAGAGTTAGTGCTCTTCAGTCTATTGATATCCCCAGCAAATGGTCTGAAGCTTACTGCAAGGGCAGGTTCGAAATTTTGTAAAATTGAATTTTGTAGCATTTTACATTCATTCTCTCAAAATTCCTGATGGTGAATTGTCAGAGGAGTACTGACCCTCTAGCAGATCTTGTGGTTCATACTGAAAGTGGGGAGATGAACTGCTAGTACCCTTTAATGTTGCTGCCAAACACTCATGCTGCTCTTTCCCCATAGAGTGAGTCACCCAACAGATGGCTCTCTCCTCTATTGTCCTCAAATTGTTGTCTATCAACCCTTTTTATGTTAATGGTAGCATTGTACTCACAGTACTCTCATTCTTTTGGACCTTTTATCAGGGGTAGAGTGCCATGTCATCAGGGAATGCTGCTTCTATTCAAAAGCCAGTCATTTTAGGCAACCAAAAAAAAAAAAGTGAAATAAAACTACACATCTGTAGAAGTTTCAGAAATTCAGACATATATTAAGTAATAGCACGATGATGATGAGTAGCATATTTGATATAGTGGCAGAAAGAACCTCTGATGTGAATGTTAAAGGCTAGCTCAGACTGAAGAACTTACTGGGATGACATCATAACCATATGACTGGATGCTGTCTTGAGGTTTACAAAAGAAGGAGTTAAAGAAGCATGATTGAATCCTTGTTCTGACTTTCAATTATAGCAGTGCTGCCATCTTTGTAATAGCAGCAGAAATGTACAACCATACTTTGTGGAGCAATTTAACCATATAATACAGATGTACTGAAATGAGTGTGAGTTGCAAGGGAAGGTCAAAATTCAAGGCCCAAAATCTGATGTTTGACAATGCTTGGTTAAATAAGATAAAATGAACTGAGGAAGCATGAACAGTTTCATTGAAATTAAAGAGTGTAATAGCTCTTAATTCTTTGGTATTAGAAAGTATAGACCTTTAGATAACAGTAGTAATGTTGGACATAATTTACATTATACTTGATGTCAGTCCATTATGTAAAAATTTATGAGAATTACTTAATGATCATGATAATTATTCACCTAAGGGTACTTGTCAAAGTTCATAGGCACATTGTGTGCAGTAGTGTGAGATGTATCAAGGATAATATACAGGGACAAATAGTAACATGATACATTCCTTGGAATTCTGAAATGGCATGTGCATATTTTTGTGAAAGTGACTCTTTTGTCATATCATAAATCTGAATTGGATGAAGCATTTCTGTAAAGTGTAATGAAAGTTTGCTGCACATAAACAAGACACTTGAGTACAATCGACATTTTTTTTTTTTTGTCATACAGTAGGGTAAAGATACTTGTCAGCTCTCACTGTAATGTCAAATGTCATGTATTCACTATTATTTTATTAAGTTTTGTTTTCAGTTTCTTTGTTAAGTTTCCTCATAGGCCTATTATAGGTTGGTTGGTATGCTGGGTGTATTGTGATTACTTAGATACATAAAGAAAATTAAGTTGTAAAATTCTAAGTTTAAAGTTTCTGGGAAGAGTTGGAAGATTTCACCGATAGATGGGTCATTCCATGGGGTTGGGCCTGCTCTAGATTTTCATGTTGTGCAGGGAATAAAAGTCATATTCTGAAAATTTTATCAAATAATTGCTTGTGGTTTGTGGTTATTCTTGGAGAGAGATGTGTGAAGAATTATTTGATGAATAAAAAACAAGCCTGTGTACAAATTTATTTTGTCTGTGACTGTTTCATTGTTGATGTCTCATGGTTTTTTTGTGGTACCAGTTGTGACAAAAATATATGCCATTTTCATGGCAATGTAATACAGAAATACACAACCTTTCAGCATTATGCCTATCATAATTAAGAGAGGCAAGGCGACTTCTACAAAGACTATAAGGCACATAAACATGTGTCACAAAATAAGAACACCAGAGCATCTTGAAGCAACCTCATACCGATGTTACAAACGAAGTCCGCGGCGATTTTTGTTGTAACATCGGTATTGCATGGTTTTACATACACTTATAATCATAATATGATCAGAAACTTGATTTCTATAAATAGACTCATATTTTAGGAGTATTATTGTCCAAAAATTAGCATCAAAAAGCTCCAAATAAAAGAGAAAACACAGAACATATTACCGTACTTCCGTCCGAAGTCCGGCCTCTTCGTGTAACATCGGATAAGAAAGTCGCGCTCGCGACAAAAAGAAGAGCTACTAACTTCAGCAATCGTATTTACGTCACTGGCAGTACTTCCCCAACGGCGGGAAGACCACTTACAGCCCGTTCACACCTACCTGGACGGCGCAAGACCCGTTTTTCTGCTGTAGTCCGTGTTACATCGGTACGTGAATTTCGATGTTTCCGATCGGGAATTTCAATGTTTCCGATGTCAATCAGTAAGCTTGTACGCTATTTTACGAAGTAAATAACTTTTGTCACATTTTGTAAACTGTATTGGAGGAAAAAAACGATATTAAAACCACTAAACTGGCCAAATATACGGTGGACGATGATGCTGTTAACACGCTGTAGTCCCACATACTGAGATATTTGTTACTTGTTCATGTTCGTAATTGTGATCGCCAAATTTCCCCTTTTATGCCCGTCTCTGCAAAAGAAGCATGTGTTCCTCTCTTAGAAAACCGTACAAAAGTATGTCCAGTGTATCTTCACGGCAATATAACATTATTTTACCTCCCGATTCTTGTGAATTTTGGACCTTACTTATGTCATTCGTATCTACCAAGTAGATGTGCTGAACGTTAGTACGGTACTATGAAGTTGGAATACGTAAACGTCCAGACTGCGTCTGAGCTAAAGAAAGAGTTTGCCCAATTTTGTTGTTGATATTTTGGAAATTAAGAGCTGTTAGATTCTTTCTCTTGAACAGATTTACAATGTCACTGTTTTCCTTTCAAGATTTCACTGACCTGTTAATAGTGTTAGATGGCTTTACGGTGCTCTGATGAAGCAGTACATGGGTTCACTGTTTCCATTCCACGTTCACCCACTGTAAAGTCTCAAAGCTAAAATGCCAGTTTCGTATTCATTTTGGGTAGGTAATTGGTAGGAAATAGTTCCATGTGTACCGCAATCAAAATTGGCATAATATTGGTCTATCCTATCCTAAAAAGAGGGCAAAAATTTTGAATTTGATGGGGATTGAGTACCGTAAAAAAAAAAGGGGGGGGGGGGCCTAGTATTTTGTTTGAGGTCTATTTGGAATAGGACCGTAACCGTAAACCTAACCCTATCCCTAACCCTAGCCATGACACTGGGGGCAGCGCCCTGCCCTTGGCCTTGCTAGCTTACATAGATGTGAAAAAAAATTAGCGTAGAATATGAAAATGATTTTTTACATGCTATATTATTATTAATATTAAAAAAAATTAACATTACTGCTGTACATCATTTTAAGCGTACCCGGTAACCCATTTTTTTTTTTTTTTTTTTTTTTTTTTTTTTGGTGGATGGTACACATGGAACTGTAGCCAACTGGTATGACAAGAGGTAGAAAGGTAAGCAAAATTGTCCAAATTATTTAATTCCATTCATATACACAGATACATCAACAGGAATATAAAGAGTACACAGACACACATTTTCTGTTAATTCTTTCATTTTATTTCTCTTCACACCTTTTGTCCAGTTTGTCGATGAATCTGCCATGGATCCTCCTCTGCCGCCGCTACGTGATTAAACTACGTGAAAGAGTGAAAAGGGCACAGCCACAGCACTCCACAAACAGAGAGAGGAAGCTGACAAAGCAACACTAAAGAAGAGCGAACATAACAAACTAGACAAAAAGAAAACTGCACGGAGGGAAAATGGACATTGTAGAAAAGAGCAGAAATTAACTTCAAACAAAGAACATGGAGAAGACAAGAAAACTTGTATGATTTCTCTTTATTAGTTTTCATAGTTGAGTTGACAGTTGATGAAGGTGTTAGAGTATATAAGGTCAAATTGTGTAAGGCTTGACATCATTCTTCTTATTATTATTAAGTCTACCTTCTTTCATACCAGAGTTACAAAGAATTGAAGTCTGTGTAACATAGGTGTTGTTCCAAAGGTATACAGCAGGTATAATTCCAAAGAACTGTTACATTAGTGTTATTCATGGGAACATACATAAAGTCTATGTGTGTAGGTTTTAACATCTGACACCACAACAAAGGAAATCAGTTGATATGTCGTAGTGTACCTATGTTACGAAGACATACTGTCCGTGTAACATAGGTAGTATACTGTGGACAAGGTTGTAGTACGAAAACCCCTGATGATAACAATAAAATCATGTTTTCACTTGAATGTCCATACAACTCACTTGCCTCGACTGCAGTTTTTTAAAGAATATTGTTATTGTGTCACTCTTGAGGAAAAAGTTAAACCTTTGGTTAAACTTGTAAATGGTTTGTAGAAAAAACATGTTAATAAAAGTGTCTTGCAGTTGATATCAGAATGGACAATCTTACTAATAATGATCTCGTGTGCCTGTCAGATAACATGTTGATGTGTTATGGTGGAAAAAAACTGGGATATGTTCATTGTTATCATTTCAGAACACAAAATTATTGAGGATGTCACAAAATGAAGTCCATGTAACGTAGGTATTTGTCATACCTGTTTACCCATGCTGACTGAAAGTGTGCGAAGTAATAAACAGATTTCTAGTGGAATAAGTTGAAGAATGGGAGTAACAAATCAGGGGGAAAAAGAAAATTTCAATTTACCCAACTTGAATTTTCAACTTGTATGTCACAATTTCAGTCCCAACCCCATGGAATTACCCAGGGGTATCATTACTGCAGTGGACAAGTCAAGAAGCTATCTCTGTAGCAGCCTTTGGTGTCAAATGATTCTTTTCTGTTTGAGAGACGCAGAGGATTTTAGGATGCATGAAATATGAATCCATAGCAACAGCCTTCATCATAAGGCATGATACATTGTCATTTCTCATGGTAGCTTCCTATTTGTGCTCTCTTATGTCCAAACTGATGACTATGAATTAGGTTGTTGCTGACAAACATGAAGACTTGATGTAGCAACCACATGTGATGAGGGCACAGCCATTCAACAGGAAATAATCACTTTCATAACTGACAGTGGCTTATTATATCTCCCCCATTGCCTCTCCATACCCCACCCTACTCCTTGCTGTCTAATCAATACTATTTGCACATCATCTACACAACCATATCTTACCTATTAGCTAAACATGTGCACATGAATTCTTGAGTAATAGCCGAAAATGTAAAATGTACTTTATCAAAAACTCTAAGATGTACTGGTATGGCAAGTATGTTGGGTCAGTGCTAGAACAGGAGGAAATTGGTCAATCACTTTGTGTGATAATGTGTACTGGAGATGACCTGTGATTGTTGATATGTAGATTACAAAATGTTGTATACACACCTCGACTCACTTCATTCTCACAAGTATTTGTTTGGTTCTTTTCTGATTAGTAAGCCGTTACATGTCAATAGAAACACAGCTCTGTCATCTACCTGTATATGTTAGATATTTGATTTACAAAAAAAGAGCTCGAGAGAAAAAAAAAAAAACACCCCAAGGTAAATATTTGCAGCACAAAGAGGGGAGATTTAATCTGATGAAGCATCACTGTAGATGCATTTTGAATAAAGAGTATGAGAACAACAGTATTTTGTGGTTGGAAATGACAAGAACAGCAGATAATGAACAAGTAGAGGTAACTGGTTTAAGTCACCTCATTTAAAGGTACTGTTTACCAGTGGGAGCAGTGATGTAAAAAAAAATGTTTGAGTTACCACATTTGATGCATACGTATGTGTACATGCAAAACATCCTACCACATAGAAATTTCGCAGTAGTATATAAGGAGATATTACTATTTTTAATATTCAGTAAACCATAAACTGTATACGGTTTATTCTAGAAGCAATTTAATTGTAAGTATTGTTCACATTTTGTATATTAAAAAATACTAAACATTCAATATAGTGATGAAAATTTTTACATTGGTTGTTTCTGTCCCTAACTCACTTTTTAGAGCTACAGTGTGTATTTTGAAGCACTAAAGCTGGGTTTTTGTTTCATCTGCAAACGGTAAATTATGCCTTTAATGTTTGAGACCTAATAGTCCAAAAATCAGTGCTGTCATTTCATACTCCCAAAGCAGTACCTCATGTTAAGAGTTAAGAGGCAATTTTCATGTCATCATAAAACATTGCAATTGCAGACCTACCAAGTCTCACGCCTATGGCATGAATCTCACACCCCAGCAACCCATCTCACACTCATCCGCCCAGCAATCATTTTCTCATGCCTCCCACAAAGAAGAAGAAGAAAAAAAAAAAAAAACCACGGCAGGTACAAGTTAGAGATCAATAAAAAATATTGGATGAGAAGTCTGCTTATGCTTAACTAAGTAGGTAACCTTTTTTCCTGTTTTTGTTGGCTAGAGGATACCCATACTGACAGTACATGGCTGTATCTTACAGCTATTGTCATTTCTAAATGAAAATAATTCAAAGGGTTCTCTAGAAAGTCTGTCATCTACTAAGTCATGTCAGTCATAGATAGGGGTCTACATTCTAGACTCATTCACCCTTGACCAAAATTTGTGCAAAATGCTCAAAATAATGTCCATCTTCTACGCAGGAATAGATGAGAATTACAGTACGTATGCAAGTAAAATTGTAGTTTTAATATATACATGAGCTTGTGCCAAATTGCACATTATATCCTATTGAAAAGTGAAGAGATGAAAAAGCTCAAAGGGGGAGGGAACATCTGCTCCAACCCCCCTCCCCTTTGGTTGCTTTGCTGTGTCTAAGTTTCTTGCTCCCAGCCTTTTGAGAAACTTGGCATCTCTGCAATACATTGCTACATTATCATCAAAGTTGTATGCAGTTGATTGATTGTTGACAAAATATCTCACTCTCTCTCTCTCTCCATCTCCCATCTCCCTTCTCCCTTTTTGAGCACTTCTTCATTTGTGACCAAAACCAACAAAAAGTAAAACCAACTAAAATTCGCCTAACATGGATTTTAGTTAAGGGCAGATTCTGAAAGAGCAGACTCTAAGCTTTAAAATGATGTATAACTCAGTTCAAATGGACTCCCCTAACCCATCTAAATACTGGAAAGAAAGCACACACTGTGGAAAGTTTGAACTGAGAAAAGAGGCTCTGAAGTACAGGGTCTATTCAAGCGCTTAATCTTTCCCAAGCCGTGCTAGCTATATGATGAAAGGGACAAAAACA